>NC_138874.1:48482017-48914423 GCF_965194805.1 Balaenoptera borealis | reverse complement strand
ATAACCTACATGGGAAAAGGATCCGAAGAAGAATAGATATATGTATATGTGTGAAAGAACCACATCTTGCACACCTAGAACAAACAAAACATTGTAATCAAGTTTGCTGTGAGAAAAAATAAAAATTAAGTTAAAAATACCAACAAGAAGTAAGGAGACATAAACTTAAAGGGCTTTTTCCTCGCACATTCCATTCTAATTTACAACCTAGAACACCACTTCCAGTAAGGCTCTGTTGCCCTAGTAACCAGATTTGGTAAAGGAGAAATGCTGCCGCCTTGTGGCCGATTCCCGCAAGAGCAGCTTTTAACCCCCAGCTAATGGTCACTTACCATTCACAAGGACTCAGGGCTGTAAAGGACACCTGCCCTCAAAATTGTGCTGAGGTAGGGAATGGATAAAAAAATTCAAAACAGGCAAAATGTTCACGAAGATAGTATGAAGAGGTAAGTTTTACTCACTCTCTTTTAAAAAAAAAGGAAAATGGATAAAAGCTCAGCCTCAGGAAGTATTAGACTCATGCAATCTAATCTACAAAAAGTTTTCAACTCACACCAGTCGACTGACCATTGGCAAAAAGTCTACAAACAATAAATGCTGAAGAGGTTTAAGAGAACTGTGTACCCTCTAGCTGCTGGTGAGATGTAAAAGGGTTAAACGCTAATAATGAGAACAGAAAGAAGCTGCGTTGAAAAGAAAAATTGAGGTACCATTCAATCCAGCAGGCGCACCAAAGGGCCTCTCACCTGAGAAGACCAGAATGAAGAAGACCCGGGCTGCAAAAGCTGCACTGCAGCCTTATTCACAATAGACAAGACAGTGAAGCAACCAAAATGTCCATCAACAGACGAAAGGATAAAGAAGAAGTGGTCCATGTACACAATGAATACTAGCCATGGAAAACAATGAAACACTGCTCTTTGAGGCACCATAGATGATCTTGGAGATAATCACAGAACATGAGGTAAGTCGGAAAGGAAAAGTCCTATAACCTATGATATCACTTATAGGCGTTATCTAATAACTGACACAAATGAACATATTTCCACAGAGAAAGGCAATCACAGACTTATTAAAAAAAAAAAAACTATGCTTATCTAAAAGGAAAGGTGGGGGGAATGGATACATGAAGATTAGCGTTACCATATGTATACAAATACATATTATATACATATATCAAAAAGACCGACCATATAGCAAGGAAGGATTACGGAACACTCTGTAATAATTTACACGGGAAGAGGATCTCTACATAAATAGGTATATATGATATGTAGATGAACCAGAGTGTGTACACCTTGGACAAGCAACATTCTAACCATTACCCCAATTGAAAAAATTAAAACAACGAACTAGGAGTAATGAGACATAAACTTATGGGGGGTTTTCCTGGCACATTCCATCCAAATTGAAAACCTAGGCAGACAACTTCCAGAACGGCTCTGCTGCCCTAGTACCCAGATTTGGGAATCGAGAAATGCTGCATCCTTGTGGCCGTTTCCCACAACAGCAGCTTTGAACCCACTGCAAAAGGTCACTAATTATTCACCAATTGCAGGTCTGTAAATGACACCGGCCCTCCAAAAAATACTGAGGTCGAAAATCGACCAAAAAATTCTAGAGTGCAACCTTCCAAAAAGAAAATTTGAAGAGGTATATTACACTCACACTTTCTTTCTTTTTTCTTTTAACAGAAAAGTAAAAGGCGTGGAAAAATGATGAATTGTAGGAATTTTTACAGACATGTAAACCCAAATTACAAAAACCTGTCAGCTCACACCAGTCAGAATGGCCATCAACAAAAATGCTGCAAACTAGAAATGCTGACGTGATTGTGGAGAAATGCGTACCCTCGATTCTAAGGGGGACGTGGTAAGAGCCACTAATGAAAGCACAATTGAGGTGCCTTGAAAAGGTAAACGTTGAGCTACCATACCAGTCAATCAATCATACCCACTGCTGGGTCTATCCCCTGAGAAAAGGAAAATCAAAAATCACAGGCTGGCAATCCTGCACTCCAGCAATATTTACCATAGGCAACACTTGGAAGCAACGAAAATGTCCATCAACAGAGGAATGCACCAAGAAGAAGTGGTCCATGTACACATGGAATATTAGCCATGGAAAACATTGAAGCACTGCTCTTTGAGGCACCATAGATGAGCCTGGAGATAATCACAAAACATGAAGTAGGTCGGAAAGCAAAACACCTATATCCTATATTATCACTTATGGCATTATCTAATAACTGGCACAGATGAACGTATTTCCAAAGAGAAAGACACTCACAGGCTGAGAAAACAAACTATGCTCATCTGAAAGGAAAGGAGGGGGGAAATTGAGAAATGAAGATTAGTGTTACTATACATATACAAATACATATTTTGTACATGTATCAAAAAGTCCGAACATATAGCAAGGGAGGTCGACGGAACACTGTAATATTTTACATGGGAAGAGGATCTGTACATTAATAGACATACATAATGTACAAATGAACCAGATTGTGTACACCTAGGATAAACAATATTCTAAACTTTACCCAGATTAAAAAACTTTTAAAAACCAAGAAGAAGTAATGAGACATAAACTTATGGGGATTTCTCCTGGCAAATTCCATTCTAATTTACAACCTAGGACAATGACTTCCAGAAAGGCTCTGCTGCCCTAGTACCCAGATTGGGGAATGGAGAAATGCTACCTCCTTGTGGCCGTTTCCCACAACAGCAGGTTTGAACCCACTGCGAAAGGTCACTAAATTTTCACCAACTTGCAGTTCTGTAAATGACACCTGCCCTCCAGAAAATTTCTGGGGTCAAAAATCGACCAAAAAATTCAAAAGAGGGCAACCTTCGAAGAAGACAATTTCAAGAGCTACATTGTACTCACGGTTTTTTCTTTTAAGAGAAAAGAGAACGATGTAGGAATATGATGAATTTTAAAAAAATTTAATGACAGGCATACCCATATTACAAAAACCTATCAGCTCACAGCAGTCAGAATGGCCATTAGGAAAAATGCTGCAAAAAATAAACGGTGAAGGGAGTGTGGAGAAATGCGTACCCTCGGTTGTAAGGGGGGGCATGTAAAGAGCCACTAATGAAAACACAGTGTAGGTGCTTTGAAAAGGGAAACATTGAGCTACCAGTCAATCAATCACAACCACTGCTTGGCCTATCACCTGAGAAAATGAGAATCAAAAAGTCACAGGCTGGCAAACCTGTACGCCAGCAAGATTTACCATAGCCAGCACTTGGAAGCAATGAAAATGTCCATCAACCGAGGAATGCACCAAGAAGAAGTGGTCCACGTACACAATGGAATATTACTCTAATAATAAATATAAATGAAATTTAAAAACAAACAAAAGCAAGGAGACATCAACATTTGTGGGTTTATCCGGGCACATGGCACTCTAACTTATAACCGAAGAACACCACTGGCCGGTAGGTCTGTTTCCCTAGTACCAGCAAGGGGAACGTAGAAAGGCTGCCGCTCTCTGGCCGTTACCTGCAAAAGCAGGTTTAAAGCCTGAGCTAATGGTCACTTCATATGAACAAGTACTGCAGGGCTGTAAATGAAACCTGCCCTCAAAATGTCTTGAGGGAGATAATGGCCAAAATATTTCAAATGGTGACACATACTTTAAGAAAACACTTTGAAGAAATAAGCTCTAATCACAGCTGGAAAAATAAAAAGGACATGTCTTAAAGATCAATTTCAACGCATTATGAGACACATGCAAATTCAACCACAAAGAGGTATCAGCTCACACCACTCAGAATAACCATCAGCAAAAACTACAAAGAATAAATCCTGAAGGAGCTGGGAAGAAATACATACCCTCCACTTTAAGTGGGACGTAACCTGGAAAGAGCCACTAAGGAGAACAGAATAGAGGTGCCTGTAAAAGGTAAACATTGAGCTACCATATGTTCCAGCAGACCTATTCCTGGACCTATAAACTAAGAAGACAGAATTGGAAGGACACAGGCACGCAAATCTGCATTGCATAGTATTACAGTAGCCAAGATATGGAAGTAACCAAAAAGTCCACCGACAGATGGGTGGACAAAGAAGAACTGCTACCTGTACAGATGGAATATGAGCTAGTGAAAAAAATGAAACGATGCCATTTCCAGCACCACAGATGAGTCTAGAAGTAATCACGCAACTTGGAGTAAGTGAGAAAGCGAAAAACACATATCCTATCGTATCACATATAGGTGTTACCTAAAAAATGATACAAACAAAGATATTTCCACAGAGAAACACTTTCATAGATTCATTAAAAAACTTATGGTTCACCAAATGGACAGGTGTGAGGATTGGATACATTACCATATTGAGGTTAACAGAGAGATACAAACACATGTGAAATATAGAATCACCAAAGACCTACGCAATACCAAGAGAAGACTACTCAACATTGTGTCATAACCTACATGGGAAAAGGATCCGAAGAAGAATAGATATATGTATATGTGTGAAAGAACCACATCTTGCACACCTAGAACAAACAAAACATTGTAATCAAGTTTGCTGTGAGAAAAAATAAAAATTAAGTTAAAAATACCAACAAGAAGTAAGGAGACATAAACTTAAAGGGCTTTTTCCTCGCACATTCCATTCTAATTTACAACCTAGAACACCACTTCCAGTAAGGCTCTGTTGCCCTAGTAACCAGATTTGGTAAAGGAGAAATGCTGCCGCCTTGTGGCCGATTCCCGCAAGAGCAGCTTTTAACCCCCAGCTAATGGTCACTTACCATTCACAAGGACTCAGGGCTGTAAAGGACACCTGCCCTCAAAATTGTGCTGAGGTAGGGAATGGATAAAAAAATTCAAAACAGGCAAAATGTTCACGAAGATAGTATGAAGAGGTAAGTTTTACTCACTCTCTTTTAAAAAAAAAGGAAAATGGATAAAAGCTCAGCCTCAGGAAGTATTAGACTCATGCAATCTAATCTACAAAAAGTTTTCAACTCACACCAGTCGACTGACCATTGGCAAAAAGTCTACAAACAATAAATGCTGAAGAGGTTTAAGAGAACTGTGTACCCTCTAGCTGCTGGTGAGATGTAAAAGGGTTAAACGCTAATAATGAGAACAGAAAGAAGCTGCGTTGAAAAGAAAAATTGAGGTACCATTCAATCCAGCAGGCGCACCAAAGGGCCTCTCACCTGAGAAGACCAGAATGAAGAAGACCCGGGCTGCAAAAGCTGCACTGCAGCCTTATTCACAATAGACAAGACAGTGAAGCAACCAAAATGTCCATCAACAGACGAAAGGATAAAGAAGAAGTGGTCCATGTACACAATGAATACTAGCCATGGAAAACAATGAAACACTGCTCTTTGAGGCACCATAGATGATCTTGGAGATAATCACAGAACATGAGGTAAGTCGGAAAGGAAAAGTCCTATAACCTATGATATCACTTATAGGCGTTATCTAATAACTGACACAAATGAACATATTTCCACAGAGAAAGGCAATCACAGACTTATTAAAAAAAAAAAAACTATGCTTATCTAAAAGGAAAGGTGGGGGGAATGGATACATGAAGATTAGCGTTACCATATGTATACAAATACATATTATATACATATATCAAAAAGACCGACCATATAGCAAGGAAGGATTACGGAACACTCTGTAATAATTTACACGGGAAGAGGATCTCTACATAAATAGGTATATATGATATGTAGATGAACCAGAGTGTGTACACCTTGGACAAGCAACATTCTAACCATTACCCCAATTGAAAAAATTAAAACAACGAACTAGGAGTAATGAGACATAAACTTATGGGGGGTTTTCCTGGCACATTCCATCCAAATTGAAAACCTAGGCAGACAACTTCCAGAACGGCTCTGCTGCCCTAGTACCCAGATTTGGGAATCGAGAAATGCTGCATCCTTGTGGCCGTTTCCCACAACAGCAGCTTTGAACCCACTGCAAAAGGTCACTAATTATTCACCAATTGCAGGTCTGTAAATGACACCGGCCCTCCAAAAAATACTGAGGTCGAAAATCGACCAAAAAATTCTAGAGTGCAACCTTCCAAAAAGAAAATTTGAAGAGGTATATTACACTCACACTTTCTTTCTTTTTTCTTTTAACAGAAAAGTAAAAGGCGTGGAAAAATGATGAATTGTAGGAATTTTTACAGACATGTAAACCCAAATTACAAAAACCTGTCAGCTCACACCAGTCAGAATGGCCATCAACAAAAATGCTGCAAACTAGAAATGCTGACGTGATTGTGGAGAAATGCGTACCCTCGATTCTAAGGGGGACGTGGTAAGAGCCACTAATGAAAGCACAATTGAGGTGCCTTGAAAAGGTAAACGTTGAGCTACCATACCAGTCAATCAATCATACCCACTGCTGGGTCTATCCCCTGAGAAAAGGAAAATCAAAAATCACAGGCTGGCAATCCTGCACTCCAGCAATATTTACCATAGGCAACACTCGGAAGCAACGAAAATGTCCATCAACAGAGGAATGCACCAAGAAGAAGTGGTCCATGTACACATGGAATATTAGCCATGGAAAACATTGAAGCACTGCTCTTTGAGGCACCATAGATGAGCCTGGAGATAATCACAAAACATGAAGTAGGTCGGAAAGCAAAACACCTATATCCTATATTATCACTTATGGCATTATCTAATAACTGGCACAGATGAACGTATTTCCAAAGAGAAAGACACTCACAGGCTGAGAAAACAAACTATGCTCATCTGAAAGGAAAGGAGGGGGGAAATTGAGAAATGAAGATTAGTGTTACTATACATATACAAATACATATTTTGTACATGTATCAAAAAGTCCGAACATATAGCAAGGGAGGTCGACGGAACACTGTAATATTTTACATGGGAAGAGGATCTGTACATTAATAGACATACATAATGTACAAATGAACCAGATTGTGTACACCTAGGATAAACAATATTCTAAACTTTACCCAGATTAAAAAACTTTTAAAAACCAAGAAGAAGTAATGAGACATAAACTTATGGGGATTTCTCCTGGCAAATTCCATTCTAATTTACAACCTAGGACAATGACTTCCAGAAAGGCTCTGCTGCCCTAGTACCCAGATTGGGGAATGGAGAAATGCTACCTCCTTGTGGCCGTTTCCCACAACAGCAGGTTTGAACCCACTGCGAAAGGTCACTAAATTTTCACCAACTTGCAGTTCTGTAAATGACACCTGCCCTCCAGAAAATTTCTGGGGTCCAAAATCGACCAAAAAATTCAAAAGAGGGCAACCTTCGAAGAAGACAATTTCAAGAGCTACATTGTACTCACGGTTTTTTCTTTTAAGAGAAAAGAGAACGATGTAGGAATATGATGAATTTTAAAAAAATTTAATGACAGGCATACCCATATTACAAAAACCTATCAGCTCACAGCAGTCAGAATGGCCATTAGGAAAAATGCTGCAAAAAATAAACGGTGAAGGGAGTGTGGAGAAATGCGTACCCTCGGTTGTAAGGGGGGGCATGTAAAGAGCCACTAATGAAAACACAGTGTAGGTGCTTTGAAAAGGGAAACATTGAGCTACCAGTCAATCAATCACAACCACTGCTTGGCCTATCACCTGAGAAAATGAGAATCAAAAAGTCACAGGCTGGCAAACCTGTACGCCAGCAAGATTTACCATAGCCAGCACTTGGAAGCAATGAAAATGTCCATCAACCGAGGAATGCACCAAGAAGAAGTGGTCCACGTACACAATGGAATATTACTCTAATAATAACTATAAATGAAATTTAAAAACAAACAAAAGCAAGGAGACATCAACATTTGTGGGTTTATCCGGGCACATGGCACTCTAACTTATAACCGAAGAACACCACTGGCCGGTAGGTCTGTTTCCCTAGTACCAGCAAGGGGAACGTAGAAAGGCTGCCGCTCTCTGGCCGTTACCTGCAAAAGCAGGTTTAAAGCCTGAGCTAATGGTCACTTCATATGAACAAGTACTGCAGGGCTGTAAATGAAACCTGCCCTCAAAATGTCTTGAGGGAGATAATGGCCAAAATATTTCAAATGGTGACACATACTTTAAGAAAACACTTTGAAGAAATAAGCTCTAATCACAGCTGGAAAAATAAAAAGGACATGTCTTAAAGATCAATTTCAACGCATTATGAGACACATGCAAATTCAACCACAAAGAGGTATCAGCTCACACCACTCAGAATAACCATCAGCAAAAACTACAAAGAATAAATCCTGAAGGAGCTGGGAAGAAATACATACCCTCCACTTTAAGTGGGACGTAACCTGGAAAGAGCCACTAAGGAGAACAGAATAGAGGTGCCTGTAAAAGGTAAACATTGAGCTACCATATGTTCCAGCAGACCTATTCCTGGACCTATAAACTAAGAAGACAGAATTGGAAGGACACAGGCACGCAAATCTGCATTGCATAGTATTACAGTAGCCAAGATATGGAAGTAACCAAAAAGTCCACCGACAGATGGGTGGACAAAGAAGAACTGCTACCTGTACAGATGGAATATGAGCTAGTGAAAAAAATGAAACGATGCCATTTCCAGCACCACAGATGAGTCTAGAAGTAATCACGCAACTTGGAGTAAGTGAGAAAGCGAAAAACACATATCCTATCGTATCACATATAGGTGTTACCTAAAAAATGATACAAACAAAGATATTTCCACAGAGAAACACTTTCATAGATTCATTAAAAAACTTATGGTTCACCAAATGGACAGGTGTGAGGATTGGATACATTACCATATTGAGGTTAACAGAGAGATACAAACACATGTGAAATATAGAATCACCAAAGACCTACGCAATACCAAGAGAAGACTACTCAACATTGTGTCATAACCTACATGGGAAAAGGATCCGAAGAAGAATAGATATATGTATATGTGTGAAAGAACCACATCTTGCACACCTAGAACAAACAAAACATTGTAATCAAGTTTGCTGTGAGAAAAAATAAAAATTAAGTTAAAAATACCAACAAGAAGTAAGGAGACATAAACTTAAAGGGCTTTTTCCTCGCACATTCCATTCTAATTTACAACCTAGAACACCACTTCCAGTAAGGCTCTGTTGCCCTAGTAACCAGATTTGGTAAAGGAGAAATGCTGCCGCCTTGTGGCCGATTCCCGCAAGAGCAGCTTTTAACCCCCAGCTAATGGTCACTTACCATTCACAAGGACTCAGGGCTGTAAAGGACACCTGCCCTCAAAATTGTGCTGAGGTAGGGAATGGATAAAAAAATTCAAAACAGGCAAAATGTTCACGAAGATAGTATGAAGAGGTAAGTTTTACTCACTCTCTTTTAAAAAAAAAGGAAAATGGATAAAAGCTCAGCCTCAGGAAGTATTAGACTCATGCAATCTAATCTACAAAAAGTTTTCAACTCACACCAGTCGACTGACCATTGGCAAAAAGTCTACAAACAATAAATGCTGAAGAGGTTTAAGAGAACTGTGTACCCTCTAGCTGCTGGTGAGATGTAAAAGGGTTAAACGCTAATAATGAGAACAGAAAGAAGCTGCGTTGAAAAGAAAAATTGAGGTACCATTCAATCCAGCAGGCGCACCAAAGGGCCTCTCACCTGAGAAGACCAGAATGAAGAAGACCCGGGCTGCAAAAGCTGCACTGCAGCCTTATTCACAATAGACAAGACAGTGAAGCAACCAAAATGTCCATCAACAGACGAAAGGATAAAGAAGAAGTGGTCCATGTACACAATGAATACTAGCCATGGAAAACAATGAAACACTGCTCTTTGAGGCACCATAGATGATCTTGGAGATAATCACAGAACATGAGGTAAGTCGGAAAGGAAAAGTCCTATAACCTATGATATCACTTATAGGCGTTATCTAATAACTGACACAAATGAACATATTTCCACAGAGAAAGGCAATCACAGACTTATTAAAAAAAAAAAAAACTATGCTTATCTAAAAGGAAAGGTGGGGGGAATGGATACATGAAGATTAGCGTTACCATATGTATACAAATACATATTATATACATATATCAAAAAGACCGACCATATAGCAAGGAAGGATTACGGAACACTCTGTAATAATTTACACGGGAAGAGGATCTCTACATAAATAGGTATATATGATATGTAGATGAACCAGAGTGTGTACACCTTGGACAAGCAACATTCTAACCATTACCCGAATTGAAAAAATTAAAACAACGAACTAGGAGTAATGAGACATAAACTTATGGGGGGTTTTCCTGGCACATTCCATCCAAATTGAAAACCTAGGCAGACAACTTCCAGAACGGCTCTGCTGCCCTAGTACCCAGATTTGGGAATCGAGAAATGCTGCATCCTTGTGGCCGTTTCCCACAACAGCAGCTTTGAACCCACTGCAAAAGGTCACTAATTATTCACCAATTGCAGGTCTGTAAATGACACCGGCCCTCCAAAAAATACTGAGGTCGAAAATCGACCAAAAAATTCTAGAGTGCAACCTTCCAAAAAGAAAATTTGAAGAGGTATATTACACTCACACTTTCTTTCTTTTTTCTTTTAACAGAAAAGTAAAAGGCGTGGAAAAATGATGAATTGTAGGAATTTTTACAGACATGTAAACCCAAATTACAAAAACCTGTCAGCTCACACCAGTCAGAATGGCCATCAACAAAAATGCTGCAAACTAGAAATGCTGACGTGATTGTGGAGAAATGCGTACCCTCGATTCTAAGGGGGACGTGGTAAGAGCCACTAATGAAAGCACAATTGAGGTGCCTTGAAAAGGTAAACGTTGAGCTACCATACCAGTCAATCAATCATACCCACTGCTGGGTCTATCCCCTGAGAAAAGGAAAATCAAAAATCACAGGCTGGCAATCCTGCACTCCAGCAATATTTACCATAGGCAACACTTGGAAGCAACGAAAATGTCCATCAACAGAGGAATGCACCAAGAAGAAGTGGTCCATGTACACATGGAATATTAGCCATGGAAAACATTGAAGCACTGCTCTTTGAGGCACCATAGATGAGCCTGGAGATAATCACAAAACATGAAGTAGGTCGGAAAGCAAAACACCTATATCCTATATTATCACTTATGGCATTCTCTAATAACTGGCACAGATGAACGTATTTCCAAAGAGAAAGACCCTCACAGGCTGAGAAAACAAACTATGCTCATCTGAAAGGAAAGGAGGGGGGAAATTGAGAAATGAAGATTAGTGTTACTATACATATACAAATACATATTTTGTACATGTATCAAAAAGACCGAACATATAGCAAGGGAGGTCGACGGAACACTGTAATATTTTACATGGGAAGAGGATCTGTACATTAATAGACATACATAATGTACAAATGAACCAGATTGTGTACACCTAGGATAAACAATATTCTAAACTTTACCCAGATTAAAAAACTTTTAAAAACCAAGAAGAAGTAATGAGACATAAACTTATGGGGATTTCTCCTGGCAAATTCCATTCTAATTTACAACCTAGGACAATGACTTCCAGAAAGGCTCTGCTGCCCTAGTACCCAGATTGGGGAATGGAGAAATGCTACCTCCTTGTGGCCGTTTCCCACAACAGCAGGTTTGAACCCACTGCGAAAGGTCACTAAATTTTCACCAACTTGCAGTTCTGTAAATGACACCTGCCCTCCAGAAAATTTCTGGGGTCAAAAATCGACCAAAAAATTCAAAAGAGGGCAACCTTCGAAGAAGACAATTTCAAGAGCTACATTGTACTCACGGTTTTTTCTTTTAAGAGAAAAGAGAACGATGTAGGAATATGATGAATTTTAAAAAAATTTAATGACAGGCATACCCATATTACAAAAACCTATCAGCTCACAGCAGTCAGAATGGCCATTAGGAAAAATGCTGCAAAAAATAAACGGTGAAGGGAGTGTGGAGAAATGCGTACCCTCGGTTGTAAGGGGGGGCATGTAAAGAGCCACTAATGAAAACACAGTGTAGGTGCTTTGAAAAGGGAAACATTGAGCTACCAGTCAATCAATCACAACCACTGCTTGGCCTATCACCTGAGAAAATGAGAATCAAAAAGTCACAGGCTGGCAAACCTGTACGCCAGCAAGATTTACCATAGCCAGCACTTGGAAGCAATGAAAATGTCCATCAACCGAGGAATGCACCAAGAAGAAGTGGTCCACGTACACAATGGAATATTACTCTAATAATAAATATAAATGAAATTTAAAAACAAACAAAAGCAAGGAGACATCAACATTTGTGGGTTTATCCGGGCACATGGCACTCTAACTTATAACCGAAGAACACCACTGGCCGGTAGGTCTGTTTCCCTAGTACCAGCAAGGGGAACGTAGAAAGGCTGCCGCTCTCTGGCCGTTACCTGCAAAAGCAGGTTTAAAGCCTGAGCTAATGGTCACTTCATATGAACAAGTACTGCAGGGCTGTAAATGAAACCTGCCCTCAAAATGTCTTGAGGGAGATAATGGCCAAAATATTTCAAATGGTGACACATACTTTAAGAAAACACTTTGAAGAAATAAGCTCTAATCACAGCTGGAAAAATAAAAAGGACATGTCTTAAAGATCAATTTCAACGCATTATGAGACACATGCAAATTCAACCACAAAGAGGTATCAGCTCACACCACTCAGAATAACCATCAGCAAAAACTACAAAGAATAAATCCTGAAGGAGCTGGGAAGAAATACATACCCTCCACTTTAAGTGGGACGTAACCTGGAAAGAGCCACTAAGGAGAACAGAATAGAGGTGCCTTTAAAAGGTAAACATTGAGCTACCATATGTTCCAGCAGACCTATTCCTGGACCTATAAACTAAGAAGACAGAATTGGAAGGACACAGGCACGCAAATCTGCATTGCATAGTATTACAGTAGCCAAGATATGGAAGTAACCAAAAAGTCCACCGACAGATGGGTGGACAAAGAAGAACTGCTACCTGTACAGATGGAATATGAGCTAGTGAAAAAAATGAAACGATGCCATTTCCAGCACCACAGATGAGTCTAGAAGTAATCACGCAACTTGGAGTAAGTGAGAAAGCGAAAAACACATATCCTATCGTATCACATATAGGTGTTACCTAAAAAATGATACAAACAAAGATATTTCCACAGAGAAACACTTTCATAGATTCATTAAAAAACTTATGGTTCACCAAATGGACAGGTGTGAGGATTGGATACATTACCATATTGAGGTTAACAGAGAGATACAAACACATGTGAAATATAGAATCACCAAAGACCTACGCAATACCAAGAGAAGACTACTCAACATTGTGTCATAACCTACATGGGAAAAGGATCCGAAGAAGAATAGATATATGTATATGTGTGAAAGAACCACATCTTGCACACCTAGAACAAACAAAACATTGTAATCAAGTTTGCTGTGAGAAAAAATAAAAATTAAGTTAAAAATACCAACAAGAAGTAAGGAGACATAAACTTAAAGGGCTTTTTCCTCGCACATTCCATTCTAATTTACAACCTAGAACACCACTTCCAGTAAGGCTCTGTTGCCCTAGTAACCAGATTTGGTAAAGGAGAAATGCTGCCGCCTTGTGGCCGATTCCCGCAAGAGCAGCTTTTAACCCCCAGCTAATGGTCACTTACCATTCACAAGGACTCAGGGCTGTAAAGGACACCTGCCCTCAAAATTGTGCTGAGGTAGGGAATGGATAAAAAAATTCAAAACAGGCAAAATGTTCACGAAGATAGTATGAAGAGGTAAGTTTTACTCACTCTCTTTTAAAAAAAAAGGAAAATGGATAAAAGCTCAGCCTCAGGAAGTATTAGACTCATGCAATCTAATCTACAAAAAGTTTTCAACTCACACCAGTCGACTGACCATTGGCAAAAAGTCTACAAACAATAAATGCTGAAGAGGTTTAAGAGAACTGTGTACCCTCTAGCTGCTGGTGAGATGTAAAAGGGTTAAACGCTAATAATGAGAACAGAAAGAAGCTGCGTTGAAAAGAAAAATTGAGGTACCATTCAATCCAGCAGGCGCACCAAAGGGCCTCTCACCTGAGAAGACCAGAATGAAGAAGACCCGGGCTGCAAAAGCTGCACTGCAGCCTTATTCACAATAGACAAGACAGTGAAGCAACCAAAATGTCCATCAACAGACGAAAGGATAAAGAAGAAGTGGTCCATGTACACAATGAATACTAGCCATGGAAAACAATGAAACACTGCTCTTTGAGGCACCATAGATGATCTTGGAGATAATCACAGAACATGAGGTAAGTCGGAAAGGAAAAGTCCTATAACCTATGATATCACTTATAGGCGTTATCTAATAACTGACACAAATGAACATATTTCCACAGAGAAAGGCAATCACAGACTTATTAAAAAAAAAAAAACTATGCTTATCTAAAAGGAAAGGTGGGGGGAATGGATACATGAAGATTAGCGTTACCATATGTATACAAATACATATTATATACATATATCAAAAAGACCGACCATATAGCAAGGAAGGATTACGGAACACTCTGTAATAATTTACACGGGAAGAGGATCTCTACATAAATAGGTATATATGATATGTAGATGAACCAGAGTGTGTACACCTTGGACAAGCAACATTCTAACCATTACCCCAATTGAAAAAATTAAAACAACGAACTAGGAGTAATGAGACATAAACTTATGGGGGGTTTTCCTGGCACATTCCATCCAAATTGAAAACCTAGGCAGACAACTTCCAGAACGGCTCTGCTGCCCTAGTACCCAGATTTGGGAATCGAGAAATGCTGCATCCTTGTGGCCGTTTCCCACAACAGCAGCTTTGAACCCACTGCAAAAGGTCACTAATTATTCACCAATTGCAGGTCTGTAAATGACACCGGCCCTCCAAAAAATACTGAGGTCGAAAATCGACCAAAAAATTCTAGAGTGCAACCTTCCAAAAAGAAAATTTGAAGAGGTATATTACACTCACACTTTCTTTCTTTTTTCTTTTAACAGAAAAGTAAAAGGCGTGGAAAAATGATGAATTGTAGGAATTTTTACAGACATGTAAACCCAAATTACAAAAACCTGTCAGCTCACACCAGTCAGAATGGCCATCAACAAAAATGCTGCAAACTAGAAATGCTGACGTGATTGTGGAGAAATGCGTACCCTCGATTCTAAGGGGGACGTGGTAAGAGCCACTAATGAAAGCACAATTGAGGTGCCTTGAAAAGGTAAACGTTGAGCTACCATACCAGTCAATCAATCATACCCACTGCTGGGTCTATCCCCTGAGAAAAGGAAAATCAAAAATCACAGGCTGGCAATCCTGCACTCCAGCAATATTTACCATAGGCAACACTCGGAAGCAACGAAAATGTCCATCAACAGAGGAATGCACCAAGAAGAAGTGGTCCATGTACACATGGAATATTAGCCATGGAAAACATTGAAGCACTGCTCTTTGAGGCACCATAGATGAGCCTGGAGATAATCACAAAACATGAAGTAGGTCGGAAAGCAAAACACCTATATCCTATATTATCACTTATGGCATTCTCTAATAACTGGCACAGATGAACGTATTTCCAAAGAGAAAGACCCTCACAGGCTGAGAAAACAAACTATGCTCATCTGAAAGGAAAGGAGGGGGGAAATTGAGAAATGAAGATTAGTGTTACTATACATATACAAATACATATTTTGTACATGTATCAAAAAGACCGAACATATAGCAAGGGAGGTCGACGGAACACTGTAATATTTTACATGGGAAGAGGATCTGTACATTAATAGACATACATAATGTACAAATGAACCAGATTGTGTACACCTAGGATAAACAATATTCTAAACTTTACCCAGATTAAAAAACTTTTAAAAACCAAGAAGAAGTAATGAGACATAAACTTATGGGGATTTCTCCTGGCAAATTCCATTCTAATTTACAACCTAGGACAATGACTTCCAGAAAGGCTCTGCTGCCCTAGTACCCAGATTGGGGAATGGAGAAATGCTACCTCCTTGTGGCCGTTTCCCACAACAGCAGGTTTGAACCCACTGCGAAAGGTCACTAAATTTTCACCAACTTGCAGTTCTGTAAATGACACCTGCCCTCCAGAAAATTTCTGGGGTCCAAAATCGACCAAAAAATTCAAAAGAGGGCAACCTTCGAAGAAGACAATTTCAAGAGCTACATTGTACTCACGGTTTTTTCTTTTAAGAGAAAAGAGAACGATGTAGGAATATGATGAATTTTAAAAAATTTAATGACAGGCATACCCATATTACAAAAACCTATCAGCTCACAGCAGTCAGAATGGCCATTAGGAAAAATGCTGCAAAAAATAAACGGTGAAGGGAGTGTGGAGAAATGCGTACCCTCGGTTGTAAGGGGGGGCATGTAAAGAGCCACTAATGAAAACACAGTGTAGGTGCTTTGAAAAGGGAAACATTGAGCTACCAGTCAATCAATCACAACCACTGCTTGGCCTATCACCTGAGAAAATGAGAATCAAAAAGTCACAGGCTGGCAAACCTGTACGCCAGCAAGATTTACCATAGCCAGCACTTGGAAGCAATGAAAATGTCCATCAACCGAGGAATGCACCAAGAAGAAGTGGTCCACGTACACAATGGAATATTACTCTAATAATAACTATAAATGAAATTTAAAAACAAACAAAAGCAAGGAGACATCAACATTTGTGGGTTTATCCGGGCACATGGCACTCTAACTTATAACCGAAGAACACCACTGGCCGGTAGGTCTGTTTCCCTAGTACCAGCAAGGGGAACGTAGAAAGGCTGCCGCTCTCTGGCCGTTACCTGCAAAAGCAGGTTTAAAGCCTGAGCTAATGGTCACTTCATATGAACAAGTACTGCAGGGCTGTAAATGAAACCTGCCCTCAAAATGTCTTGAGGGAGATAATGGCCAAAATATTTCAAATGGTGACACATACTTTAAGAAAACACTTTGAAGAAATAAGCTCTAATCACAGCTGGAAAAATAAAAAGGACATGTCTTAAAGATCAATTTCAACGCATTATGAGACACATGCAAATTCAACCACAAAGAGGTATCAGCTCACACCACTCAGAATAACCATCAGCAAAAACTACAAAGAATAAATCCTGAAGGAGCTGGGAAGAAATACATACCCTCCACTTTAAGTGGGACGTAACCTGGAAAGAGCCACTAAGGAGAACAGAATAGAGGTGCCTGTAAAAGGTAAACATTGAGCTACCATATGTTCCAGCAGACCTATTCCTGGACCTATAAACTAAGAAGACAGAATTGGAAGGACACAGGCACGCAAATCTGCATTGCATAGTATTACAGTAGCCAAGATATGGAAGTAACCAAAAAGTCCACCGACAGATGGGTGGACAAAGAAGAACTGCTACCTGTACAGATGGAATATGAGCTAGTGAAAAAAATGAAACGATGCCATTTCCAGCACCACAGATGAGTCTAGAAGTAATCACGCAACTTGGAGTAAGTGAGAAAGCGAAAAACACATATCCTATCGTATCACATATAGGTGTTACCTAAAAAATGATACAAACAAAGATATTTCCACAGAGAAACACTTTCATAGATTCATTAAAAAACTTATGGTTCACCAAATGGACAGGTGTGAGGATTGGATACATTACCATATTGAGGTTAACAGAGAGATACAAACACATGTGAAATATAGAATCACCAAAGACCTACGCAATACCAAGAGAAGACTACTCAACATTGTGTCATAACCTACATGGGAAAAGGATCCGAAGAAGAATAGATATATGTATATGTGTGAAAGAACCACATCTTGCACACCTAGAACAAACAAAACATTGTAATCAAGTTTGCTGTGAGAAAAAATAAAAATTAAGTTAAAAATACCAACAAGAAGTAAGGAGACATAAACTTAAAGGGCTTTTTCCTCGCACATTCCAATCTAATTTACAACCTAGAACACCACTTCCAGTAAGGCTCTGTTGCCCTAGTAACCAGATTTGGTAAAGGAGAAATGCTGCCGCCTTGTGGCCGATTCCCGCAAGAGCAGCTTTTAACCCCCAGCTAATGGTCACTTACCATTCACAAGGACTCAGGGCTGTAAAGGACACCTGCCCTCAAAATTGTGCTGAGGTAGGGAATGGATAAAAAAATTCAAAACAGGCAAAATGTTCACGAAGATAGTATGAAGAGGTAAGTTTTACTCACTCTCTTTTAAAAAAAAAGGAAAATGGATAAAAGCTCAGCCTCAGGAAGTATTAGACTCATGCAATCTAATCTACAAAAAGTTTTCAACTCACACCAGTCGACTGACCATTGGCAAAAAGTCTACAAACAATAAATGCTGAAGAGGTTTAAGAGAACTGTGTACCCTCTAGCTGCTGGTGAGATGTAAAAGGGTTAAACGCTAATAATGAGAACAGAAAGAAGCTGCGTTGAAAAGAAAAATTGAGGTACCATTCAATCCAGCAGGCGCACCAAAGGGCCTCTCACCTGAGAAGACCAGAATGAAGAAGACCCGGGCTGCAAAAGCTGCACTGCAGCCTTATTCACAATAGACAAGACAGTGAAGCAACCAAAATGTCCATCAACAGACGAAAGGATAAAGAAGAAGTGGTCCATGTACACAATGAATACTAGCCATGGAAAACAATGAAACACTGCTCTTTGAGGCACCATAGATGATCTTGGAGATAATCACAGAACATGAGGTAAGTCGGAAAGGAAAAGTCCTATAACCTATGATATCACTTATAGGCGTTATCTAATAACTGACACAAATGAACATATTTCCACAGAGAAAGGCAATCACAGACTTATTAAAAAAAAAAAAAACTATGCTTATCTAAAAGGAAAGGTGGGGGGAATGGATACATGAAGATTAGCGTTACCATATGTATACAAATACATATTATATACATATATCAAAAAGACCGAACATATAGCAAGGAAGGATTACGGAACACTCTGTAATAATTTACACGGGAAGAGGATCTCTACATAAATAGGTATATATGATATGTAGATGAACCAGAGTGTGTACACCTTGGACAAGCAACATTCTAACCATTACCCCAATTGAAAAAATTAAAACAACGAACTAGGAGTAATGAGACATAAACTTATGGGGGGTTTTCCTGGCACATTCCATCCAAATTGAAAACCTAGGCAGACAACTTCCAGAACGGCTCTGCTGCCCTAGTACCCAGATTTGGGAATCGAGAAATGCTGCATCCTTGTGGCCGTTTCCCACAACAGCAGCTTTGAACCCACTGCAAAAGGTCACTAATTATTCACCAATTGCAGGTCTGTAAATGACACCGGCCCTCCAAAAAATACTGAGGTCGAAAATCGACCAAAAAATTCTAGAGTGCAACCTTCCAAAAAGAAAATTTGAAGAGGTATATTACACTCACACTTTCTTTCTTTTTTCTTTTAACAGAAAAGTAAAAGGCGTGGAAAAATGATGAATTGTAGGAATTTTTACAGACATGTAAACCCAAATTACAAAAACCTGTCAGCTCACACCAGTCAGAATGGCCATCAACAAAAATGCTGCAAACTAGAAATGCTGACGTGATTGTGGAGAAATGCGTACCCTCGATTCTAAGGGGGACGTGGTAAGAGCCACTAATGAAAGCACAATTGAGGTGCCTTGAAAAGGTAAACGTTGAGCTACCATACCAGTCAATCAATCATACCCACTGCTGGGTCTATCCCCTGAGAAAAGGAAAATCAAAAATCACAGGCTGGCAATCCTGCACTCCAGCAATATTTACCATAGGCAACACTTGGAAGCAACGAAAATGTCCATCAACAGAGGAATGCACCAAGAAGAAGTGGTCCATGTACACATGGAATATTAGCCATGGAAAACATTGAAGCACTGCTCTTTGAGGCACCATAGATGAGCCTGGAGATAATCACAAAACATGAAGTAGGTCGGAAAGCAAAACACCTATATCCTATATTATCACTTATGGCATTCTCTAATAACTGGCACAGATGAACGTATTTCCAAAGAGAAAGACCCTCACAGGCTGAGAAAACAAACTATGCTCATCTGAAAGGAAAGGAGGGGGGAAATTGAGAAATGAAGATTAGTGTTACTATACATATACAAATACATATTTTGTACATGTATCAAAAAGACCGAACATATAGCAAGGGAGGTCGACGGAACACTGTAATATTTTACATGGGAAGAGGATCTGTACATTAATAGACATACATAATGTACAAATGAACCAGATTGTGTACACCTAGGATAAACAATATTCTAAACTTTACCCAGATTAAAAAACTTTTAAAAACCAAGAAGAAGTAATGAGACATAAACTTATGGGGATTTCTCCTGGCAAATTCCATTCTAATTTACAACCTAGGACAATGACTTCCAGAAAGGCTCTGCTGCCCTAGTACCCAGATTGGGGAATGGAGAAATGCTACCTCCTTGTGGCCGTTTCCCACAACAGCAGGTTTGAACCCACTGCGAAAGGTCACTAAATTTTCACCAACTTGCAGTTCTGTAAATGACACCTGCCCTCCAGAAAATTTCTGGGGTCAAAAATCGACCAAAAAATTCAAAAGAGGGCAACCTTCGAAGAAGACAATTTCAAGAGCTACATTGTACTCACGGTTTTTTCTTTTAAGAGAAAAGAGAACGATGTAGGAATATGATGAATTTTAAAAAAATTTAATGACAGGCATACCCATATTACAAAAACCTATCAGCTCACAGCAGTCAGAATGGCCATTAGGAAAAATGCTGCAAAAAATAAACGGTGAAGGGAGTGTGGAGAAATGCGTACCCTCGGTTGTAAGGGGGGGCATGTAAAGAGCCACTAATGAAAACACAGTGTAGGTGCTTTGAAAAGGGAAACATTGAGCTACCAGTCAATCAATCACAACCACTGCTTGGCCTATCACCTGAGAAAATGAGAATCAAAAAGTCACAGGCTGGCAAACCTGTACGCCAGCAAGATTTACCATAGCCAGCACTTGGAAGCAATGAAAATGTCCATCAACCGAGGAATGCACCAAGAAGAAGTGGTCCACGTACACAATGGAATATTACTCTAATAATAAATATAAATGAAATTTAAAAACAAACAAAAGCAAGGAGACATCAACATTTGTGGGTTTATCCGGGCACATGGCACTCTAACTTATAACCGAAGAACACCACTGGCCGGTAGGTCTGTTTCCCTAGTACCAGCAAGGGGAACGTAGAAAGGCTGCCGCTCTCTGGCCGTTACCTGCAAAAGCAGGTTTAAAGCCTGAGCTAATGGTCACTTCATATGAACAAGTACTGCAGGGCTGTAAATGAAACCTGCCCTCAAAATGTCTTGAGGGAGATAATGGCCAAAATATTTCAAATGGTGACACATACTTTAAGAAAACACTTTGAAGAAATAAGCTCTAATCACAGCTGGAAAAATAAAAAGGACATGTCTTAAAGATCAATTTCAACGCATTATGAGACACATGCAAATTCAACCACAAAGAGGTATCAGCTCACACCACTCAGAATAACCATCAGCAAAAACTACAAAGAATAAATCCTGAAGGAGCTGGGAAGAAATACATACCCTCCACTTTAAGTGGGACGTAACCTGGAAAGAGCCACTAAGGAGAACAGAATAGAGGTGCCTTTAAAAGGTAAACATTGAGCTACCATATGTTCCAGCAGACCTATTCCTGGACCTATAAACTAAGAAGACAGAATTGGAAGGACACAGGCACGCAAATCTGCATTGCATAGTATTACAGTAGCCAAGATATGGAAGTAACCAAAAAGTCCACCGACAGATGGGTGGACAAAGAAGAACTGCTACCTGTACAGATGGAATATGAGCTAGTGAAAAAAATGAAACGATGCCATTTCCAGCACCACAGATGAGTCTAGAAGTAATCACGCAACTTGGAGTAAGTGAGAAAGCGAAAAACACATATCCTATCGTATCACATATAGGTGTTACCTAAAAAATGATACAAACAAAGATATTTCCACAGAGAAACACTTTCATAGATTCATTAAAAACTTATGGTTCACCAAATGGACAGGTGTGAGGATTGGATACATTACCATATTGAGGTTAACAGAGAGATACAAACACATGTGAAATATAGAATCACCAAAGACCTACGCAATACCAAGAGAAGACTACTCAACATTGTGTCATAACCTACATGGGAAAAGGATCCGAAGAAGAATAGATATATGTATATGTGTGAAAGAACCACATCTTGCACACCTAGAACAAACAAAACATTGTAATCAAGTTTGCTGTGAGAAAAAATAAAAATTAAGTTAAAAATACCAACAAGAAGTAAGGAGACATAAACTTAAAGGGCTTTTTCCTCGCACATTCCATTCTAATTTACAACCTAGAACACCACTTCCAGTAAGGCTCTGTTGCCCTAGTAACCAGATTTGGTAAAGGAGAAATGCTGCCGCCTTGTGGCCGATTCCCGCAAGAGCAGCTTTTAACCCCCAGCTAATGGTCACTTACCATTCACAAGGACTCAGGGCTGTAAAGGACACCTGCCCTCAAAATTGTGCTGAGGTAGGGAATGGATAAAAAAATTCAAAACAGGCAAAATGTTCACGAAGATAGTATGAAGAGGTAAGTTTTACTCACTCTCTTTTAAAAAAAAAGGAAAATGGATAAAAGCTCAGCCTCAGGAAGTATTAGACTCATGCAATCTAATCTACAAAAAGTTTTCAACTCACACCAGTCGACTGACCATTGGCAAAAAGTCTACAAACAATAAATGCTGAAGAGGTTTAAGAGAACTGTGTACCCTCTAGCTGCTGGTGAGATGTAAAAGGGTTAAACGCTAATAATGAGAACAGAAAGAAGCTGCGTTGAAAAGAAAAATTGAGGTACCATTCAATCCAGCAGGCGCACCAAAGGGCCTCTCACCTGAGAAGACCAGAATGAAGAAGACCCGGGCTGCAAAAGCTGCACTGCAGCCTTATTCACAATAGACAAGACAGTGAAGCAACCAAAATGTCCATCAACAGACGAAAGGATAAAGAAGAAGTGGTCCATGTACACAATGAATACTAGCCATGGAAAACAATGAAACACTGCTCTTTGAGGCACCATAGATGATCTTGGAGATAATCACAGAACATGAGGTAAGTCGGAAAGGAAAAGTCCTATAACCTATGATATCACTTATAGGCGTTATCTAATAACTGACACAAATGAACATATTTCCACAGAGAAAGGCAATCACAGACTTATTAAAAAAAAAAAAACTATGCTTATCTAAAAGGAAAGGTGGGGGGAATGGATACATGAAGATTAGCGTTACCATATGTATACAAATACATATTATATACATATATCAAAAAGACCGACCATATAGCAAGGAAGGATTACGGAACACTCTGTAATAATTTACACGGGAAGAGGATCTCTACATAAATAGGTATATATGATATGTAGATGAACCAGAGTGTGTACACCTTGGACAAGCAACATTCTAACCATTACCCCAATTGAAAAAATTAAAACAACGAACTAGGAGTAATGAGACATAAACTTATGGGGGGTTTTCCTGGCACATTCCATCCAAATTGAAAACCTAGGCAGACAACTTCCAGAACGGCTCTGCTGCCCTAGTACCCAGATTTGGGAATCGAGAAATGCTGCATCCTTGTGGCCGTTTCCCACAACAGCAGCTTTGAACCCACTGCAAAAGGTCACTAATTATTCACCAATTGCAGGTCTGTAAATGACACCGGCCCTCCAAAAAATACTGAGGTCGAAAATCGACCAAAAAATTCTAGAGTGCAACCTTCCAAAAAGAAAATTTGAAGAGGTATATTACACTCACACTTTCTTTCTTTTTTCTTTTAACAGAAAAGTAAAAGGCGTGGAAAAATGATGAATTGTAGGAATTTTTACAGACATGTAAACCCAAATTACAAAAACCTGTCAGCTCACACCAGTCAGAATGGCCATCAACAAAAATGCTGCAAACTAGAAATGCTGACGTGATTGTGGAGAAATGCGTACCCTCGATTCTAAGGGGGACGTGGTAAGAGCCACTAATGAAAGCACAATTGAGGTGCCTTGAAAAGGTAAACGTTGAGCTACCATACCAGTCAATCAATCATACCCACTGCTGGGTCTATCCCCTGAGAAAAGGAAAATCAAAAATCACAGGCTGGCAATCCTGCACTCCAGCAATATTTACCATAGGCAACACTCGGAAGCAACGAAAATGTCCATCAACAGAGGAATGCACCAAGAAGAAGTGGTCCATGTACACATGGAATATTAGCCATGGAAAACATTGAAGCACTGCTCTTTGAGGCACCATAGATGAGCCTGGAGATAATCACAAAACATGAAGTAGGTCGGAAAGCAAAACACCTATATCCTATATTATCACTTATGGCATTCTCTAATAACTGGCACAGATGAACGTATTTCCAAAGAGAAAGACCCTCACAGGCTGAGAAAACAAACTATGCTCATCTGAAAGGAAAGGAGGGGGGAAATTGAGAAATGAAGATTAGTGTTACTATACATATACAAATACATATTTTGTACATGTATCAAAAAGACCGAACATATAGCAAGGGAGGTCGACGGAACACTGTAATATTTTACATGGGAAGAGGATCTGTACATTAATAGACATACATAATGTACAAATGAACCAGATTGTGTACACCTAGGATAAACAATATTCTAAACTTTACCCAGATTAAAAAACTTTTAAAAACCAAGAAGAAGTAATGAGACATAAACTTATGGGGATTTCTCCTGGCAAATTCCATTCTAATTTACAACCTAGGACAATGACTTCCAGAAAGGCTCTGCTGCCCTAGTACCCAGATTGGGGAATGGAGAAATGCTACCTCCTTGTGGCCGTTTCCCACAACAGCAGGTTTGAACCCACTGCGAAAGGTCACTAAATTTTCACCAACTTGCAGTTCTGTAAATGACACCTGCCCTCCAGAAAATTTCTGGGGTCCAAAATCGACCAAAAAATTCAAAAGAGGGCAACCTTCGAAGAAGACAATTTCAAGAGCTACATTGTACTCACGGTTTTTTCTTTTAAGAGAAAAGAGAACGATGTAGGAATATGATGAATTTTAAAAAAATTTAATGACAGGCATACCCATATTACAAAAACCTATCAGCTCACAGCAGTCAGAATGGCCATTAGGAAAAATGCTGCAAAAAATAAACGGTGAAGGGAGTGTGGAGAAATGCGTACCCTCGGTTGTAAGGGGGGGCATGTAAAGAGCCACTAATGAAAACACAGTGTAGGTGCTTTGAAAAGGGAAACATTGAGCTACCAGTCAATCAATCACAACCACTGCTTGGCCTATCACCTGAGAAAATGAGAATCAAAAAGTCACAGGCTGGCAAACCTGTACGCCAGCAAGATTTACCATAGCCAGCACTTGGAAGCAATGAAAATGTCCATCAACCGAGGAATGCACCAAGAAGAAGTGGTCCACGTACACAATGGAATATTACTCTAATAATAACTATAAATGAAATTTAAAAACAAACAAAAGCAAGGAGACATCAACATTTGTGGGTTTATCCGGGCACATGGCACTCTAACTTATAACCGAAGAACACCACTGGCCGGTAGGTCTGTTTCCCTAGTACCAGCAAGGGGAACGTAGAAAGGCTGCCGCTCTCTGGCCGTTACCTGCAAAAGCAGGTTTAAAGCCTGAGCTAATGGTCACTTCATATGAACAAGTACTGCAGGGCTGTAAATGAAACCTGCCCTCAAAATGTCTTGAGGGAGATAATGGCCAAAATATTTCAAATGGTGACACATACTTTAAGAAAACACTTTGAAGAAATAAGCTCTAATCACAGCTGGAAAAATAAAAAGGACATGTCTTAAAGATCAATTTCAACGCATTATGAGACACATGCAAATTCAACCACAAAGAGGTATCAGCTCACACCACTCAGAATAACCATCAGCAAAAACTACAAAGAATAAATCCTGAAGGAGCTGGGAAGAAATACATACCCTCCACTTTAAGTGGGACGTAACCTGGAAAGAGCCACTAAGGAGAACAGAATAGAGGTGCCTTTAAAAGGTAAACATTGAGCTACCATATGTTCCAGCAGACCTATTCCTGGACCTATAAACTAAGAAGACAGAATTGGAAGGACACAGGCACGCAAATCTGCATTGCATAGTATTACAGTAGCCAAGATATGGAAGTAACCAAAAAGTCCACCGACAGATGGGTGGACAAAGAAGAACTGCTACCTGTACAGATGGAATATGAGCTAGTGAAAAAAATGAAACGATGCCATTTCCAGCACCACAGATGAGTCTAGAAGTAATCACGCAACTTGGAGTAAGTGAGAAAGCGAAAAACACATATCCTATCGTATCACATATAGGTGTTACCTAAAAAATGATACAAACAAAGATATTTCCACAGAGAAACACTTTCATAGATTCATTAAAAAACTTATGGTTCACCAAATGGACAGGTGTGAGGATTGGATACATTACCATATTGAGGTTAACAGAGAGATACAAACACATGTGAAATATAGAATCACCAAAGACCTACGCAATACCAAGAGAAGACTACTCAACATTGTGTCATAACCTACATGGGAAAAGGATCCGAAGAAGAATAGATATATGTATATGTGTGAAAGAACCACATCTTGCACACCTAGAACAAACAAAACATTGTAATCAAGTTTGCTGTGAGAAAAAATAAAAATTAAGTTAAAAATACCAACAAGAAGTAAGGAGACATAAACTTAAAGGGCTTTTTCCTCGCACATTCCAATCTAATTTACAACCTAGAACACCACTTCCAGTAAGGCTCTGTTGCCCTAGTAACCAGATTTGGTAAAGGAGAAATGCTGCCGCCTTGTGGCCGATTCCCGCAAGAGCAGCTTTTAACCCCCAGCTAATGGTCACTTACCATTCACAAGGACTCAGGGCTGTAAAGGACACCTGCCCTCAAAATTGTGCTGAGGTAGGGAATGGATAAAAAAATTCAAAACAGGCAAAATGTTCACGAAGATAGTATGAAGAGGTAAGTTTTACTCACTCTCTTTTAAAAAAAAAGGAAAATGGATAAAAGCTCAGCCTCAGGAAGTATTAGACTCATGCAATCTAATCTACAAAAAGTTTTCAACTCACACCAGTCGACTGACCATTGGCAAAAAGTCTACAAACAATAAATGCTGAAGAGGTTTAAGAGAACTGTGTACCCTCTAGCTGCTGGTGAGATGTAAAAGGGTTAAACGCTAATAATGAGAACAGAAAGAAGCTGCGTTGAAAAGAAAAATTGAGGTACCATTCAATCCAGCAGGCGCACCAAAGGGCCTCTCACCTGAGAAGACCAGAATGAAGAAGACCCGGGCTGCAAAAGCTGCACTGCAGCCTTATTCACAATAGACAAGACAGTGAAGCAACCAAAATGTCCATCAACAGACGAAAGGATAAAGAAGAAGTGGTCCATGTACACAATGAATACTAGCCATGGAAAACAATGAAACACTGCTCTTTGAGGCACCATAGATGATCTTGGAGATAATCACAGAACATGAGGTAAGTCGGAAAGGAAAAGTCCTATAACCTATGATATCACTTATAGGCGTTATCTAATAACTGACACAAATGAACATATTTCCACAGAGAAAGGCAATCACAGACTTATTAAAAAAAAAAAAACTATGCTTATCTAAAAGGAAAGGTGGGGGGAATGGATACATGAAGATTAGCGTTACCATATGTATACAAATACATATTATATACATATATCAAAAAGACCGACCATATAGCAAGGAAGGATTACGGAACACTCTGTAATAATTTACACGGGAAGAGGATCTCTACATAAATAGGTATATATGATATGTAGATGAACCAGAGTGTGTACACCTTGGACAAGCAACATTCTAACCATTACCCCAATTGAAAAAATTAAAACAACGAACTAGGAGTAATGAGACATAAACTTATGGGGGGTTTTCCTGGCACATTCCATCCAAATTGAAAACCTAGGCAGACAACTTCCAGAACGGCTCTGCTGCCCTAGTACCCAGATTTGGGAATCGAGAAATGCTGCATCCTTGTGGCCGTTTCCCACAACAGCAGCTTTGAACCCACTGCAAAAGGTCACTAATTATTCACCAATTGCAGGTCTGTAAATGACACCGGCCCTCCAAAAAATACTGAGGTCGAAAATCGACCAAAAAATTCTAGAGTGCAACCTTCCAAAAAGAAAATTTGAAGAGGTATATTACACTCACACTTTCTTTCTTTTTTCTTTTAACAGAAAAGTAAAAGGCGTGGAAAAATGATGAATTGTAGGAATTTTTACAGACATGTAAACCCAAATTACAAAAACCTGTCAGCTCACACCAGTCAGAATGGCCATCAACAAAAATGCTGCAAACTAGAAATGCTGACGTGATTGTGGAGAAATGCGTACCCTCGATTCTAAGGGGGACGTGGTAAGAGCCACTAATGAAAGCACAATTGAGGTGCCTTGAAAAGGTAAACGTTGAGCTACCATACCAGTCAATCAATCATACCCACTGCTGGGTCTATCCCCTGAGAAAAGGAAAATCAAAAATCACAGGCTGGCAATCCTGCACTCCAGCAATATTTACCATAGGCAACACTTGGAAGCAACGAAAATGTCCATCAACAGAGGAATGCACCAAGAAGAAGTGGTCCATGTACACATGGAATATTAGCCATGGAAAACATTGAAGCACTGCTCTTTGAGGCACCATAGATGAGCCTGGAGATAATCACAAAACATGAAGTAGGTCGGAAAGCAAAACACCTATATCCTATATTGTCACTTATGGCATTATCTAATAACTGGCACAGATGAACGTATTTCCAAAGAGAAAGACCCTCACAGGCTGAGAAAACAAACTATGCTCATCTGAAAGGAAAGGAGGGGGGAAATTGAGAAATGAAGATTAGTGTTACTATACATATACAAATACATATTTTGTACATGTATCAAAAAGACCGAACATATAGCAAGGGAGGTCGACGGAACACTGTAATATTTTACATGGGAAGAGGATCTGTACATTAATAGACATACATAATGTACAAATGAACCAGATTGTGTACACCTAGGATAAACAATATTCTAAACTTTACCCAGATTAAAAAACTTTTAAAAACCAAGAAGAAGTAATGAGACATAAACTTATGGGGATTTCTCCTGGCAAATTCCATTCTAATTTACAACCTAGGACAATGACTTCCAGAAAGGCTCTGCTGCCCTAGTACCCAGATTGGGGAATGGAGAAATGCTACCTCCTTGTGGCCGTTTCCCACAACAGCAGGTTTGAACCCACTGCGAAAGGTCACTAAATTTTCACCAACTTGCAGTTCTGTAAATGACACCTGCCCTCCAGAAAATTTCTGGGGTCCAAAATCGACCAAAAAATTCAAAAGAGGGCAACCTTCGAAGAAGACAATTTCAAGAGCTACATTGTACTCACGGTTTTTTCTTTTAAGAGAAAAGAGAACGATGTAGGAATATGATGAATTTTAAAAAAATTTAATGACAGGCATACCCATATTACAAAAACCTATCAGCTCACAGCAGTCAGAATGGCCATTAGGAAAAATGCTGCAAAAAATAAACGGTGAAGGGAGTGTGGAGAAATGCGTACCCTCGGTTGTAAGGGGGGGCATGTAAAGAGCCACTAATGAAAACACAGTGTAGGTGCTTTGAAAAGGGAAACATTGAGCTACCAGTCAATCAATCACAACCACTGCTTGGCCTATCACCTGAGAAAATGAGAATCAAAAAGTCACAGGCTGGCAAACCTGTACGCCAGCAAGATTTACCATAGCCAGCACTTGGAAGCAATGAAAATGTCCATCAACCGAGGAATGCACCAAGAAGAAGTGGTCCACGTACACAATGGAATATTACTCTAATAATAACTATAAATGAAATTTAAAAACAAACAAAAGCAAGGAGACATCAACATTTGTGGGTTTATCCGGGCACATGGCACTCTAACTTATAACCGAAGAACACCACTGGCCGGTAGGTCTGTTTCCCTAGTACCAGCAAGGGGAACGTAGAAAGGCTGCCGCTCTCTGGCCGTTACCTGCAAAAGCAGGTTTAAAGCCTGAGCTAATGGTCACTTCATATGAACAAGTACTGCAGGGCTGTAAATGAAACCTGCCCTCAAAATGTCTTGAGGGAGATAATGGCCAAAATATTTCAAATGGTGACACATACTTTAAGAAAACACTTTGAAGAAATAAGCTCTAATCACAGCTGGAAAAATAAAAAGGACATGTCTTAAAGATCAATTTCAACGCATTATGAGACACATGCAAATTCAACCACAAAGAGGTATCAGCTCACACCACTCAGAATAACCATCAGCAAAAACTACAAAGAATAAATCCTGAAGGAGCTGGGAAGAAATACATACCCTCCACTTTAAGTGGGACGTAACCTGGAAAGAGCCACTAAGGAGAACAGAATAGAGGTGCCTTTAAAAGGTAAACATTGAGCTACCATATGTTCCAGCAGACCTATTCCTGGACCTATAAACTAAGAAGACAGAATTGGAAGGACACAGGCACGCAAATCTGCATTGCATAGTATTACAGTAGCCAAGATATGGAAGTAACCAAAAAGTCCACCGACAGATGGGTGGACAAAGAAGAACTGCTACCTGTACAGATGGAATATGAGCTAGTGAAAAAAATGAAACGATGCCATTTCCAGCACCACAGATGAGTCTAGAAGTAATCACGCAACTTGGAGTAAGTGAGAAAGCGAAAAACACATATCCTATCGTATCACATATAGGTGTTACCTAAAAAATGATACAAACAAAGATATTTCCACAGAGAAACACTTTCATAGATTCATTAAAAAACTTATGGTTCACCAAATGGACAGGTGTGAGGATTGGATACATTACCATATTGAGGTTAACAGAGAGATACAAACACATGTGAAATATAGAATCACCAAAGACCTACGCAATACCAAGAGAAGACTACTCAACATTGTGTCATAACCTACATGGGAAAAGGATCCGAAGAAGAATAGATATATGTATATGTGTGAAAGAACCACATCTTGCACACCTAGAACAAACAAAACATTGTAATCAAGTTTGCTGTGAGAAAAAATAAAAATTAAGTTAAAAATACCAACAAGAAGTAAGGAGACATAAACTTAAAGGGCTTTTTCCTCGCACATTCCAATCTAATTTACAACCTAGAACACCACTTCCAGTAAGGCTCTGTTGCCCTAGTAACCAGATTTGGTAAAGGAGAAATGCTGCCGCCTTGTGGCCGATTCCCGCAAGAGCAGCTTTTAACCCCCAGCTAATGGTCACTTACCATTCACAAGGACTCAGGGCTGTAAAGGACACCTGCCCTCAAAATTGTGCTGAGGTAGGGAATGGATAAAAAAATTCAAAACAGGCAAAATGTTCACGAAGATAGTATGAAGAGGTAAGTTTTACTCACTCTCTTTTAAAAAAAAAGGAAAATGGATAAAAGCTCAGCCTCAGGAAGTATTAGACTCATGCAATCTAATCTACAAAAAGTTTTCAACTCACACCAGTCGACTGACCATTGGCAAAAAGTCTACAAACAATAAATGCTGAAGAGGTTTAAGAGAACTGTGTACCCTCTAGCTGCTGGTGAGATGTAAAAGGGTTAAACGCTAATAATGAGAACAGAAAGAAGCTGCGTTGAAAAGAAAAATTGAGGTACCATTCAATCCAGCAGGCGCACCAAAGGGCCTCTCACCTGAGAAGACCAGAATGAAGAAGACCCGGGCTGCAAAAGCTGCACTGCAGCCTTATTCACAATAGACAAGACAGTGAAGCAACCAAAATGTCCATCAACAGACGAAAGGATAAAGAAGAAGTGGTCCATGTACACAATGAATACTAGCCATGGAAAACAATGAAACACTGCTCTTTGAGGCACCATAGATGATCTTGGAGATAATCACAGAACATGAGGTAAGTCGGAAAGGAAAAGTCCTATAACCTATGATATCACTTATAGGCGTTATCTAATAACTGACACAAATGAACATATTTCCACAGAGAAAGGCAATCACAGACTTATTAAAAAAAAAAAAAACTATGCTTATCTAAAAGGAAAGGTGGGGGGAATGGATACATGAAGATTAGCGTTACCATATGTATACAAATACATATTATATACATATATCAAAAAGACCGACCATATAGCAAGGAAGGATTACGGAACACTCTGTAATAATTTACACGGGAAGAGGATCTCTACATAAATAGGTATATATGATATGTAGATGAACCAGAGTGTGTACACCTTGGACAAGCAACATTCTAACCATTACCCCAATTGAAAAAATTAAAACAACGAACTAGGAGTAATGAGACATAAACTTATGGGGGGTTTTCCTGGCACATTCCATCCAAATTGAAAACCTAGGCAGACAACTTCCAGAACGGCTCTGCTGCCCTAGTACCCAGATTTGGGAATCGAGAAATGCTGCATCCTTGTGGCCGTTTCCCACAACAGCAGCTTTGAACCCACTGCAAAAGGTCACTAATTATTCACCAATTGCAGGTCTGTAAATGACACCGGCCCTCCAAAAAATACTGAGGTCGAAAATCGACCAAAAAATTCTAGAGTGCAACCTTCCAAAAAGAAAATTTGAAGAGGTATATTACACTCACACTTTCTTTCTTTTTTCTTTTAACAGAAAAGTAAAAGGCGTGGAAAAATGATGAATTGTAGGAATTTTTACAGACATGTAAACCCAAATTACAAAAACCTGTCAGCTCACACCAGTCAGAATGGCCATCAACAAAAATGCTGCAAACTAGAAATGCTGACGTGATTGTGGAGAAATGCGTACCCTCGATTCTAAGGGGGACGTGGTAAGAGCCACTAATGAAAGCACAATTGAGGTGCCTTGAAAAGGTAAACGTTGAGCTACCATACCAGTCAATCAATCATACCCACTGCTGGGTCTATCCCCTGAGAAAAGGAAAATCAAAAATCACAGGCTGGCAATCCTGCACTCCAGCAATATTTACCATAGGCAACACTTGGAAGCAACGAAAATGTCCATCAACAGAGGAATGCACCAAGAAGAAGTGGTCCATGTACACATGGAATATTAGCCATGGAAAACATTGAAGCACTGCTCTTTGAGGCACCATAGATGAGCCTGGAGATAATCACAAAACATGAAGTAGGTCGGAAAGCAAAACACCTATATCCTATATTGTCACTTATGGCATTATCTAATAACTGGCACAGATGAACGTATTTCCAAAGAGAAAGACCCTCACAGGCTGAGAAAACAAACTATGCTCATCTGAAAGGAAAGGAGGGGGGAAATTGAGAAATGAAGATTAGTGTTACTATACATATACAAATACATATTTTGTACATGTATCAAAAAGACCGAACATATAGCAAGGGAGGTCGACGGAACACTGTAATATTTTACATGGGAAGAGGATCTGTACATTAATAGACATACATAATGTACAAATGAACCAGATTGTGTACACCTAGGATAAACAATATTCTAAACTTTACCCAGATTAAAAAACTTTTAAAAACCAAGAAGAAGTAATGAGACATAAACTTATGGGGATTTCTCCTGGCAAATTCCATTCTAATTTACAACCTAGGACAATGACTTCCAGAAAGGCTCTGCTGCCCTAGTACCCAGATTGGGGAATGGAGAAATGCTACCTCCTTGTGGCCGTTTCCCACAACAGCAGGTTTGAACCCACTGCGAAAGGTCACTAAATTTTCACCAACTTGCAGTTCTGTAAATGACACCTGCCCTCCAGAAAATTTCTGGGGTCAAAAATCGACCAAAAAATTCAAAACAGGGCAACCTTCGAAGAAGACAATTTCAAGAGCTACATTGTACTCACGGTTTTTTCTTTTAAGAGAAAAGAGAACGATGTAGGAATATGATGAATTTTAAAAAAATTTAATGACAGGCATACCCATATTACAAAAACCTATCAGCTCACAGCAGTCAGAATGGCCATTAGGAAAAATGCTGCAAAAAATAAACGGTGAAGGGAGTGTGGAGAAATGCGTACCCTCGGTTGTAAGGGGGGGCATGTAAAGAGCCACTAATGAAAACACAGTGTAGGTGCTTTGAAAAGGGAAACATTGAGCTACCAGTCAATCAATCACAACCACTGCTTGGCCTATCACCTGAGAAAATGAGAATCAAAAAGTCACAGGCTGGCAAACCTGTACGCCAGCAAGATTTACCATAGCCAGCACTTGGAAGCAATGAAAATGTCCATCAACCGAGGAATGCACCAAGAAGAAGTGGTCCACGTACACAATGGAATATTACTCTAATAATAAATATAAATGAAATTTAAAAACAAACAAAAGCAAGGAGACATCAACATTTGTGGGTTTATCCGGGCACATGGCACTCTAACTTATAACCGAAGAACACCACTGGCCGGTAGGTCTGTTTCCCTAGTACCAGCAAGGGGAACGTAGAAAGGCTGCCGCTCTCTGGCCGTTACCTGCAAAAGCAGGTTTAAAGCCTGAGCTAATGGTCACTTCATATGAACAAGTACTGCAGGGCTGTAAATGAAACCTGCCCTCAAAATGTCTTGAGGGAGATAATGGCCAAAATATTTCAAATGGTGACACATACTTTAAGAAAACACTTTGAAGAAATAAGCTCTAATCACAGCTGGAAAAATAAAAAGGACATGTCTTAAAGATCAATTTCAACGCATTATGAGACACATGCAAATTCAACCACAAAGAGGTATCAGCTCACACCACTCAGAATAACCATCAGCAAAAACTACAAAGAATAAATCCTGAAGGAGCTGGGAAGAAATACATACCCTCCACTTTAAGTGGGACGTAACCTGGAAAGAGCCACTAAGGAGAACAGAATAGAGGTGCCTGTAAAAGGTAAACATTGAGCTACCATATGTTCCAGCAGACCTATTCCTGGACCTATAAACTAAGAAGACAGAATTGGAAGGACACAGGCACGCAAATCTGCATTGCATAGTATTACAGTAGCCAAGATATGGAAGTAACCAAAAAGTCCACCGACAGATGGGTGGACAAAGAAGAACTGCTACCTGTACAGATGGAATATGAGCTAGTGAAAAAAATGAAACGATGCCATTTCCAGCACCACAGATGAGTCTAGAAGTAATCACGCAACTTGGAGTAAGTGAGAAAGCGAAAAACACATATCCTATCGTATCACATATAGGTGTTACCTAAAACATGATACAAACAAAGATATTTCCACAGAGAAACACTTTCATAGATTCATTAAAAAACTTATGGTTCACCAAATGGACAGGTGTGAGGATTGGATACATTACCATATTGAGGTTAACAGAGAGATACAAACACATGTGAAATATAGAATCACCAAAGACCTACGCAATACCAAGAGAAGACTACTCAACATTGTGTCATAACCTACATGGGAAAAGGATCCGAAGAAGAATAGATATATGTATATGTGTGAAAGAACCACATCTTGCACACCTAGAACAAACAAAACATTGTAATCAAGTTTGCTGTGAGAAAAAATAAAAATTAAGTTAAAAATACCAACAAGAAGTAAGGAGACATAAACTTAAAGGGCTTTTTCCTCGCACATTCCATTCTAATTTACAACCTAGAACACCACTTCCAGTAAGGCTCTGTTGCCCTAGTAACCAGATTTGGTAAAGGAGAAATGCTGCCGCCTTGTGGCCGATTCCCGCAAGAGCAGCTTTTAACCCCCAGCTAATGGTCACTTACCATTCACAAGGACTCAGGGCTGTAAAGGACACCTGCCCTCAAAATTGTGCTGAGGTAGGGAATGGATAAAAAAAATCAAAACAGGCAAAATGTTCACGAAGATAGTATGAAGAGGTAAGTTTTACTCACTCTCTTTTAAAAAAAAAGGAAAATGGATAAAAGCTCAGCCTCAGGAAGTATTAGACTCATGCAATCTAATCTACAAAAAGTTTTCAACTCACACCAGTCGACTGACCATTGGCAAAAAGTCTACAAACAATAAATGCTGAAGAGGTTTAAGAGAACTGTGTACCCTCTAGCTGCTGGTGAGATGTAAAAGGGTTAAACGCTAATAATGAGAACAGAAAGAAGCTGCGTTGAAAAGAAAAATTGAGGTACCATTCAATCCAGCAGGCGCACCAAAGGGCCTCTCACCTGAGAAGACCAGAATGAAGAAGACCCGGGCTGCAAAAGCTGCACTGCAGCCTTATTCACAATAGACAAGACAGTGAAGCAACCAAAATGTCCATCAACAGACGAAAGGATAAAGAAGAAGTGGTCCATGTACACAATGAATACTAGCCATGGAAAACAATGAAACACTGCTCTTTGAGGCACCATAGATGATCTTGGAGATAATCACAGAACATGAGGTAAGTCGGAAAGGAAAAGTCCTATAACCTATGATATCACTTATAGGCGTTATCTAATAACTGACACAAATGAACATATTTCCACAGAGAAAGGCAATCACAGACTTATTAAAAAAAAAAAAACTATGCTTATCTAAAAGGAAAGGTGGGGGGAATGGATACATGAAGATTAGCGTTACCATATGTATACAAATACATATTATATACATATATCAAAAAGACCGACCATATAGCAAGGAAGGATTACGGAACACTCTGTAATAATTTACACGGGAAGAGGATCTCTACATAAATAGGTATATATGATATGTAGATGAACCAGAGTGTGTACACCTTGGACAAGCAACATTCTAACCATTACCCCAATTGAAAAAATTAAAACAACGAACTAGGAGTAATGAGACATAAACTTATGGGGGGTTTTCCTGGCACATTCCATCCAAATTGAAAACCTAGGCAGACAACTTCCAGAACGGCTCTGCTGCCCTAGTACCCAGATTTGGGAATCGAGAAATGCTGCATCCTTGTGGCCGTTTCCCACAACAGCAGCTTTGAACCCACTGCAAAAGGTCACTAATTATTCACCAATTGCAGGTCTGTAAATGACACCGGCCCTCCAAAAAATACTGAGGTCGAAAATCGACCAAAAAATTCTAGAGTGCAACCTTCCAAAAAGAAAATTTGAAGAGGTATATTACACTCACACTTTCTTTCTTTTTTCTTTTAACAGAAAAGTAAAAGGCGTGGAAAAATGATGAATTGTAGGAATTTTTACAGACATGTAAACCCAAATTACAAAAACCTGTCAGCTCACACCAGTCAGAATGGCCATCAACAAAAATGCTGCAAACTAGAAATGCTGACGTGATTGTGGAGAAATGCGTACCCTCGATTCTAAGGGGGACGTGGTAAGAGCCACTAATGAAAGCACAATTGAGGTGCCTTGAAAAGGTAAACGTTGAGCTACCATACCAGTCAATCAATCATACCCACTGCTGGGTCTATCCCCTGAGAAAAGGAAAATCAAAAATCACAGGCTGGCAATCCTGCACTCCAGCAATATTTACCATAGGCAACACTTGGAAGCAACGAAAATGTCCATCAACAGAGGAATGCACCAAGAAGAAGTGGTCCATGTACACATGGAATATTAGCCATGGAAAACATTGAAGCACTGCTCTTTGAGGCACCATAGATGAGCCTGGAGATAATCACAAAACATGAAGTAGGTCGGAAAGCAAAACACCTATATCCTATATTATCACTTATGGCATTCTCTAATAACTGGCACAGATGAACGTATTTCCAAAGAGAAAGACCCTCACAGGCTGAGAAAACAAACTATGCTCATCTGAAAGGAAAGGAGGGGGGAAATTGAGAAATGAAGATTAGTGTTACTATACATATACAAATACATATTTTGTACATGTATCAAAAAGACCGAACATATAGCAAGGGAGGTCGACGGAACACTGTAATATTTTACATGGGAAGAGGATCTGTACATTAATAGACATACATAATGTACAAATGAACCAGATTGTGTACACCTAGGATAAACAATATTCTAAACTTTACCCAGATTAAAAAACTTTTAAAAACCAAGAAGAAGTAATGAGACATAAACTTATGGGGATTTCTCCTGGCAAATTCCATTCTAATTTACAACCTAGGACAATGACTTCCAGAAAGGCTCTGCTGCCCTAGTACCCAGATTGGGGAATGGAGAAATGCTACCTCCTTGTGGCCGTTTCCCACAACAGCAGGTTTGAACCCACTGCGAAAGGTCACTAAATTTTCACCAACTTGCAGTTCTGTAAATGACACCTGCCCTCCAGAAAATTTCTGGGGTCAAAAATCGACCAAAAAATTCAAAAGAGGGCAACCTTCGAAGAAGACAATTTCAAGAGCTACATTGTACTCACGGTTTTTTCTTTTAAGAGAAAAGAGAACGATGTAGGAATATGATGAATTTTAAAAAAATTTAATGACAGGCATACCCATATTACAAAAACCTATCAGCTCACAGCAGTCAGAATGGCCATTAGGAAAAATGCTGCAAAAAATAAACGGTGAAGGGAGTGTGGAGAAATGCGTACCCTCGGTTGTAAGGGGGGGCATGTAAAGAGCCACTAATGAAAACACAGTGTAGGTGCTTTGAAAAGGGAAACATTGAGCTACCAGTCAATCAATCACAACCACTGCTTGGCCTATCACCTGAGAAAATGAGAATCAAAAAGTCACAGGCTGGCAAACCTGTACGCCAGCAAGATTTACCATAGCCAGCACTTGGAAGCAATGAAAATGTCCATCAACCGAGGAATGCACCAAGAAGAAGTGGTCCACGTACACAATGGAATATTACTCTAATAATAAATATAAATGAAATTTAAAAACAAACAAAAGCAAGGAGACATCAACATTTGTGGGTTTATCCGGGCACATGGCACTCTAACTTATAACCGAAGAACACCACTGGCCGGTAGGTCTGTTTCCCTAGTACCAGCAAGGGGAACGTAGAAAGGCTGCCGCTCTCTGGCCGTTACCTGCAAAAGCAGGTTTAAAGCCTGAGCTAATGGTCACTTCATATGAACAAGTACTGCAGGGCTGTAAATGAAACCTGCCCTCAAAATGTCTTGAGGGAGATAATGGCCAAAATATTTCAAATGGTGACACATACTTTAAGAAAACACTTTGAAGAAATAAGCTCTAATCACAGCTGGAAAAATAAAAAGGACATGTCTTAAAGATCAATTTCAACGCATTATGAGACACATGCAAATTCAACCACAAAGAGGTATCAGCTCACACCACTCAGAATAACCATCAGCAAAAACTACAAAGAATAAATCCTGAAGGAGCTGGGAAGAAATACATACCCTCCACTTTAAGTGGGACGTAACCTGGAAAGAGCCACTAAGGAGAACAGAATAGAGGTGCCTTTAAAAGGTAAACATTGAGCTACCATATGTTCCAGCAGACCTATTCCTGGACCTATAAACTAAGAAGACAGAATTGGAAGGACACAGGCACGCAAATCTGCATTGCATAGTATTACAGTAGCCAAGATATGGAAGTAACCAAAAAGTCCACCGACAGATGGGTGGACAAAGAAGAACTGCTACCTGTACAGATGGAATATGAGCTAGTGAAAAAAATGAAACGATGCCATTTCCAGCACCACAGATGAGTCTAGAAGTAATCACGCAACTTGGAGTAAGTGAGAAAGCGAAAAACACATATCCTATCGTATCACATATAGGTGTTACCTAAAAAATGATACAAACAAAGATATTTCCACAGAGAAACACTTTCATAGATTCATTAAAAAACTTATGGTTCACCAAATGGACAGGTGTGAGGATTGGATACATTACCATATTGAGGTTAACAGAGAGATACAAACACATGTGAAATATAGAATCACCAAAGACCTACGCAATACCAAGAGAAGACTACTCAACATTGTGTCATAACCTACATGGGAAAAGGATCCGAAGAAGAATAGATATATGTATATGTGTGAAAGAACCACATCTTGCACACCTAGAACAAACAAAACATTGTAATCAAGTTTGCTGTGAGAAAAAATAAAAATTAAGTTAAAAATACCAACAAGAAGTAAGGAGACATAAACTTAAAGGGCTTTTTCCTCGCACATTCCAATCTAATTTACAACCTAGAACACCACTTCCAGTAAGGCTCTGTTGCCCTAGTAACCAGATTTGGTAAAGGAGAAATGCTGCCGCCTTGTGGCCGATTCCCGCAAGAGCAGCTTTTAACCCCCAGCTAATGGTCACTTACCATTCACAAGGACTCAGGGCTGTAAAGGACACCTGCCCTCAAAATTGTGCTGAGGTAGGGAATGGATAAAAAAATTCAAAACAGGCAAAATGTTCACGAAGATAGTATGAAGAGGTAAGTTTTACTCACTCTCTTTTAAAAAAAAAGGAAAATGGATAAAAGCTCAGCCTCAGGAAGTATTAGACTCATGCAATCTAATCTACAAAAAGTTTTCAACTCACACCAGTCGACTGACCATTGGCAAAAAGTCTACAAACAATAAATGCTGAAGAGGTTTAAGAGAACTGTGTACCCTCTAGCTGCTGGTGAGATGTAAAAGGGTTAAACGCTAATAATGAGAACAGAAAGAAGCTGCGTTGAAAAGAAAAATTGAGGTACCATTCAATCCAGCAGGCGCACCAAAGGGCCTCTCACCTGAGAAGACCAGAATGAAGAAGACCCGGGCTGCAAAAGCTGCACTGCAGCCTTATTCACAATAGACAAGACAGTGAAGCAACCAAAATGTCCATCAACAGACGAAAGGATAAAGAAGAAGTGGTCCATGTACACAATGAATACTAGCCATGGAAAACAATGAAACACTGCTCTTTGAGGCACCATAGATGATCTTGGAGATAATCACAGAACATGAGGTAAGTCGGAAAGGAAAAGTCCTATAACCTATGATATCACTTATAGGCGTTATCTAATAACTGACACAAATGAACATATTTCCACAGAGAAAGGCAATCACAGACTTATTAAAAAAAAAAAAACTATGCTTATCTAAAAGGAAAGGTGGGGGGAATGGATACATGAAGATTAGCGTTACCATATGTATACAAATACATATTATATACATATATCAAAAAGACCGACCATATAGCAAGGAAGGATTACGGAACACTCTGTAATAATTTACACGGGAAGAGGATCTCTACATAAATAGGTATATATGATATGTAGATGAACCAGAGTGTGTACACCTTGGACAAGCAACATTCTAACCATTACCCCAATTGAAAAAATTAAAACAACGAACTAGGAGTAATGAGACATAAACTTATGGGGGGTTTTCCTGGCACATTCCATCCAAATTGAAAACCTAGGCAGACAACTTCCAGAACGGCTCTGCTGCCCTAGTACCCAGATTTGGGAATCGAGAAATGCTGCATCCTTGTGGCCGTTTCCCACAACAGCAGCTTTGAACCCACTGCAAAAGGTCACTAATTATTCACCAATTGCAGGTCTGTAAATGACACCGGCCCTCCAAAAAATACTGAGGTCGAAAATCGACCAAAAAATTCTAGAGTGCAACCTTCCAAAAAGAAAATTTGAAGAGGTATATTACACTCACACTTTCTTTCTTTTTTCTTTTAACAGAAAAGTAAAAGGCGTGGAAAAATGATGAATTGTAGGAATTTTTACAGACATGTAAACCCAAATTACAAAAACCTGTCAGCTCACACCAGTCAGAATGGCCATCAACAAAAATGCTGCAAACTAGAAATGCTGACGTGATTGTGGAGAAATGCGTACCCTCGATTCTAAGGGGGACGTGGTAAGAGCCACTAATGAAAGCACAATTGAGGTGCCTTGAAAAGGTAAACGTTGAGCTACCATACCAGTCAATCAATCATACCCACTGCTGGGTCTATCCCCTGAGAAAAGGAAAATCAAAAATCACAGGCTGGCAATCCTGCACTCCAGCAATATTTACCATAGGCAACACTCGGAAGCAACGAAAATGTCCATCAACAGAGGAATGCACCAAGAAGAAGTGGTCCATGTACACATGGAATATTAGCCATGGAAAACATTGAAGCACTGCTCTTTGAGGCACCATAGATGAGCCTGGAGATAATCACAAAACATGAAGTAGGTCGGAAAGCAAAACACCTATATCCTATATTATCACTTATGGCATTCTCTAATAACTGGCACAGATGAACGTATTTCCAAAGAGAAAGACCCTCACAGGCTGAGAAAACAAACTATGCTCATCTGAAAGGAAAGGAGGGGGGAAATTGAGAAATGAAGATTAGTGTTACTATACATATACAAATACATATTTTGTACATGTATCAAAAAGACCGAACATATAGCAAGGGAGGTCGACGGAACACTGTAATATTTTACATGGGAAGAGGATCTGTACATTAATAGACATACATAATGTACAAATGAACCAGATTGTGTACACCTAGGATAAACAATATTCTAAACTTTACCCAGATTAAAAAACTTTTAAAAACCAAGAAGAAGTAATGAGACATAAACTTATGGGGATTTCTCCTGGCAAATTCCATTCTAATTTACAACCTAGGACAATGACTTCCAGAAAGGCTCTGCTGCCCTAGTACCCAGATTGGGGAATGGAGAAATGCTACCTCCTTGTGGCCGTTTCCCACAACAGCAGGTTTGAACCCACTGCGAAAGGTCACTAAATTTTCACCAACTTGCAGTTCTGTAAATGACACCTGCCCTCCAGAAAATTTCTGGGGTCCAAAATCGACCAAAAAATTCAAAAGAGGGCAACCTTCGAAGAAGACAATTTCAAGAGCTACATTGTACTCACGGTTTTTTCTTTTAAGAGAAAAGAGAACGATGTAGGAATATGATGAATTTTAAAAAATTTAATGACAGGCATACCCATATTACAAAAACCTATCAGCTCACAGCAGTCAGAATGGCCATTAGGAAAAATGCTGCAAAAAATAAACGGTGAAGGGAGTGTGGAGAAATGCGTACCCTCGGTTGTAAGGGGGGGCATGTAAAGAGCCACTAATGAAAACACAGTGTAGGTGCTTTGAAAAGGGAAACATTGAGCTACCAGTCAATCAATCACAACCACTGCTTGGCCTATCACCTGAGAAAATGAGAATCAAAAAGTCACAGGCTGGCAAACCTGTACGCCAGCAAGATTTACCATAGCCAGCACTTGGAAGCAATGAAAATGTCCATCAACCGAGGAATGCACCAAGAAGAAGTGGTCCACGTACACAATGGAATATTACTCTAATAATAACTATAAATGAAATTTAAAAACAAACAAAAGCAAGGAGACATCAACATTTGTGGGTTTATCCGGGCACATGGCACTCTAACTTATAACCGAAGAACACCACTGGCCGGTAGGTCTGTTTCCCTAGTACCAGCAAGGGGAACGTAGAAAGGCTGCCGCTCTCTGGCCGTTACCTGCAAAAGCAGGTTTAAAGCCTGAGCTAATGGTCACTTCATATGAACAAGTACTGCAGGGCTGTAAATGAAACCTGCCCTCAAAATGTCTTGAGGGAGATAATGGCCAAAATATTTCAAATGGTGACACATACTTTAAGAAAACACTTTGAAGAAATAAGCTCTAATCACAGCTGGAAAAATAAAAAGGACATGTCTTAAAGATCAATTTCAACGCATTATGAGACACATGCAAATTCAACCACAAAGAGGTATCAGCTCACACCACTCAGAATAACCATCAGCAAAAACTACAAAGAATAAATCCTGAAGGAGCTGGGAAGAAATACATACCCTCCACTTTAAGTGGGACGTAACCTGGAAAGAGCCACTAAGGAGAACAGAATAGAGGTGCCTGTAAAAGGTAAACATTGAGCTACCATATGTTCCAGCAGACCTATTCCTGGACCTATAAACTAAGAAGACAGAATTGGAAGGACACAGGCACGCAAATCTGCATTGCATAGTATTACAGTAGCCAAGATATGGAAGTAACCAAAAAGTCCACCGACAGATGGGTGGACAAAGAAGAACTGCTACCTGTACAGATGGAATATGAGCTAGTGAAAAAAATGAAACGATGCCATTTCCAGCACCACAGATGAGTCTAGAAGTAATCACGCAACTTGGAGTAAGTGAGAAAGCGAAAAACACATATCCTATCGTATCACATATAGGTGTTACCTAAAAAATGATACAAACAAAGATATTTCCACAGAGAAACACTTTCATAGATTCATTAAAAAACTTATGGTTCACCAAATGGACAGGTGTGAGGATTGGATACATTACCATATTGAGGTTAACAGAGAGATACAAACACATGTGAAATATAGAATCACCAAAGACCTACGCAATACCAAGAGAAGACTACTCAACATTGTGTCATAACCTACATGGGAAAAGGATCCGAAGAAGAATAGATATATGTATATGTGTGAAAGAACCACATCTTGCACACCTAGAACAAACAAAACATTGTAATCAAGTTTGCTGTGAGAAAAAATAAAAATTAAGTTAAAAATACCAACAAGAAGTAAGGAGACATAAACTTAAAGGGCTTTTTCCTCGCACATTCCAATCTAATTTACAACCTAGAACACCACTTCCAGTAAGGCTCTGTTGCCCTAGTAACCAGATTTGGTAAAGGAGAAATGCTGCCGCCTTGTGGCCGATTCCCGCAAGAGCAGCTTTTAACCCCCAGCTAATGGTCACTTACCATTCACAAGGACTCAGGGCTGTAAAGGACACCTGCCCTCAAAATTGTGCTGAGGTAGGGAATGGATAAAAAAATTCAAAACAGGCAAAATGTTCACGAAGATAGTATGAAGAGGTAAGTTTTACTCACTCTCTTTTAAAAAAAAAGGAAAATGGATAAAAGCTCAGCCTCAGGAAGTATTAGACTCATGCAATCTAATCTACAAAAAGTTTTCAACTCACACCAGTCGACTGACCATTGGCAAAAAGTCTACAAACAATAAATGCTGAAGAGGTTTAAGAGAACTGTGTACCCTCTAGCTGCTGGTGAGATGTAAAAGGGTTAAACGCTAATAATGAGAACAGAAAGAAGCTGCGTTGAAAAGAAAAATTGAGGTACCATTCAATCCAGCAGGCGCACCAAAGGGCCTCTCACCTGAGAAGACCAGAATGAAGAAGACCCGGGCTGCAAAAGCTGCACTGCAGCCTTATTCACAATAGACAAGACAGTGAAGCAACCAAAATGTCCATCAACAGACGAAAGGATAAAGAAGAAGTGGTCCATGTACACAATGAATACTAGCCATGGAAAACAATGAAACACTGCTCTTTGAGGCACCATAGATGATCTTGGAGATAATCACAGAACATGAGGTAAGTCGGAAAGGAAAAGTCCTATAACCTATGATATCACTTATAGGCGTTATCTAATAACTGACACAAATGAACATATTTCCACAGAGAAAGGCAATCACAGACTTATTAAAAAAAAAAAAAACTATGCTTATCTAAAAGGAAAGGTGGGGGGAATGGATACATGAAGATTAGCGTTACCATATGTATACAAATACATATTATATACATATATCAAAAAGACCGAACATATAGCAAGGAAGGATTACGGAACACTCTGTAATAATTTACACGGGAAGAGGATCTCTACATAAATAGGTATATATGATATGTAGATGAACCAGAGTGTGTACACCTTGGACAAGCAACATTCTAACCATTACCCCAATTGAAAAAATTAAAACAACGAACTAGGAGTAATGAGACATAAACTTATGGGGGGTTTTCCTGGCACATTCCATCCAAATTGAAAACCTAGGCAGACAACTTCCAGAACGGCTCTGCTGCCCTAGTACCCAGATTTGGGAATCGAGAAATGCTGCATCCTTGTGGCCGTTTCCCACAACAGCAGCTTTGAACCCACTGCAAAAGGTCACTAATTATTCACCAATTGCAGGTCTGTAAATGACACCGGCCCTCCAAAAAATACTGAGGTCGAAAATCGACCAAAAAATTCTAGAGTGCAACCTTCCAAAAAGAAAATTTGAAGAGGTATATTACACTCACACTTTCTTTCTTTTTTCTTTTAACAGAAAAGTAAAAGGCGTGGAAAAATGATGAATTGTAGGAATTTTTACAGACATGTAAACCCAAATTACAAAAACCTGTCAGCTCACACCAGTCAGAATGGCCATCAACAAAAATGCTGCAAACTAGAAATGCTGACGTGATTGTGGAGAAATGCGTACCCTCGATTCTAAGGGGGACGTGGTAAGAGCCACTAATGAAAGCACAATTGAGGTGCCTTGAAAAGGTAAACGTTGAGCTACCATACCAGTCAATCAATCATACCCACTGCTGGGTCTATCCCCTGAGAAAAGGAAAATCAAAAATCACAGGCTGGCAATCCTGCACTCCAGCAATATTTACCATAGGCAACACTTGGAAGCAACGAAAATGTCCATCAACAGAGGAATGCACCAAGAAGAAGTGGTCCATGTACACATGGAATATTAGCCATGGAAAACATTGAAGCACTGCTCTTTGAGGCACCATAGATGAGCCTGGAGATAATCACAAAACATGAAGTAGGTCGGAAAGCAAAACACCTATATCCTATATTATCACTTATGGCATTCTCTAATAACTGGCACAGATGAACGTATTTCCAAAGAGAAAGACCCTCACAGGCTGAGAAAACAAACTATGCTCATCTGAAAGGAAAGGAGGGGGGAAATTGAGAAATGAAGATTAGTGTTACTATACATATACAAATACATATTTTGTACATGTATCAAAAAGACCGAACATATAGCAAGGGAGGTCGACGGAACACTGTAATATTTTACATGGGAAGAGGATCTGTACATTAATAGACATACATAATGTACAAATGAACCAGATTGTGTACACCTAGGATAAACAATATTCTAAACTTTACCCAGATTAAAAAACTTTTAAAAACCAAGAAGAAGTAATGAGACATAAACTTATGGGGATTTCTCCTGGCAAATTCCATTCTAATTTACAACCTAGGACAATGACTTCCAGAAAGGCTCTGCTGCCCTAGTACCCAGATTGGGGAATGGAGAAATGCTACCTCCTTGTGGCCGTTTCCCACAACAGCAGGTTTGAACCCACTGCGAAAGGTCACTAAATTTTCACCAACTTGCAGTTCTGTAAATGACACCTGCCCTCCAGAAAATTTCTGGGGTCAAAAATCGACCAAAAAATTCAAAAGAGGGCAACCTTCGAAGAAGACAATTTCAAGAGCTACATTGTACTCACGGTTTTTTCTTTTAAGAGAAAAGAGAACGATGTAGGAATATGATGAATTTTAAAAAAATTTAATGACAGGCATACCCATATTACAAAAACCTATCAGCTCACAGCAGTCAGAATGGCCATTAGGAAAAATGCTGCAAAAAATAAACGGTGAAGGGAGTGTGGAGAAATGCGTACCCTCGGTTGTAAGGGGGGGCATGTAAAGAGCCACTAATGAAAACACAGTGTAGGTGCTTTGAAAAGGGAAACATTGAGCTACCAGTCAATCAATCACAACCACTGCTTGGCCTATCACCTGAGAAAATGAGAATCAAAAAGTCACAGGCTGGCAAACCTGTACGCCAGCAAGATTTACCATAGCCAGCACTTGGAAGCAATGAAAATGTCCATCAACCGAGGAATGCACCAAGAAGAAGTGGTCCACGTACACAATGGAATATTACTCTAATAATAAATATAAATGAAATTTAAAAACAAACAAAAGCAAGGAGACATCAACATTTGTGGGTTTATCCGGGCACATGGCACTCTAACTTATAACCGAAGAACACCACTGGCCGGTAGGTCTGTTTCCCTAGTACCAGCAAGGGGAACGTAGAAAGGCTGCCGCTCTCTGGCCGTTACCTGCAAAAGCAGGTTTAAAGCCTGAGCTAATGGTCACTTCATATGAACAAGTACTGCAGGGCTGTAAATGAAACCTGCCCTCAAAATGTCTTGAGGGAGATAATGGCCAAAATATTTCAAATGGTGACACATACTTTAAGAAAACACTTTGAAGAAATAAGCTCTAATCACAGCTGGAAAAATAAAAAGGACATGTCTTAAAGATCAATTTCAACGCATTATGAGACACATGCAAATTCAACCACAAAGAGGTATCAGCTCACACCACTCAGAATAACCATCAGCAAAAACTACAAAGAATAAATCCTGAAGGAGCTGGGAAGAAATACATACCCTCCACTTTAAGTGGGACGTAACCTGGAAAGAGCCACTAAGGAGAACAGAATAGAGGTGCCTTTAAAAGGTAAACATTGAGCTACCATATGTTCCAGCAGACCTATTCCTGGACCTATAAACTAAGAAGACAGAATTGGAAGGACACAGGCACGCAAATCTGCATTGCATAGTATTACAGTAGCCAAGATATGGAAGTAACCAAAAAGTCCACCGACAGATGGGTGGACAAAGAAGAACTGCTACCTGTACAGATGGAATATGAGCTAGTGAAAAAAATGAAACGATGCCATTTCCAGCACCACAGATGAGTCTAGAAGTAATCACGCAACTTGGAGTAAGTGAGAAAGCGAAAAACACATATCCTATCGTATCACATATAGGTGTTACCTAAAAAATGATACAAACAAAGATATTTCCACAGAGAAACACTTTCATAGATTCATTAAAAACTTATGGTTCACCAAATGGACAGGTGTGAGGATTGGATACATTACCATATTGAGGTTAACAGAGAGATACAAACACATGTGAAATATAGAATCACCAAAGACCTACGCAATACCAAGAGAAGACTACTCAACATTGTGTCATAACCTACATGGGAAAAGGATCCGAAGAAGAATAGATATATGTATATGTGTGAAAGAACCACATCTTGCACACCTAGAACAAACAAAACATTGTAATCAAGTTTGCTGTGAGAAAAAATAAAAATTAAGTTAAAAATACCAACAAGAAGTAAGGAGACATAAACTTAAAGGGCTTTTTCCTCGCACATTCCATTCTAATTTACAACCTAGAACACCACTTCCAGTAAGGCTCTGTTGCCCTAGTAACCAGATTTGGTAAAGGAGAAATGCTGCCGCCTTGTGGCCGATTCCCGCAAGAGCAGCTTTTAACCCCCAGCTAATGGTCACTTACCATTCACAAGGACTCAGGGCTGTAAAGGACACCTGCCCTCAAAATTGTGCTGAGGTAGGGAATGGATAAAAAAATTCAAAACAGGCAAAATGTTCACGAAGATAGTATGAAGAGGTAAGTTTTACTCACTCTCTTTTAAAAAAAAAGGAAAATGGATAAAAGCTCAGCCTCAGGAAGTATTAGACTCATGCAATCTAATCTACAAAAAGTTTTCAACTCACACCAGTCGACTGACCATTGGCAAAAAGTCTACAAACAATAAATGCTGAAGAGGTTTAAGAGAACTGTGTACCCTCTAGCTGCTGGTGAGATGTAAAAGGGTTAAACGCTAATAATGAGAACAGAAAGAAGCTGCGTTGAAAAGAAAAATTGAGGTACCATTCAATCCAGCAGGCGCACCAAAGGGCCTCTCACCTGAGAAGACCAGAATGAAGAAGACCCGGGCTGCAAAAGCTGCACTGCAGCCTTATTCACAATAGACAAGACAGTGAAGCAACCAAAATGTCCATCAACAGACGAAAGGATAAAGAAGAAGTGGTCCATGTACACAATGAATACTAGCCATGGAAAACAATGAAACACTGCTCTTTGAGGCACCATAGATGATCTTGGAGATAATCACAGAACATGAGGTAAGTCGGAAAGGAAAAGTCCTATAACCTATGATATCACTTATAGGCGTTATCTAATAACTGACACAAATGAACATATTTCCACAGAGAAAGGCAATCACAGACTTATTAAAAAAAAAAAAACTATGCTTATCTAAAAGGAAAGGTGGGGGGAATGGATACATGAAGATTAGCGTTACCATATGTATACAAATACATATTATATACATATATCAAAAAGACCGACCATATAGCAAGGAAGGATTACGGAACACTCTGTAATAATTTACACGGGAAGAGGATCTCTACATAAATAGGTATATATGATATGTAGATGAACCAGAGTGTGTACACCTTGGACAAGCAACATTCTAACCATTACCCCAATTGAAAAAATTAAAACAACGAACTAGGAGTAATGAGACATAAACTTATGGGGGGTTTTCCTGGCACATTCCATCCAAATTGAAAACCTAGGCAGACAACTTCCAGAACGGCTCTGCTGCCCTAGTACCCAGATTTGGGAATCGAGAAATGCTGCATCCTTGTGGCCGTTTCCCACAACAGCAGCTTTGAACCCACTGCAAAAGGTCACTAATTATTCACCAATTGCAGGTCTGTAAATGACACCGGCCCTCCAAAAAATACTGAGGTCGAAAATCGACCAAAAAATTCTAGAGTGCAACCTTCCAAAAAGAAAATTTGAAGAGGTATATTACACTCACACTTTCTTTCTTTTTTCTTTTAACAGAAAAGTAAAAGGCGTGGAAAAATGATGAATTGTAGGAATTTTTACAGACATGTAAACCCAAATTACAAAAACCTGTCAGCTCACACCAGTCAGAATGGCCATCAACAAAAATGCTGCAAACTAGAAATGCTGACGTGATTGTGGAGAAATGCGTACCCTCGATTCTAAGGGGGACGTGGTAAGAGCCACTAATGAAAGCACAATTGAGGTGCCTTGAAAAGGTAAACGTTGAGCTACCATACCAGTCAATCAATCATACCCACTGCTGGGTCTATCCCCTGAGAAAAGGAAAATCAAAAATCACAGGCTGGCAATCCTGCACTCCAGCAATATTTACCATAGGCAACACTCGGAAGCAACGAAAATGTCCATCAACAGAGGAATGCACCAAGAAGAAGTGGTCCATGTACACATGGAATATTAGCCATGGAAAACATTGAAGCACTGCTCTTTGAGGCACCATAGATGAGCCTGGAGATAATCACAAAACATGAAGTAGGTCGGAAAGCAAAACACCTATATCCTATATTATCACTTATGGCATTCTCTAATAACTGGCACAGATGAACGTATTTCCAAAGAGAAAGACCCTCACAGGCTGAGAAAACAAACTATGCTCATCTGAAAGGAAAGGAGGGGGGAAATTGAGAAATGAAGATTAGTGTTACTATACATATACAAATACATATTTTGTACATGTATCAAAAAGACCGAACATATAGCAAGGGAGGTCGACGGAACACTGTAATATTTTACATGGGAAGAGGATCTGTACATTAATAGACATACATAATGTACAAATGAACCAGATTGTGTACACCTAGGATAAACAATATTCTAAACTTTACCCAGATTAAAAAACTTTTAAAAACCAAGAAGAAGTAATGAGACATAAACTTATGGGGATTTCTCCTGGCAAATTCCATTCTAATTTACAACCTAGGACAATGACTTCCAGAAAGGCTCTGCTGCCCTAGTACCCAGATTGGGGAATGGAGAAATGCTACCTCCTTGTGGCCGTTTCCCACAACAGCAGGTTTGAACCCACTGCGAAAGGTCACTAAATTTTCACCAACTTGCAGTTCTGTAAATGACACCTGCCCTCCAGAAAATTTCTGGGGTCCAAAATCGACCAAAAAATTCAAAAGAGGGCAACCTTCGAAGAAGACAATTTCAAGAGCTACATTGTACTCACGGTTTTTTCTTTTAAGAGAAAAGAGAACGATGTAGGAATATGATGAATTTTAAAAAAATTTAATGACAGGCATACCCATATTACAAAAACCTATCAGCTCACAGCAGTCAGAATGGCCATTAGGAAAAATGCTGCAAAAAATAAACGGTGAAGGGAGTGTGGAGAAATGCGTACCCTCGGTTGTAAGGGGGGGCATGTAAAGAGCCACTAATGAAAACACAGTGTAGGTGCTTTGAAAAGGGAAACATTGAGCTACCAGTCAATCAATCACAACCACTGCTTGGCCTATCACCTGAGAAAATGAGAATCAAAAAGTCACAGGCTGGCAAACCTGTACGCCAGCAAGATTTACCATAGCCAGCACTTGGAAGCAATGAAAATGTCCATCAACCGAGGAATGCACCAAGAAGAAGTGGTCCACGTACACAATGGAATATTACTCTAATAATAACTATAAATGAAATTTAAAAACAAACAAAAGCAAGGAGACATCAACATTTGTGGGTTTATCCGGGCACATGGCACTCTAACTTATAACCGAAGAACACCACTGGCCGGTAGGTCTGTTTCCCTAGTACCAGCAAGGGGAACGTAGAAAGGCTGCCGCTCTCTGGCCGTTACCTGCAAAAGCAGGTTTAAAGCCTGAGCTAATGGTCACTTCATATGAACAAGTACTGCAGGGCTGTAAATGAAACCTGCCCTCAAAATGTCTTGAGGGAGATAATGGCCAAAATATTTCAAATGGTGACACATACTTTAAGAAAACACTTTGAAGAAATAAGCTCTAATCACAGCTGGAAAAATAAAAAGGACATGTCTTAAAGATCAATTTCAACGCATTATGAGACACATGCAAATTCAACCACAAAGAGGTATCAGCTCACACCACTCAGAATAACCATCAGCAAAAACTACAAAGAATAAATCCTGAAGGAGCTGGGAAGAAATACATACCCTCCACTTTAAGTGGGACGTAACCTGGAAAGAGCCACTAAGGAGAACAGAATAGAGGTGCCTTTAAAAGGTAAACATTGAGCTACCATATGTTCCAGCAGACCTATTCCTGGACCTATAAACTAAGAAGACAGAATTGGAAGGACACAGGCACGCAAATCTGCATTGCATAGTATTACAGTAGCCAAGATATGGAAGTAACCAAAAAGTCCACCGACAGATGGGTGGACAAAGAAGAACTGCTACCTGTACAGATGGAATATGAGCTAGTGAAAAAAATGAAACGATGCCATTTCCAGCACCACAGATGAGTCTAGAAGTAATCACGCAACTTGGAGTAAGTGAGAAAGCGAAAAACACATATCCTATCGTATCACATATAGGTGTTACCTAAAAAATGATACAAACAAAGATATTTCCACAGAGAAACACTTTCATAGATTCATTAAAAAACTTATGGTTCACCAAATGGACAGGTGTGAGGATTGGATACATTACCATATTGAGGTTAACAGAGAGATACAAACACATGTGAAATATAGAATCACCAAAGACCTACGCAATACCAAGAGAAGACTACTCAACATTGTGTCATAACCTACATGGGAAAAGGATCCGAAGAAGAATAGATATATGTATATGTGTGAAAGAACCACATCTTGCACACCTAGAACAAACAAAACATTGTAATCAAGTTTGCTGTGAGAAAAAATAAAAATTAAGTTAAAAATACCAACAAGAAGTAAGGAGACATAAACTTAAAGGGCTTTTTCCTCGCACATTCCAATCTAATTTACAACCTAGAACACCACTTCCAGTAAGGCTCTGTTGCCCTAGTAACCAGATTTGGTAAAGGAGAAATGCTGCCGCCTTGTGGCCGATTCCCGCAAGAGCAGCTTTTAACCCCCAGCTAATGGTCACTTACCATTCACAAGGACTCAGGGCTGTAAAGGACACCTGCCCTCAAAATTGTGCTGAGGTAGGGAATGGATAAAAAAATTCAAAACAGGCAAAATGTTCACGAAGATAGTATGAAGAGGTAAGTTTTACTCACTCTCTTTTAAAAAAAAAGGAAAATGGATAAAAGCTCAGCCTCAGGAAGTATTAGACTCATGCAATCTAATCTACAAAAAGTTTTCAACTCACACCAGTCGACTGACCATTGGCAAAAAGTCTACAAACAATAAATGCTGAAGAGGTTTAAGAGAACTGTGTACCCTCTAGCTGCTGGTGAGATGTAAAAGGGTTAAACGCTAATAATGAGAACAGAAAGAAGCTGCGTTGAAAAGAAAAATTGAGGTACCATTCAATCCAGCAGGCGCACCAAAGGGCCTCTCACCTGAGAAGACCAGAATGAAGAAGACCCGGGCTGCAAAAGCTGCACTGCAGCCTTATTCACAATAGACAAGACAGTGAAGCAACCAAAATGTCCATCAACAGACGAAAGGATAAAGAAGAAGTGGTCCATGTACACAATGAATACTAGCCATGGAAAACAATGAAACACTGCTCTTTGAGGCACCATAGATGATCTTGGAGATAATCACAGAACATGAGGTAAGTCGGAAAGGAAAAGTCCTATAACCTATGATATCACTTATAGGCGTTATCTAATAACTGACACAAATGAACATATTTCCACAGAGAAAGGCAATCACAGACTTATTAAAAAAAAAAAAACTATGCTTATCTAAAAGGAAAGGTGGGGGGAATGGATACATGAAGATTAGCGTTACCATATGTATACAAATACATATTATATACATATATCAAAAAGACCGACCATATAGCAAGGAAGGATTACGGAACACTCTGTAATAATTTACACGGGAAGAGGATCTCTACATAAATAGGTATATATGATATGTAGATGAACCAGAGTGTGTACACCTTGGACAAGCAACATTCTAACCATTACCCCAATTGAAAAAATTAAAACAACGAACTAGGAGTAATGAGACATAAACTTATGGGGGGTTTTCCTGGCACATTCCATCCAAATTGAAAACCTAGGCAGACAACTTCCAGAACGGCTCTGCTGCCCTAGTACCCAGATTTGGGAATCGAGAAATGCTGCATCCTTGTGGCCGTTTCCCACAACAGCAGCTTTGAACCCACTGCAAAAGGTCACTAATTATTCACCAATTGCAGGTCTGTAAATGACACCGGCCCTCCAAAAAATACTGAGGTCGAAAATCGACCAAAAAATTCTAGAGTGCAACCTTCCAAAAAGAAAATTTGAAGAGGTATATTACACTCACACTTTCTTTCTTTTTTCTTTTAACAGAAAAGTAAAAGGCGTGGAAAAATGATGAATTGTAGGAATTTTTACAGACATGTAAACCCAAATTACAAAAACCTGTCAGCTCACACCAGTCAGAATGGCCATCAACAAAAATGCTGCAAACTAGAAATGCTGACGTGATTGTGGAGAAATGCGTACCCTCGATTCTAAGGGGGACGTGGTAAGAGCCACTAATGAAAGCACAATTGAGGTGCCTTGAAAAGGTAAACGTTGAGCTACCATACCAGTCAATCAATCATACCCACTGCTGGGTCTATCCCCTGAGAAAAGGAAAATCAAAAATCACAGGCTGGCAATCCTGCACTCCAGCAATATTTACCATAGGCAACACTTGGAAGCAACGAAAATGTCCATCAACAGAGGAATGCACCAAGAAGAAGTGGTCCATGTACACATGGAATATTAGCCATGGAAAACATTGAAGCACTGCTCTTTGAGGCACCATAGATGAGCCTGGAGATAATCACAAAACATGAAGTAGGTCGGAAAGCAAAACACCTATATCCTATATTGTCACTTATGGCATTATCTAATAACTGGCACAGATGAACGTATTTCCAAAGAGAAAGACCCTCACAGGCTGAGAAAACAAACTATGCTCATCTGAAAGGAAAGGAGGGGGGAAATTGAGAAATGAAGATTAGTGTTACTATACATATACAAATACATATTTTGTACATGTATCAAAAAGACCGAACATATAGCAAGGGAGGTCGACGGAACACTGTAATATTTTACATGGGAAGAGGATCTGTACATTAATAGACATACATAATGTACAAATGAACCAGATTGTGTACACCTAGGATAAACAATATTCTAAACTTTACCCAGATTAAAAAACTTTTAAAAACCAAGAAGAAGTAATGAGACATAAACTTATGGGGATTTCTCCTGGCAAATTCCATTCTAATTTACAACCTAGGACAATGACTTCCAGAAAGGCTCTGCTGCCCTAGTACCCAGATTGGGGAATGGAGAAATGCTACCTCCTTGTGGCCGTTTCCCACAACAGCAGGTTTGAACCCACTGCGAAAGGTCACTAAATTTTCACCAACTTGCAGTTCTGTAAATGACACCTGCCCTCCAGAAAATTTCTGGGGTCCAAAATCGACCAAAAAATTCAAAAGAGGGCAACCTTCGAAGAAGACAATTTCAAGAGCTACATTGTACTCACGGTTTTTTCTTTTAAGAGAAAAGAGAACGATGTAGGAATATGATGAATTTTAAAAAAATTTAATGACAGGCATACCCATATTACAAAAACCTATCAGCTCACAGCAGTCAGAATGGCCATTAGGAAAAATGCTGCAAAAAATAAACGGTGAAGGGAGTGTGGAGAAATGCGTACCCTCGGTTGTAAGGGGGGGCATGTAAAGAGCCACTAATGAAAACACAGTGTAGGTGCTTTGAAAAGGGAAACATTGAGCTACCAGTCAATCAATCACAACCACTGCTTGGCCTATCACCTGAGAAAATGAGAATCAAAAAGTCACAGGCTGGCAAACCTGTACGCCAGCAAGATTTACCATAGCCAGCACTTGGAAGCAATGAAAATGTCCATCAACCGAGGAATGCACCAAGAAGAAGTGGTCCACGTACACAATGGAATATTACTCTAATAATAACTATAAATGAAATTTAAAAACAAACAAAAGCAAGGAGACATCAACATTTGTGGGTTTATCCGGGCACATGGCACTCTAACTTATAACCGAAGAACACCACTGGCCGGTAGGTCTGTTTCCCTAGTACCAGCAAGGGGAACGTAGAAAGGCTGCCGCTCTCTGGCCGTTACCTGCAAAAGCAGGTTTAAAGCCTGAGCTAATGGTCACTTCATATGAACAAGTACTGCAGGGCTGTAAATGAAACCTGCCCTCAAAATGTCTTGAGGGAGATAATGGCCAAAATATTTCAAATGGTGACACATACTTTAAGAAAACACTTTGAAGAAATAAGCTCTAATCACAGCTGGAAAAATAAAAAGGACATGTCTTAAAGATCAATTTCAACGCATTATGAGACACATGCAAATTCAACCACAAAGAGGTATCAGCTCACACCACTCAGAATAACCATCAGCAAAAACTACAAAGAATAAATCCTGAAGGAGCTGGGAAGAAATACATACCCTCCACTTTAAGTGGGACGTAACCTGGAAAGAGCCACTAAGGAGAACAGAATAGAGGTGCCTTTAAAAGGTAAACATTGAGCTACCATATGTTCCAGCAGACCTATTCCTGGACCTATAAACTAAGAAGACAGAATTGGAAGGACACAGGCACGCAAATCTGCATTGCATAGTATTACAGTAGCCAAGATATGGAAGTAACCAAAAAGTCCACCGACAGATGGGTGGACAAAGAAGAACTGCTACCTGTACAGATGGAATATGAGCTAGTGAAAAAAATGAAACGATGCCATTTCCAGCACCACAGATGAGTCTAGAAGTAATCACGCAACTTGGAGTAAGTGAGAAAGCGAAAAACACATATCCTATCGTATCACATATAGGTGTTACCTAAAAAATGATACAAACAAAGATATTTCCACAGAGAAACACTTTCATAGATTCATTAAAAAACTTATGGTTCACCAAATGGACAGGTGTGAGGATTGGATACATTACCATATTGAGGTTAACAGAGAGATACAAACACATGTGAAATATAGAATCACCAAAGACCTACGCAATACCAAGAGAAGACTACTCAACATTGTGTCATAACCTACATGGGAAAAGGATCCGAAGAAGAATAGATATATGTATATGTGTGAAAGAACCACATCTTGCACACCTAGAACAAACAAAACATTGTAATCAAGTTTGCTGTGAGAAAAAATAAAAATTAAGTTAAAAATACCAACAAGAAGTAAGGAGACATAAACTTAAAGGGCTTTTTCCTCGCACATTCCAATCTAATTTACAACCTAGAACACCACTTCCAGTAAGGCTCTGTTGCCCTAGTAACCAGATTTGGTAAAGGAGAAATGCTGCCGCCTTGTGGCCGATTCCCGCAAGAGCAGCTTTTAACCCCCAGCTAATGGTCACTTACCATTCACAAGGACTCAGGGCTGTAAAGGACACCTGCCCTCAAAATTGTGCTGAGGTAGGGAATGGATAAAAAAATTCAAAACAGGCAAAATGTTCACGAAGATAGTATGAAGAGGTAAGTTTTACTCACTCTCTTTTAAAAAAAAAGGAAAATGGATAAAAGCTCAGCCTCAGGAAGTATTAGACTCATGCAATCTAATCTACAAAAAGTTTTCAACTCACACCAGTCGACTGACCATTGGCAAAAAGTCTACAAACAATAAATGCTGAAGAGGTTTAAGAGAACTGTGTACCCTCTAGCTGCTGGTGAGATGTAAAAGGGTTAAACGCTAATAATGAGAACAGAAAGAAGCTGCGTTGAAAAGAAAAATTGAGGTACCATTCAATCCAGCAGGCGCACCAAAGGGCCTCTCACCTGAGAAGACCAGAATGAAGAAGACCCGGGCTGCAAAAGCTGCACTGCAGCCTTATTCACAATAGACAAGACAGTGAAGCAACCAAAATGTCCATCAACAGACGAAAGGATAAAGAAGAAGTGGTCCATGTACACAATGAATACTAGCCATGGAAAACAATGAAACACTGCTCTTTGAGGCACCATAGATGATCTTGGAGATAATCACAGAACATGAGGTAAGTCGGAAAGGAAAAGTCCTATAACCTATGATATCACTTATAGGCGTTATCTAATAACTGACACAAATGAACATATTTCCACAGAGAAAGGCAATCACAGACTTATTAAAAAAAAAAAAAACTATGCTTATCTAAAAGGAAAGGTGGGGGGAATGGATACATGAAGATTAGCGTTACCATATGTATACAAATACATATTATATACATATATCAAAAAGACCGACCATATAGCAAGGAAGGATTACGGAACACTCTGTAATAATTTACACGGGAAGAGGATCTCTACATAAATAGGTATATATGATATGTAGATGAACCAGAGTGTGTACACCTTGGACAAGCAACATTCTAACCATTACCCCAATTGAAAAAATTAAAACAACGAACTAGGAGTAATGAGACATAAACTTATGGGGGGTTTTCCTGGCACATTCCATCCAAATTGAAAACCTAGGCAGACAACTTCCAGAACGGCTCTGCTGCCCTAGTACCCAGATTTGGGAATCGAGAAATGCTGCATCCTTGTGGCCGTTTCCCACAACAGCAGCTTTGAACCCACTGCAAAAGGTCACTAATTATTCACCAATTGCAGGTCTGTAAATGACACCGGCCCTCCAAAAAATACTGAGGTCGAAAATCGACCAAAAAATTCTAGAGTGCAACCTTCCAAAAAGAAAATTTGAAGAGGTATATTACACTCACACTTTCTTTCTTTTTTCTTTTAACAGAAAAGTAAAAGGCGTGGAAAAATGATGAATTGTAGGAATTTTTACAGACATGTAAACCCAAATTACAAAAACCTGTCAGCTCACACCAGTCAGAATGGCCATCAACAAAAATGCTGCAAACTAGAAATGCTGACGTGATTGTGGAGAAATGCGTACCCTCGATTCTAAGGGGGACGTGGTAAGAGCCACTAATGAAAGCACAATTGAGGTGCCTTGAAAAGGTAAACGTTGAGCTACCATACCAGTCAATCAATCATACCCACTGCTGGGTCTATCCCCTGAGAAAAGGAAAATCAAAAATCACAGGCTGGCAATCCTGCACTCCAGCAATATTTACCATAGGCAACACTTGGAAGCAACGAAAATGTCCATCAACAGAGGAATGCACCAAGAAGAAGTGGTCCATGTACACATGGAATATTAGCCATGGAAAACATTGAAGCACTGCTCTTTGAGGCACCATAGATGAGCCTGGAGATAATCACAAAACATGAAGTAGGTCGGAAAGCAAAACACCTATATCCTATATTGTCACTTATGGCATTATCTAATAACTGGCACAGATGAACGTATTTCCAAAGAGAAAGACCCTCACAGGCTGAGAAAACAAACTATGCTCATCTGAAAGGAAAGGAGGGGGGAAATTGAGAAATGAAGATTAGTGTTACTATACATATACAAATACATATTTTGTACATGTATCAAAAAGACCGAACATATAGCAAGGGAGGTCGACGGAACACTGTAATATTTTACATGGGAAGAGGATCTGTACATTAATAGACATACATAATGTACAAATGAACCAGATTGTGTACACCTAGGATAAACAATATTCTAAACTTTACCCAGATTAAAAAACTTTTAAAAACCAAGAAGAAGTAATGAGACATAAACTTATGGGGATTTCTCCTGGCAAATTCCATTCTAATTTACAACCTAGGACAATGACTTCCAGAAAGGCTCTGCTGCCCTAGTACCCAGATTGGGGAATGGAGAAATGCTACCTCCTTGTGGCCGTTTCCCACAACAGCAGGTTTGAACCCACTGCGAAAGGTCACTAAATTTTCACCAACTTGCAGTTCTGTAAATGACACCTGCCCTCCAGAAAATTTCTGGGGTCAAAAATCGACCAAAAAATTCAAAACAGGGCAACCTTCGAAGAAGACAATTTCAAGAGCTACATTGTACTCACGGTTTTTTCTTTTAAGAGAAAAGAGAACGATGTAGGAATATGATGAATTTTAAAAAAATTTAATGACAGGCATACCCATATTACAAAAACCTATCAGCTCACAGCAGTCAGAATGGCCATTAGGAAAAATGCTGCAAAAAATAAACGGTGAAGGGAGTGTGGAGAAATGCGTACCCTCGGTTGTAAGGGGGGGCATGTAAAGAGCCACTAATGAAAACACAGTGTAGGTGCTTTGAAAAGGGAAACATTGAGCTACCAGTCAATCAATCACAACCACTGCTTGGCCTATCACCTGAGAAAATGAGAATCAAAAAGTCACAGGCTGGCAAACCTGTACGCCAGCAAGATTTACCATAGCCAGCACTTGGAAGCAATGAAAATGTCCATCAACCGAGGAATGCACCAAGAAGAAGTGGTCCACGTACACAATGGAATATTACTCTAATAATAAATATAAATGAAATTTAAAAACAAACAAAAGCAAGGAGACATCAACATTTGTGGGTTTATCCGGGCACATGGCACTCTAACTTATAACCGAAGAACACCACTGGCCGGTAGGTCTGTTTCCCTAGTACCAGCAAGGGGAACGTAGAAAGGCTGCCGCTCTCTGGCCGTTACCTGCAAAAGCAGGTTTAAAGCCTGAGCTAATGGTCACTTCATATGAACAAGTACTGCAGGGCTGTAAATGAAACCTGCCCTCAAAATGTCTTGAGGGAGATAATGGCCAAAATATTTCAAATGGTGACACATACTTTAAGAAAACACTTTGAAGAAATAAGCTCTAATCACAGCTGGAAAAATAAAAAGGACATGTCTTAAAGATCAATTTCAACGCATTATGAGACACATGCAAATTCAACCACAAAGAGGTATCAGCTCACACCACTCAGAATAACCATCAGCAAAAACTACAAAGAATAAATCCTGAAGGAGCTGGGAAGAAATACATACCCTCCACTTTAAGTGGGACGTAACCTGGAAAGAGCCACTAAGGAGAACAGAATAGAGGTGCCTGTAAAAGGTAAACATTGAGCTACCATATGTTCCAGCAGACCTATTCCTGGACCTATAAACTAAGAAGACAGAATTGGAAGGACACAGGCACGCAAATCTGCATTGCATAGTATTACAGTAGCCAAGATATGGAAGTAACCAAAAAGTCCACCGACAGATGGGTGGACAAAGAAGAACTGCTACCTGTACAGATGGAATATGAGCTAGTGAAAAAAATGAAACGATGCCATTTCCAGCACCACAGATGAGTCTAGAAGTAATCACGCAACTTGGAGTAAGTGAGAAAGCGAAAAACACATATCCTATCGTATCACATATAGGTGTTACCTAAAACATGATACAAACAAAGATATTTCCACAGAGAAACACTTTCATAGATTCATTAAAAAACTTATGGTTCACCAAATGGACAGGTGTGAGGATTGGATACATTACCATATTGAGGTTAACAGAGAGATACAAACACATGTGAAATATAGAATCACCAAAGACCTACGCAATACCAAGAGAAGACTACTCAACATTGTGTCATAACCTACATGGGAAAAGGATCCGAAGAAGAATAGATATATGTATATGTGTGAAAGAACCACATCTTGCACACCTAGAACAAACAAAACATTGTAATCAAGTTTGCTGTGAGAAAAAATAAAAATTAAGTTAAAAATACCAACAAGAAGTAAGGAGACATAAACTTAAAGGGCTTTTTCCTCGCACATTCCATTCTAATTTACAACCTAGAACACCACTTCCAGTAAGGCTCTGTTGCCCTAGTAACCAGATTTGGTAAAGGAGAAATGCTGCCGCCTTGTGGCCGATTCCCGCAAGAGCAGCTTTTAACCCCCAGCTAATGGTCACTTACCATTCACAAGGACTCAGGGCTGTAAAGGACACCTGCCCTCAAAATTGTGCTGAGGTAGGGAATGGATAAAAAAAATCAAAACAGGCAAAATGTTCACGAAGATAGTATGAAGAGGTAAGTTTTACTCACTCTCTTTTAAAAAAAAAGGAAAATGGATAAAAGCTCAGCCTCAGGAAGTATTAGACTCATGCAATCTAATCTACAAAAAGTTTTCAACTCACACCAGTCGACTGACCATTGGCAAAAAGTCTACAAACAATAAATGCTGAAGAGGTTTAAGAGAACTGTGTACCCTCTAGCTGCTGGTGAGATGTAAAAGGGTTAAACGCTAATAATGAGAACAGAAAGAAGCTGCGTTGAAAAGAAAAATTGAGGTACCATTCAATCCAGCAGGCGCACCAAAGGGCCTCTCACCTGAGAAGACCAGAATGAAGAAGACCCGGGCTGCAAAAGCTGCACTGCAGCCTTATTCACAATAGACAAGACAGTGAAGCAACCAAAATGTCCATCAACAGACGAAAGGATAAAGAAGAAGTGGTCCATGTACACAATGAATACTAGCCATGGAAAACAATGAAACACTGCTCTTTGAGGCACCATAGATGATCTTGGAGATAATCACAGAACATGAGGTAAGTCGGAAAGGAAAAGTCCTATAACCTATGATATCACTTATAGGCGTTATCTAATAACTGACACAAATGAACATATTTCCACAGAGAAAGGCAATCACAGACTTATTAAAAAAAAAAAACTATGCTTATCTAAAAGGAAAGGTGGGGGGAATGGATACATGAAGATTAGCGTTACCATATGTATACAAATACATATTATATACATATATCAAAAAGACCGACCATATAGCAAGGAAGGATTACGGAACACTCTGTAATAATTTACACGGGAAGAGGATCTCTACATAAATAGGTATATATGATATGTAGATGAACCAGAGTGTGTACACCTTGGACAAGCAACATTCTAACCATTACCCCAATTGAAAAAATTAAAACAACGAACTAGGAGTAATGAGACATAAACTTATGGGGGGTTTTCCTGGCACATTCCATCCAAATTGAAAACCTAGGCAGACAACTTCCAGAACGGCTCTGCTGCCCTAGTACCCAGATTTGGGAATCGAGAAATGCTGCATCCTTGTGGCCGTTTCCCACAACAGCAGCTTTGAACCCACTGCAAAAGGTCACTAATTATTCACCAATTGCAGGTCTGTAAATGACACCGGCCCTCCAAAAAATACTGAGGTCGAAAATCGACCAAAAAATTCTAGAGTGCAACCTTCCAAAAAGAAAATTTGAAGAGGTATATTACACTCACACTTTCTTTCTTTTTTCTTTTAACAGAAAAGTAAAAGGCGTGGAAAAATGATGAATTGTAGGAATTTTTACAGACATGTAAACCCAAATTACAAAAACCTGTCAGCTCACACCAGTCAGAATGGCCATCAACAAAAATGCTGCAAACTAGAAATGCTGACGTGATTGTGGAGAAATGCGTACCCTCGATTCTAAGGGGGACGTGGTAAGAGCCACTAATGAAAGCACAATTGAGGTGCCTTGAAAAGGTAAACGTTGAGCTACCATACCAGTCAATCAATCATACCCACTGCTGGGTCTATCCCCTGAGAAAAGGAAAATCAAAAATCACAGGCTGGCAATCCTGCACTCCAGCAATATTTACCATAGGCAACACTCGGAAGCAACGAAAATGTCCATCAACAGAGGAATGCACCAAGAAGAAGTGGTCCATGTACACATGGAATATTAGCCATGGAAAACATTGAAGCACTGCTCTTTGAGGCACCATAGATGAGCCTGGAGATAATCACAAAACATGAAGTAGGTCGGAAAGCAAAACACCTATATCCTATATTATCACTTATGGCATTATCTAATAACTGGCACAGATGAACGTATTTCCAAAGAGAAAGACACTCACAGGCTGAGAAAACAAACTATGCTCATCTGAAAGGAAAGGAGGGGGGAAATTGAGAAATGAAGATTAGTGTTACTATACATATACAAATACATATTTTGTACATGTATCAAAAAGTCCGAACATATAGCAAGGGAGGTCGACGGAACACTGTAATATTTTACATGGGAAGAGGATCTGTACATTAATAGACATACATAATGTACAAATGAACCAGATTGTGTACACCTAGGATAAACAATATTCTAAACTTTACCCAGATTAAAAAACTTTTAAAAACCAAGAAGAAGTAATGAGACATAAACTTATGGGGATTTCTCCTGGCAAATTCCATTCTAATTTACAACCTAGGACAATGACTTCCAGAAAGGCTCTGCTGCCCTAGTACCCAGATTGGGGAATGGAGAAATGCTACCTCCTTGTGGCCGTTTCCCACAACAGCAGGTTTGAACCCACTGCGAAAGGTCACTAAATTTTCACCAACTTGCAGTTCTGTAAATGACACCTGCCCTCCAGAAAATTTCTGGGGTCAAAAATCGACCAAAAAATTCAAAAGAGGGCAACCTTCGAAGAAGACAATTTCAAGAGCTACATTGTACTCACGGTTTTTTCTTTTAAGAGAAAAGAGAACGATGTAGGAATATGATGAATTTTAAAAAAATTTAATGACAGGCATACCCATATTACAAAAACCTATCAGCTCACAGCAGTCAGAATGGCCATTAGGAAAAATGCTGCAAAAAATAAACGGTGAAGGGAGTGTGGAGAAATGCGTACCCTCGGTTGTAAGGGGGGGCATGTAAAGAGCCACTAATGAAAACACAGTGTAGGTGCTTTGAAAAGGGAAACATTGAGCTACCAGTCAATCAATCACAACCACTGCTTGGCCTATCACCTGAGAAAATGAGAATCAAAAAGTCACAGGCTGGCAAACCTGTACGCCAGCAAGATTTACCATAGCCAGCACTTGGAAGCAATGAAAATGTCCATCAACCGAGGAATGCACCAAGAAGAAGTGGTCCACGTACACAATGGAATATTACTCTAATAATAAATATAAATGAAATTTAAAAACAAACAAAAGCAAGGAGACATCAACATTTGTGGGTTTATCCGGGCACATGGCACTCTAACTTATAACCGAAGAACACCACTGGCCGGTAGGTCTGTTTCCCTAGTACCAGCAAGGGGAACGTAGAAAGGCTGCCGCTCTCTGGCCGTTACCTGCAAAAGCAGGTTTAAAGCCTGAGCTAATGGTCACTTCATATGAACAAGTACTGCAGGGCTGTAAATGAAACCTGCCCTCAAAATGTCTTGAGGGAGATAATGGCCAAAATATTTCAAATGGTGACACATACTTTAAGAAAACACTTTGAAGAAATAAGCTCTAATCACAGCTGGAAAAATAAAAAGGACATGTCTTAAAGATCAATTTCAACGCATTATGAGACACATGCAAATTCAACCACAAAGAGGTATCAGCTCACACCACTCAGAATAACCATCAGCAAAAACTACAAAGAATAAATCCTGAAGGAGCTGGGAAGAAATACATACCCTCCACTTTAAGTGGGATGTAACCTGGAAAGAGCCACTAAGGAGAACAGAATAGAGGTGCCTTTAAAAGGTAAACATTGAGCTACCATATGTTCCAGCAGACCTATTCCTGGACCTATAAACTAAGAAGACAGAATTGGAAGGACACAGGCACGCAAATCTGCATTGCATAGTATTACAGTAGCCAAGATATGGAAGTAACCAAAAAGTCCACCGACAGATGGGTGGACAAAGAAGAACTGCTACCTGTACAGATGGAATATGAGCTAGTGAAAAAAATGAAACGATGCCATTTCCAGCACCACAGATGAGTCTAGAAGTAATCACGCAACTTGGAGTAAGTGAGAAAGCGAAAAACACATATCCTATCGTATCACATATAGGTGTTACCTAAAAAATGATACAAACAAAGATATTTCCACAGAGAAACACTTTCATAGATTCATTAAAAAACTTATGGTTCACCAAATGGACAGGTGTGAGGATTGGATACATTACCATATTGAGGTTAACAGAGAGATACAAACACATGTGAAATATAGAATCACCAAAGACCTACGCAATACCAAGAGAAGACTACTCAACATTGTGTCATAACCTACATGGGAAAAGGATCCGAAGAAGAATAGATATATGTATATGTGTGAAAGAACCACATCTTGCACACCTAGAACAAACAAAACATTGTAATCAAGTTTGCTGTGAGAAAAAATAAAAGTTAAGTTAAAAATACCAACAAGAAGTAAGGAGACATAAACTTAAAGGGCTTTTTCCTCGCACATTCCATTCTAATTTACAACCTAGAACACCACTTCCAGTAAGGCTCTGTTGCCCTAGTAACCAGATTTGGTAAAGGAGAAATGCTGCCGCCTTGTGGCCGATTCCCGCAAGAGCAGCTTTTAACCCCCAGCTAATGGTCACTTACCATTCACAAGGACTCAGGGCTGTAAAGGACACCTGCCCTCAAAATTGTGCTGAGGTAGGGAATGGATAAAAAAAATCAAAACAGGCAAAATGTTCACGAAGATAGTATGAAGAGGTAAGTTTTACTCACTCTCTTTTAAAAAAAAAGGAAAATGGATAAAAGCTCAGCCTCAGGAAGTATTAGACTCATGCAATCTAATCTACAAAAAGTTTTCAACTCACACCAGTCGACTGACCATTGGCAAAAAGTCTACAAACAATAAATGCTGAAGAGGTTTAAGAGAACTGTGTACCCTCTAGCTGCTGGTGAGATGTAAAAGGGTTAAACGCTAATAATGAGAACAGAAAGAAGCTGCGTTGAAAAGAAAAATTGAGGTACCATTCAATCCAGCAGGCGCACCAAAGGGCCTCTCACCTGAGAAGACCAGAATGAAGAAGACCCGGGCTGCAAAAGCTGCACTGCAGCCTTATTCACAATAGACAAGACAGTGAAGCAACCAAAATGTCCATCAACAGACGAAAGGATAAAGAAGAAGTGGTCCATGTACACAATGAATACTAGCCATGGAAAACAATGAAACACTGCTCTTTGAGGCACCATAGATGATCTTGGAGATAATCACAGAACATGAGGTAAGTCGGAAAGGAAAAGTCCTATAACCTATGATATCACTTATAGGCGTTATCTAATAACTGACACAAATGAACATATTTCCACAGAGAAAGGCAATCACAGACTTATTAAAAAAAAAAAACTATGCTTATCTAAAAGGAAAGGTGGGGGGAATGGATACATGAAGATTAGCGTTACCATATGTATACAAATACATATTATATACATATATCAAAAAGACCGACCATATAGCAAGGAAGGATTACGGAACACTCTGTAATAATTTACACGGGAAGAGGATCTCTACATAAATAGGTATATATGATATGTAGATGAACCAGAGTGTGTACACCTTGGACAAGCAACATTCTAACCATTACCCGAATTGAAAAAATTAAAACAACGAACTAGGAGTAATGAGACATAAACTTATGGGGGGTTTTCCTGGCACATTCCATCCAAATTGAAAACCTAGGCAGACAACTTCCAGAACGGCTCTGCTGCCCTAGTACCCAGATTTGGGAATCGAGAAATGCTGCATCCTTGTGGCCGTTTCCCACAACAGCAGCTTTGAACCCACTGCAAAAGGTCACTAATTATTCACCAATTGCAGGTCTGTAAATGACACCGGCCCTCCAAAAAATACTGAGGTCGAAAATCGACCAAAAAATTCTAGAGTGCAACCTTCCAAAAAGAAAATTTGAAGAGGTATATTACACTCACACTTTCTTTCTTTTTTCTTTTAACAGAAAAGTAAAAGGCGTGGAAAAATGATGAATTGTAGGAATTTTTACAGACATGTAAACCCAAATTACAAAAACCTGTCAGCTCACACCAGTCAGAATGGCCATCAACAAAAATGCTGCAAACTAGAAATGCTGACGTGATTGTGGAGAAATGCGTACCCTCGATTCTAAGGGGGACGTGGTAAGAGCCACTAATGAAAGCACAATTGAGGTGCCTTGAAAAGGTAAACGTTGAGCTACCATACCAGTCAATCAATCATACCCACTGCTGGGTCTATCCCCTGAGAAAAGGAAAATCAAAAATCACAGGCTGGCAATCCTGCACTCCAGCAATATTTACCATAGGCAACACTTGGAAGCAACGAAAATGTCCATCAACAGAGGAATGCACCAAGAAGAAGTGGTCCATGTACACATGGAATATTAGCCATGGAAAACATTGAAGCACTGCTCTTTGAGGCACCATAGATGAGCCTGGAGATAATCACAAAACATGAAGTAGGTCGGAAAGCAAAACACCTATATCCTATATTATCACTTATGGCATTATCTAATAACTGGCACAGATGAACGTATTTCCAAAGAGAAAGACACTCACAGGCTGAGAAAACAAACTATGCTCATCTGAAAGGAAAGGAGGGGGGAAATTGAGAAATGAAGATTAGTGTTACTATACATATACAAATACATATTTTGTACATGTATCAAAAAGTCCGAACATATAGCAAGGGAGGTCGACGGAACACTGTAATATTTTACATGGGAAGAGGATCTGTACATTAATAGACATACATAATGTACAAATGAACCAGATTGTGTACACCTAGGATAAACAATATTCTAAACTTTACCCAGATTAAAAAACTTTTAAAAACCAAGAAGAAGTAATGAGACATAAACTTATGGGGATTTCTCCTGGCAAATTCCATTCTAATTTACAACCTAGGACAATGACTTCCAGAAAGGCTCTGCTGCCCTAGTACCCAGATTGGGGAATGGAGAAATGCTACCTCCTTGTGGCCGTTTCCCACAACAGCAGGTTTGAACCCACTGCGAAAGGTCACTAAATTTTCACCAACTTGCAGTTCTGTAAATGACACCTGCCCTCCAGAAAATTTCTGGGGTCAAAAATCGACCAAAAAATTCAAAAGAGGGCAACCTTCGAAGAAGACAATTTCAAGAGCTACATTGTACTCACGGTTTTTTCTTTTAAGAGAAAAGAGAACGATGTAGGAATATGATGAATTTTAAAAAAATTTAATGACAGGCATACCCATATTACAAAAACCTATCAGCTCACAGCAGTCAGAATGGCCATTAGGAAAAATGCTGCAAAAAATAAACGGTGAAGGGAGTGTGGAGAAATGCGTACCCTCGGTTGTAAGGGGGGGCATGTAAAGAGCCACTAATGAAAACACAGTGTAGGTGCTTTGAAAAGGGAAACATTGAGCTACCAGTCAATCAATCACAACCACTGCTTGGCCTATCACCTGAGAAAATGAGAATCAAAAAGTCACAGGCTGGCAAACCTGTACGCCAGCAAGATTTACCATAGCCAGCACTTGGAAGCAATGAAAATGTCCATCAACCGAGGAATGCACCAAGAAGAAGTGGTCCACGTACACAATGGAATATTACTCTAATAATAACTATAAATGAAATTTAAAAACAAACAAAAGCAAGGAGACATCAACATTTGTGGGTTTATCCGGGCACATGGCACTCTAACTTATAACCGAAGAACACCACTGGCCGGTAGGTCTGTTTCCCTAGTACCAGCAAGGGGAACGTAGAAAGGCTGCCGCTCTCTGGCCGTTACCTGCAAAAGCAGGTTTAAAGCCTGAGCTAATGGTCACTTCATATGAACAAGTACTGCAGGGCTGTAAATGAAACCTGCCCTCAAAATGTCTTGAGGGAGATAATGGCCAAAATATTTCAAATGGTGACACATACTTTAAGAAAACACTTTGAAGAAATAAGCTCTAATCACAGCTGGAAAAATAAAAAGGACATGTCTTAAAGATCAATTTCAACGCATTATGAGACACATGCAAATTCAACCACAAAGAGGTATCAGCTCACACCACTCAGAATAACCATCAGCAAAAACTACAAAGAATAAATCCTGAAGGAGCTGGGAAGAAATACATACCCTCCACTTTAAGTGGGACGTAACCTGGAAAGAGCCACTAAGGAGAACAGAATAGAGGTGCCTTTAAAAGGTAAACATTGAGCTACCATATGTTCCAGCAGACCTATTCCTGGACCTATAAACTAAGAAGACAGAATTGGAAGGACACAGGCACGCAAATCTGCATTGCATAGTATTACAGTAGCCAAGATATGGAAGTAACCAAAAAGTCCACCGACAGATGGGTGGACAAAGAAGAACTGCTACCTGTACAGATGGAATATGAGCTAGTGAAAAAAATGAAACGATGCCATTTCCAGCACCACAGATGAGTCTAGAAGTAATCACGCAACTTGGAGTAAGTGAGAAAGCGAAAAACACATATCCTATCGTATCACATATAGGTGTTACCTAAAAAATGATACAAACAAAGATATTTCCACAGAGAAACACTTTCATAGATTCATTAAAAAACTTATGGTTCACCAAATGGACAGGTGTGAGGATTGGATACATTACCATATTGAGGTTAACAGAGAGATACAAACACGTGTGAAATATAGAATCACCAAAGACCTACGCAATACCAAGAGAAGACTACTCAACATTGTGTCATAACCTACATGGGAAAAGGATCCGAAGAAGAATAGATATATGTATATGTGTGAAAGAACCACATCTTGCACACCTAGAACAAACAAAACATTGTAATCAAGTTTGCTGTGAGAAAAAATAAAAATTAAGTTAAAAATACCAACAAGAAGTAAGGAGACATAAACTTAAAGGGCTTTTTCCTCGCACATTCCAATCTAATTTACAACCTAGAACACCACTTCCAGTAAGGCTCTGTTGCCCTAGTAACCAGATTTGGTAAAGGAGAAATGCTGCCGCCTTGTGGCCGATTCCCGCAAGAGCAGCTTTTAACCCCCAGCTAATGGTCACTTACCATTCACAAGGACTCAGGGCTGTAAAGGACACCTGCCCTCAAAATTGTGCTGAGGTAGGGAATGGATAAAAAAATTCAAAACAGGCAAAATGTTCACGAAGATAGTATGAAGAGGTAAGTTTTACTCACTCTCTTTTAAAAAAAAAGGAAAATGGATAAAAGCTCAGCCTCAGGAAGTATTAGACTCATGCAATCTAATCTACAAAAAGTTTTCAACTCACACCAGTCGACTGACCATTGGCAAAAAGTCTACAAACAATAAATGCTGAAGAGGTTTAAGAGAACTGTGTACCCTCTAGCTGCTGGTGAGATGTAAAAGGGTTAAACGCTAATAATGAGAACAGAAAGAAGCTGCGTTGAAAAGAAAAATTGAGGTACCATTCAATCCAGCAGGCGCACCAAAGGGCCTCTCACCTGAGAAGACCAGAATGAAGAAGACCCGGGCTGCAAAAGCTGCACTGCAGCCTTATTCACAATAGACAAGACAGTGAAGCAACCAAAATGTCCATCAACAGACGAAAGGATAAAGAAGAAGTGGTCCATGTACACAATGAATACTAGCCATGGAAAACAATGAAACACTGCTCTTTGAGGCACCATAGATGATCTTGGAGATAATCACAGAACATGAGGTAAGTCGGAAAGGAAAAGTCCTATAACCTATGATATCACTTATAGGCGTTATCTAATAACTGACACAAATGAACATATTTCCACAGAGAAAGGCAATCACAGACTTATTAAAAAAAAAACTATGCTTATCTAAAAGGAAAGGTGGGGGGAATGGATACATGAAGATTAGCGTTACCATATGTATACAAATACATATTATATACATATATCAAAAAGACCGACCATATAGCAAGGAAGGATTACGGAACACTCTGTAATAATTTACACGGGAAGAGGATCTCTACATAAATAGGTATATATGATATGTAGATGAACCAGAGTGTGTACACCTTGGACAAGCAACATTCTAACCATTACCCCAATTGAAAAAATTAAAACAACGAACTAGGAGTAATGAGACATAAACTTATGGGGGGTTTTCCTGGCACATTCCATCCAAATTGAAAACCTAGGCAGACAACTTCCAGAACGGCTCTGCTGCCCTAGTACCCAGATTTGGGAATCGAGAAATGCTGCATCCTTGTGGCCGTTTCCCACAACAGCAGCTTTGAACCCACTGCAAAAGGTCACTAATTATTCACCAATTGCAGGTCTGTAAATGACACCGGCCCTCCAAAAAATACTGAGGTCGAAAATCGACCAAAAAATTCTAGAGTGCAACCTTCCAAAAAGAAAATTTGAAGAGGTATATTACACTCACACTTTCTTTCTTTTTTCTTTTAACAGAAAAGTAAAAGGCGTGGAAAAATGATGAATTGTAGGAATTTTTACAGACATGTAAACCCAAATTACAAAAACCTGTCAGCTCACACCAGTCAGAATGGCCATCAACAAAAATGCTGCAAACTAGAAATGCTGACGTGATTGTGGAGAAATGCGTACCCTCGATTCTAAGGGGGACGTGGTAAGAGCCACTAATGAAAGCACAATTGAGGTGCCTTGAAAAGGTAAACGTTGAGCTACCATACCAGTCAATCAATCATACCCACTGCTGGGTCTATCCCCTGAGAAAAGGAAAATCAAAAATCACAGGCTGGCAATCCTGCACTCCAGCAATATTTACCATAGGCAACACTTGGAAGCAACGAAAATGTCCATCAACAGAGGAATGCACCAAGAAGAAGTGGTCCATGTACACATGGAATATTAGCCATGGAAAACATTGAAGCACTGCTCTTTGAGGCACCATAGATGAGCCTGGAGATAATCACAAAACATGAAGTAGGTCGGAAAGCAAAACACCTATATCCTATATTATCACTTATGGCATTATCTAATAACTGGCACAGATGAACGTATTTCCAAAGAGAAAGACACTCACAGGCTGAGAAAACAAACTATGCTCATCTGAAAGGAAAGGAGGGGGGAAATTGAGAAATGAAGATTAGTGTTACTATACATATACAAATACATATTTTGTACATGTATCAAAAAGTCCGAACATATAGCAAGGGAGGTTGACGGAACACTGTAATATTTTACATGGGAAGAGGATCTGTACATTAATAGACATACATAATGTACAAATGAACCAGATTGTGTACACCTAGGATAAACAATATTCTAAACTTTACCCAGATTAAAAAACTTTTAAAAACCAAGAAGAAGTAATGAGACATAAACTTATGGGGATTTCTCCTGGCAAATTCCATTCTAATTTACAACCTAGGACAATGACTTCCAGAAAGGCTCTGCTGCCCTAGTACCCAGATTGGGGAATGGAGAAATGCTACCTCCTTGTGGCCGTTTCCCACAACAGCAGGTTTGAACCCACTGCGAAAGGTCACTAAATTTTCACCAACTTGCAGTTCTGTAAATGACACCTGCCCTCCAGAAAATTTCTGGGGTCAAAAATCGACCAAAAAATTCAAAAGAGGGCAACCTTCGAAGAAGACAATTTCAAGAGCTACATTGTACTCACGGTTTTTTCTTTTAAGAGAAAAGAGAACGATGTAGGAATATGATGAATTTTAAAAAAATTTAATGACAGGCATACCCATATTACAAAAACCTATCAGCTCACAGCAGTCAGAATGGCCATTAGGAAAAATGCTGCAAAAAATAAACGGTGAAGGGAGTGTGGAGAAATGCGTACCCTCGGTTGTAAGGGGGGGCATGTAAAGAGCCACTAATGAAAACACAGTGTAGGTGCTTTGAAAAGGGAAACATTGAGCTACCAGTCAATCAATCACAACCACTGCTTGGCCTATCACCTGAGAAAATGAGAATCAAAAAGTCACAGGCTGGCAAACCTGTACGCCAGCAAGATTTACCATAGCCAGCACTTGGAAGCAATGAAAATGTCCATCAACCGAGGAATGCACCAAGAAGAAGTGGTCCACGTACACAATGGAATATTACTCTAATAATAAATATAAATGAAATTTAAAAACAAACAAAAGCAAGGAGACATCAACATTTGTGGGTTTATCCGGGCACATGGCACTCTAACTTATAACCGAAGAACACCACTGGCCGGTAGGTCTGTTTCCCTAGTACCAGCAAGGGGAACGTAGAAAGGCTGCCGCTCTCTGGCCGTTACCTGCAAAAGCAGGTTTAAAGCCTGAGCTAATGGTCACTTCATATGAACAAGTACTGCAGGGCTGTAAATGAAACCTGCCCTCAAAATGTCTTGAGGGAGATAATGGCCAAAATATTTCAAATGGTGACACATACTTTAAGAAAACACTTTGAAGAAATAAGCTCTAATCACAGCTGGAAAAATAAAAAGGACATGTCTTAAAGATCAATTTCAACGCATTATGAGACACATGCAAATTCAACCACAAAGAGGTATCAGCTCACACCACTCAGAATAACCATCAGCAAAAACTACAAAGAATAAATCCTGAAGGAGCTGGGAAGAAATACATACCCTCCACTTTAAGTGGGACGTAACCTGGAAAGAGCCACTAAGGAGAACAGAATAGAGGTGCCTTTAAAAGGTAAACATTGAGCTACCATATGTTCCAGCAGACCTATTCCTGGACCTATAAACTAAGAAGACAGAATTGGAAGGACACAGGCACGCAAATCTGCATTGCATAGTATTACAGTAGCCAAGATATGGAAGTAACCAAAAAGTCCACCGACAGATGGGTGGACAAAGAAGAACTGCTACCTGTACAGATGGAATATGAGCTAGTGAAAAAAATGAAACGATGCCATTTCCAGCACCACAGATGAGTCTAGAAGTAATCACGCAACTTGGAGTAAGTGAGAAAGCGAAAAACACATATCCTATCGTATCACATATAGGTGTTACCTAAAAAATGATACAAACAAAGATATTTCCACAGAGAAACACTTTCATAGATTCATTAAAAAACTTATGGTTCACCAAATGGACAGGTGTGAGGATTGGATACATTACCATATTGAGGTTAACAGAGAGATACAAACACATGTGAAATATAGAATCACCAAAGACCTACGCAATACCAAGAGAAGACTACTCAACATTGTGTCATAACCTACATGGGAAAAGGATCCGAAGAAGAATAGATATATGTATATGTGTGAAAGAACCACATCTTGCACACCTAGAACAAACAAAACATTGTAATCAAGTTTGCTGTGAGAAAAAATAAAAGTTAAGTTAAAAATACCAACAAGAAGTAAGGAGACATAAACTTAAAGGGCTTTTTCCTCGCACATTCCAATCTAATTTACAACCTAGAACACCACTTCCAGTAAGGCTCTGTTGCCCTAGTAACCAGATTTGGTAAAGGAGAAATGCTGCCGCCTTGTGGCCGATTCCCGCAAGAGCAGCTTTTAACCCCCAGCTAATGGTCACTTACCATTCACAAGGACTCAGGGCTGTAAAGGACACCTGCCCTCAAAATTGTGCTGAGGTAGGGAATGGATAAAAAAAATCAAAACAGGCAAAATGTTCACGAAGATAGTATGAAGAGGTAAGTTTTACTCACTCTCTTTTAAAAAAAAAGGAAAATGGATAAAAGCTCAGCCTCAGGAAGTATTAGACTCATGCAATCTAATCTACAAAAAGTTTTCAACTCACACCAGTCGACTGACCATTGGCAAAAAGTCTACAAACAATAAATGCTGAAGAGGTTTAAGAGAACTGTGTACCCTCTAGCTGCTGGTGAGATGTAAAAGGGTTAAACGCTAATAATGAGAACAGAAAGAAGCTGCGTTGAAAAGAAAAATTGAGGTACCATTCAATCCAGCAGGCGCACCAAAGGGCCTCTCACCTGAGAAGACCAGAATGAAGAAGACCCGGGCTGCAAAAGCTGCACTGCAGCCTTATTCACAATAGACAAGACAGTGAAGCAACCAAAATGTCCATCAACAGACGAAAGGATAAAGAAGAAGTGGTCCATGTACACAATGAATACTAGCCATGGAAAACAATGAAACACTGCTCTTTGAGGCACCATAGATGATCTTGGAGATAATCACAGAACATGAGGTAAGTCGGAAAGGAAAAGTCCTATAACCTATGATATCACTTATAGGCGTTATCTAATAACTGACACAAATGAACATATTTCCACAGAGAAAGGCAATCACAGACTTATTAAAAAAAAAAAAACTATGCTTATCTAAAAGGAAAGGTGGGGGGAATGGATACATGAAGATTAGCGTTACCATATGTATACAAATACATATTATATACATATATCAAAAAGACCGACCATATAGCAAGGAAGGATTACGGAACACTCTGTAATAATTTACACGGGAAGAGGATCTCTACATAAATAGGTATATATGATATGTAGATGAACCAGAGTGTGTACACCTTGGACAAGCAACATTCTAACCATTACCCCAATTGAAAAAATTAAAACAACGAACTAGGAGTAATGAGACATAAACTTATGGGGGGTTTTCCTGGCACATTCCATCCAAATTGAAAACCTAGGCAGACAACTTCCAGAACGGCTCTGCTGCCCTAGTACCCAGATTTGGGAATCGAGAAATGCTGCATCCTTGTGGCCGTTTCCCACAACAGCAGCTTTGAACCCACTGCAAAAGGTCACTAATTATTCACCAATTGCAGGTCTGTAAATGACACCGGCCCTCCAAAAAATACTGAGGTCGAAAATCGACCAAAAAATTCTAGAGTGCAACCTTCCAAAAAGAAAATTTGAAGAGGTATATTACACTCACACTTTCTTTCTTTTTTCTTTTAACAGAAAAGTAAAAGGCGTGGAAAAATGATGAATTGTAGGAATTTTTACAGACATGTAAACCCAAATTACAAAAACCTGTCAGCTCACACCAGTCAGAATGGCCATCAACAAAAATGCTGCAAACTAGAAATGCTGACGTGATTGTGGAGAAATGCGTACCCTCGATTCTAAGGGGGACGTGGTAAGAGCCACTAATGAAAGCACAATTGAGGTGCCTTGAAAAGGTAAACGTTGAGCTACCATACCAGTCAATCAATCATACCCACTGCTGGGTCTATCCCCTGAGAAAAGGAAAATCAAAAATCACAGGCTGGCAATCCTGCACTCCAGCAATATTTACCATAGGCAACACTCGGAAGCAATGAAAATGTCCATCAACAGAGGAATGCACCAAGAAGAAGTGGTCCATGTACACATGGAATATTAGCCATGGAAAACATTGAAGCACTGCTCTTTGAGGCACCATAGATGAGCCTGGAGATAATCACAAAACATGAAGTAGGTCGGAAAGCAAAACACCTATATCCTATATTATCACTTATGGCATTATCTAATAACTGGCACAGATGAACGTATTTCCAAAGAGAAAGACACTCACAGGCTGAGAAAACAAACTATGCTCATCTGAAAGGAAAGGAGGGGGGAAATTGAGAAATGAAGATTAGTGTTACTATACATATACAAATACATATTTTGTACATGTATCAAAAAGTCCGAACATATAGCAAGGGAGGTCGACGGAACACTGTAATATTTTACATGGGAAGAGGATCTGTACATTAATAGACATACATAATGTACAAATGAACCAGATTGTGTACACCTAGGATAAACAATATTCTAAACTTTACCCAGATTAAAAAACTTTTAAAAACCAAGAAGAAGTAATGAGACATAAACTTATGGGGATTTCTCCTGGCAAATTCCATTCTAATTTACAACCTAGGACAATGACTTCCAGAAAGGCTCTGCTGCCCTAGTACCCAGATTGGGGAATGGAGAAATGCTACCTCCTTGTGGCCGTTTCCCACAACAGCAGGTTTGAACCCACTGCGAAAGGTCACTAAATTTTCACCAACTTGCAGTTCTGTAAATGACACCTGCCCTCCAGAAAATTTCTGGGGTCAAAAATCGACCAAAAAATTCAAAAGAGGGCAACCTTCGAAGAAGACAATTTCAAGAGCTACATTGTACTCACGGTTTTTTCTTTTAAGAGAAAAGAGAACGATGTAGGAATATGATGAATTTTAAAAAAATTTAATGACAGGCATACCCATATTACAAAAACCTATCAGCTCACAGCAGTCAGAATGGCCATTAGGAAAAATGCTGCAAAAAATAAACGGTGAAGGGAGTGTGGAGAAATGCGTACCCTCGGTTGTAAGGGGGGGCATGTAAAGAGCCACTAATGAAAACACAGTGTAGGTGCTTTGAAAAGGGAAACATTGAGCTACCAGTCAATCAATCACAACCACTGCTTGGCCTATCACCTGAGAAAATGAGAATCAAAAAGTCACAGGCTGGCAAACCTGTACGCCAGCAAGATTTACCATAGCCAGCACTTGGAAGCAATGAAAATGTCCATCAACCGAGGAATGCACCAAGAAGAAGTGGTCCACGTACACAATGGAATATTACTCTAATAATAAATATAAATGAAATTTAAAAACAAACAAAAGCAAGGAGACATCAACATTTGTGGGTTTATCCGGGCACATGGCACTCTAACTTATAACCGAAGAACACCACTGGCCGGTAGGTCTGTTTCCCTAGTACCAGCAAGGGGAACGTAGAAAGGCTGCCGCTCTCTGGCCGTTACCTGCAAAAGCAGGTTTAAAGCCTGAGCTAATGGTCACTTCATATGAACAAGTACTGCAGGGCTGTAAATGAAACCTGCCCTCAAAATGTCTTGAGGGAGATAATGGCCAAAATATTTCAAATGGTGACACATACTTTAAGAAAACACTTTGAAGAAATAAGCTCTAATCACAGCTGGAAAAATAAAAAGGACATGTCTTAAAGATCAATTTCAACGCATTATGAGACACATGCAAATTCAACCACAAAGAGGTATCAGCTCACACCACTCAGAATAACCATCAGCAAAAACTACAAAGAATAAATCCTGAAGGAGCTGGGAAGAAATACATACCCTCCACTTTAAGTGGGACGTAACCTGGAAAGAGCCACTAAGGAGAACAGAATAGAGGTGCCTTTAAAAGGTAAACATTGAGCTACCATATGTTCCAGCAGACCTATTCCTGGACCTATAAACTAAGAAGACAGAATTGGAAGGACACAGGCACGCAAATCTGCATTGCATAGTATTACAGTAGCCAAGATATGGAAGTAACCAAAAAGTCCACCGACAGATGGGTGGACAAAGAAGAACTGCTACCTGTACAGATGGAATATGAGCTAGTGAAAAAAATGAAACGATGCCATTTCCAGCACCACAGATGAGTCTAGAAGTAATCACGCAACTTGGAGTAAGTGAGAAAGCGAAAAACACATATCCTATCGTATCACATATAGGTGTTACCTAAAAAATGATACAAACAAAGATATTTCCACAGAGAAACACTTTCATAGATTCATTAAAAAACTTATGGTTCACCAAATGGACAGGTGTGAGGATTGGATACATTACCATATTGAGGTTAACAGAGAGATACAAACACATGTGAAATATAGAATCACCAAAGACCTACGCAATACCAAGAGAAGACTACTCAACATTGTGTCATAACCTACATGGGAAAAGGATCCGAAGAAGAATAGATATATGTATATGTGTGAAAGAACCACATCTTGCACACCTAGAACAAACAAAACATTGTAATCAAGTTTGCTGTGAGAAAAAATAAAAGTTAAGTTAAAAATACCAACAAGAAGTAAGGAGACATAAACTTAAAGGGCTTTTTCCTCGCACATTCCATTCTAATTTACAACCTAGAACACCACTTCCAGTAAGGCTCTGTTGCCCTAGTAACCAGATTTGGTAAAGGAGAAATGCTGCCGCCTTGTGGCCGATTCCCGCAAGAGCAGCTTTTAACCCCCAGCTAATGGTCACTTACCATTCACAAGGACTCAGGGCTGTAAAGGACACCTGCCCTCAAAATTGTGCTGAGGTAGGGAATGGATAAAAAAATTCAAAACAGGCAAAATGTTCACGAAGATAGTATGAAGAGGTAAGTTTTACTCACTCTCTTTTTAAAAAAAGGAAAATGGATAAAAGCTCAGCCTCAGGAAGTATTAGACTCATGCAATCTAATCTACAAAAAGTTTTCAACTCACACCAGTCGACTGACCATTGGCAAAAAGTCTACAAACAATAAATGCTGAAGAGGTTTAAGAGAACTGTGTACCCTCTAGCTGCTGGTGAGATGTAAAAGGGTTAAACGCTAATAATGAGAACAGAAAGAAGCTGCGTTGAAAAGAAAAATTGAGGTACCATTCAATCCAGCAGGCGCACCAAAGGGCCTCTCACCTGAGAAGACCAGAATGAAGAAGACCCGGGCTGCAAAAGCTGCACTGCAGCCTTATTCACAATAGACAAGACAGTGAAGCAACCAAAATGTCCATCAACAGACGAAAGGATAAAGAAGAAGTGGTCCATGTACACAATGAATACTAGCCATGGAAAACAATGAAACACTGCTCTTTGAGGCACCATAGATGATCTTGGAGATAATCACAGAACATGAGGTAAGTCGGAAAGGAAAAGTCCTATAACCTATGATATCACTTATAGGCGTTATCTAATAACTGACACAAATGAACATATTTCCACAGAGAAAGGCAATCACAGACTTATTAAAAAAAAAAACTATGCTTATCTAAAAGGAAAGGTGGGGGGAATGGATACATGAAGATTAGCGTTACCATATGTATACAAATACATATTATATACATATATCAAAAAGACCGACCATATAGCAAGGAAGGATTACGGAACACTCTGTAATAATTTACACGGGAAGAGGATCTCTACATAAATAGGTATATATGATATGTAGATGAACCAGAGTGTGTACACCTTGGACAAGCAACATTCTAACCATTACCCGAATTGAAAAAATTAAAACAACGAACTAGGAGTAATGAGACATAAACTTATGGGGGGTTTTCCTGGCACATTCCATCCAAATTGAAAACCTAGGCAGACAACTTCCAGAACGGCTCTGCTGCCCTAGTACCCAGATTTGGGAATCGAGAAATGCTGCATCCTTGTGGCCGTTTCCCACAACAGCAGCTTTGAACCCACTGCAAAAGGTCACTAATTATTCACCAATTGCAGGTCTGTAAATGACACCGGCCCTCCAAAAAATACTGAGGTCGAAAATCGACCAAAAAATTCTAGAGTGCAACCTTCCAAAAAGAAAATTTGAAGAGGTATATTACACTCACACTTTCTTTCTTTTTTCTTTTAACAGAAAAGTAAAAGGCGTGGAAAAATGATGAATTGTAGGAATTTTTACAGACATGTAAACCCAAATTACAAAAACCTGTCAGCTCACACCAGTCAGAATGGCCATCAACAAAAATGCTGCAAACTAGAAATGCTGACGTGATTGTGGAGAAATGCGTACCCTCGATTCTAAGGGGGACGTGGTAAGAGCCACTAATGAAAGCACAATTGAGGTGCCTTGAAAAGGTAAACGTTGAGCTACCATATCAGTCAATCAATCATACCCACTGCTGGGTCTATCCCCTGAGAAAAGGAAAATCAAAAATCACAGGCTGGCAATCCTGCACTCCAGCAATATTTACCATAGGCAACACTTGGAAGCAACGAAAATGTCCATCAACAGAGGAATGCACCAAGAAGAAGTGGTCCATGTACACATGGAATATTAGCCATGGAAAACATTGAAGCACTGCTCTTTGAGGCACCATAGATGAGCCTGGAGATAATCACAAAACATGAAGTAGGTCGGAAAGCAAAACACCTATATCCTATATTGTCACTTATGGCATTATCTAATAACTGGCACAGATGAACGTATTTCCAAAGAGAAAGACCCTCACAGGCTGAGAAAACAAACTATGCTCATCTGAAAGGAAAGGAGGGGGGAAATTGAGAAATGAAGATTAGTGTTACTATACATATACAAATACATATTTTGTACATGTATCAAAAAGACCGAACATATAGCAAGGGAGGTCGACGGAACACTGTAATATTTTACATGGGAAGAGGATCTGTACATTAATAGACATACATAATGTACAAATGAACCAGATTGTGTACACCTAGGATAAACAATATTCTAAACTTTACCCAGATTAAAAAACTTTTAAAAACCAAGAAGAAGTAATGAGACATAAACTTATGGGGATTTCTCCTGGCAAATTCCATTCTAATTTACAACCTAGGACAATGACTTCCAGAAAGGCTCTGCTGCCCTAGTACCCAGATTGGGGAATGGAGAAATGCTACCTCCTTGTGGCCGTTTCCCACAACAGCAGGTTTGAACCCACTGCGAAAGGTCACTAAATTTTCACCAACTTGCAGTTCTGTAAATGACACCTGCCCTCCAGAAAATTTCTGGGGTCAAAAATCGACCAAAAAATTCAAAAGAGGGCAACCTTCGAAGAAGACAATTTCAAGAGCTACATTGTACTCACGGTTTTTTCTTTTAAGAGAAAAGAGAACGATGTAGGAATATGATGAATTTTAAAAAATTTAATGACAGGCATACCCATATTACAAAAACCTATCAGCTCACAGCAGTCAGAATGGCCATTAGGAAAAATGCTGCAAAAAATAAACGGTGAAGGGAGTGTGGAGAAATGCGTACCCTCGGTTGTAAGGGGGGGCATGTAAAGAGCCACTAATGAAAACACAGTGTAGGTGCTTTGAAAAGGGAAACATTGAGCTACCAGTCAATCAATCACAACCACTGCTTGGCCTATCACCTGAGAAAATGAGAATCAAAAAGTCACAGGCTGGCAAACCTGTACGCCAGCAAGATTTACCATAGCCAGCACTTGGAAGCAATGAAAATGTCCATCAACCGAGGAATGCACCAAGAAGAAGTGGTCCACGTACACAATGGAATATTACTCTAATAATAACTATAAATGAAATTTAAAAACAAACAAAAGCAAGGAGACATCAACATTTGTGGGTTTATCCGGGCACATGGCACTCTAACTTATAACCGAAGAACACCACTGGCCGGTAGGTCTGTTTCCCTAGTACCAGCAAGGGGAACGTAGAAAGGCTGCCGCTCTCTGGCCGTTACCTGCAAAAGCAGGTTTAAAGCCTGAGCTAATGGTCACTTCATATGAACAAGTACTGCAGGGCTGTAAATGAAACCTGCCCTCAAAATGTCTTGAGGGAGATAATGGCCAAAATATTTCAAATGGTGACACATACTTTAAGAAAACACTTTGAAGAAATAAGCTCTAATCACAGCTGGAAAAATAAAAAGGACATGTCTTAAAGATCAATTTCAACGCATTATGAGACACATGCAAATTCAACCACAAAGAGGTATCAGCTCACACCACTCAGAATAACCATCAGCAAAAACTACAAAGAATAAATCCTGAAGGAGCTGGGAAGAAATACATACCCTCCACTTTAAGTGGGACGTAACCTGGAAAGAGCCACTAAGGAGAACAGAATAGAGGTGCCTTTAAAAGGTAAACATTGAGCTACCATATGTTCCAGCAGACCTATTCCTGGACCTATAAACTAAGAAGACAGAATTGGAAGGACACAGGCACGCAAATCTGCATTGCATAGTATTACAGTAGCCAAGATATGGAAGTAACCAAAAAGTCCACCGACAGATGGGTGGACAAAGAAGAACTGCTACCTGTACAGATGGAATATGAGCTAGTGAAAAAAATGAAACGATGCCATTTCCAGCACCACAGATGAGTCTAGAAGTAATCACGCAACTTGGAGTAAGTGAGAAAGCAAAAAACACATATCCTATCGTATCACATATAGGTGTTACCTAAAAAATGATACAAACAAAGATATTTCCACAGAGAAACACTTTCATAGATTCATTAAAAAACTTATGGTTCACCAAATGGACAGGTGTGAGGATTGGATACATTACCATATTGAGGTTAACAGAGAGATACAAACACATGTGAAATATAGAATCACCAAAGACCTACGCAATACCAAGAGAAGACTACTCAACATTGTGTCATAACCTACATGGGAAAAGGATCCGAAGAAGAATAGATATATGTATATGTGTGAAAGAACCACATCTTGCACACCTAGAACAAACAAAACATTGTAATCAAGTTTGCTGTGAGAAAAAATAAAAGTTAAGTTAAAAATACCAACAAGAAGTAAGGAGACATAAACTTAAAGGGCTTTTTCCTCGCACATTCCATTCTAATTTACAACCTAGAACACCACTTCCAGTAAGGCTCTGTTGCCCTAGTAACCAGATTTGGTAAAGGAGAAATGCTGCCGCCTTGTGGCCGATTCCCGCAAGAGCAGCTTTTAACCCCCAGCTAATGGTCACTTACCATTCACAAGGACTCAGGGCTGTAAAGGACACCTGCCCTCAAAATTGTGCTGAGGTAGGGAATGGATAAAAAAAATCAAAACAGGCAAAATGTTCACGAAGATAGTATGAAGAGGTAAGTTTTACTCACTCTCTTTTAAAAAAAAAGGAAAATGGATAAAAGCTCAGCCTCAGGAAGTATTAGACTCATGCAATCTAATCTACAAAAAGTTTTCAACTCACACCAGTCGACTGACCATTGGCAAAAAGTCTACAAACAATAAATGCTGAAGAGGTTTAAGAGAACTGTGTACCCTCTAGCTGCTGGTGAGATGTAAAAGGGTTAAACGCTAATAATGAGAACAGAAAGAAGCTGCGTTGAAAAGAAAAATTGAGGTACCATTCAATCCAGCAGGCGCACCAAAGGGCCTCTCACCTGAGAAGACCAGAATGAAGAAGACCCGGGCTGCAAAAGCTGCACTGCAGCCTTATTCACAATAGACAAGACAGTGAAGCAACCAAAATGTCCATCAACAGACGAAAGGATAAAGAAGAAGTGGTCCATGTACACAATGAATACTAGCCATGGAAAACAATGAAACACTGCTCTTTGAGGCACCATAGATGATCTTGGAGATAATCACAGAACATGAGGTAAGTCGGAAAGGAAAAGTCCTATAACCTATGATATCACTTATAGGCGTTATCTAATAACTGACACAAATGAACATATTTCCACAGAGAAAGGCAATCACAGACTTATTAAAAAAAAAAAAACTATGCTTATCTAAAAGGAAAGGTGGGGGGAATGGATACATGAAGATTAGCATTACCATATGTATACAAATACATATTATATACATATATCAAAAAGACCGACCATATAGCAAGGAAGGATTACGGAACACTCTGTAATAATTTACACGGGAAGAGGATCTCTACATAAATAGGTATATATGATATGTAGATGAACCAGAGTGTGTACACCTTGGACAAGCAACATTCTAACCATTACCCCAATTGAAAAAATTAAAACAACGAACTAGGAGTAATGAGACATAAACTTATGGGGGGTTTTCCTGGCACATTCCATCCAAATTGAAAACCTAGGCAGACAACTTCCAGAACGGCTCTGCTGCCCTAGTACCCAGATTTGGGAATCGAGAAATGCTGCATCCTTGTGGCCGTTTCCCACAACAGCAGCTTTGAACCCACTGCAAAAGGTCACTAATTATTCACCAATTGCAGGTCTGTAAATGACACCGGCCCTCCAAAAAATACTGAGGTCGAAAATCGACCAAAAAATTCTAGAGTGCAACCTTCCAAAAAGAAAATTTGAAGAGGTATATTACACTCACACTTTCTTTCTTTTTTCTTTTAACAGAAAAGTAAAAGGCGTGGAAAAATGATGAATTGTAGGAATTTTTACAGACATGTAAACCCAAATTACAAAAACCTGTCAGCTCACACCAGTCAGAATGGCCATCAACAAAAATGCTGCAAACTAGAAATGCTGACGTGATTGTGGAGAAATGCGTACCCTCGATTCTAAGGGGGACGTGGTAAGAGCCACTAATGAAAGCACAATTGAGGTGCCTTGAAAAGGTAAACGTTGAGCTACCATACCAGTCAATCAATCATACCCACTGCTGGGTCTATCCCCTGAGAAAAGGAAAATCAAAAATCACAGGCTGGCAATCCTGCACTCCAGCAATATTTACCATAGGCAACACTTGGAAGCAACGAAAATGTCCATCAACAGAGGAATGCACCAAGAAGAAGTGGTCCATGTACACATGGAATATTAGCCATGGAAAACATTGAAGCACTGCTCTTTGAGGCACCATAGATGAGCCTGGAGATAATCACAAAACATGAAGTAGGTCGGAAAGCAAAACACCTATATCCTATATTGTCACTTATGGCATTATCTAATAACTGGCACAGATGAACGTATTTCCAAAGAGAAAGACACTCACAGGCTGAGAAAACAAACTATGCTCATCTGAAAGGAAAGGAGGGGGGAAATTGAGAAATGAAGATTAGTGTTACTATACATATACAAATACATATTTTGTACATGTATCAAAAAGACCGAACATATAGCAAGGGAGGTCGACGGAACACTGTAATATTTTACATGGGAAGAGGATCTGTACATTAATAGACATACATAATGTACAAATGAACCAGATTGTGTACACCTAGGATAAACAATATTCTAAACTTTACCCAGATTAAAAAACTTTTAAAAACCAAGAAGAAGTAATGAGACATAAACTTATGGGGATTTCTCCTGGCAAATTCCATTCTAATTTACAACCTAGGACAATGACTTCCAGAAAGGCTCTGCTGCCCTAGTACCCAGATTGGGGAATGGAGAAATGCTACCTCCTTGTGGCCGTTTCCCACAACAGCAGGTTTGAACCCACTGCGAAAGGTCACTAAATTTTCACCAACTTGCAGTTCTGTAAATGACACCTGCCCTCCAGAAAATTTCTGGGGTCAAAAATCGACCAAAAAATTCAAAAGAGGGCAACCTTCGAAGAAGACAATTTCAAGAGCTACATTGTACTCACGGTTTTTTCTTTTAAGAGAAAAGAGAACGATGTAGGAATATGATGAATTTTAAAAAATTTAATGACAGGCATACCCATATTACAAAAACCTATCAGCTCACAGCAGTCAGAATGGCCATTAGGAAAAATGCTGCAAAAAATAAACGGTGAAGGGAGTGTGGAGAAATGCGTACCCTCGGTTGTAAGGGGGGGCATGTAAAGAGCCACTAATGAAAACACAGTGTAGGTGCTTTGAAAAGGGAAACATTGAGCTACCAGTCAATCAATCACAACCACTGCTTGGCCTATCACCTGAGAAAATGAGAATCAAAAAGTCACAGGCTGGCAAACCTGTACGCCAGCAAGATTTACCATAGCCAGCACTTGGAAGCAATGAAAATGTCCATCAACCGAGGAATGCACCAAGAAGAAGTGGTCCACGTACACAATGGAATATTACTCTAATAATAAATATAAATGAAATTTAAAAACAAACAAAAGCAAGGAGACATCAACATTTGTGGGTTTATCCGGGCACATGGCACTCTAACTTATAACCGAAGAACACCACTGGCCGGTAGGTCTGTTTCCCTAGTACCAGCAAGGGGAACGTAGAAAGGCTGCCGCTCTCTGGCCGTTACCTGCAAAAGCAGGTTTAAAGCCTGAGCTAATGGTCACTTCATATGAACAAGTACTGCAGGGCTGTAAATGAAACCTGCCCTCAAAATGTCTTGAGGGAGATAATGGCCAAAATATTTCAAATGGTGACACATACTTTAAGAAAACACTTTGAAGAAATAAGCTCTAATCACAGCTGGAAAAATAAAAAGGACATGTCTTAAAGATCAATTTCAACGCATTATGAGACACATGCAAATTCAACCACAAAGAGGTATCAGCTCACACCACTCAGAATAACCATCAGCAAAAACTACAAAGAATAAATCCTGAAGGAGCTGGGAAGAAATACATACCCTCCACTTTAAGTGGGACGTAACCTGGAAAGAGCCACTAAGGAGAACAGAATAGAGGTGCCTTTAAAAGGTAAACATTGAGCTACCATATGTTCCAGCAGACCTATTCCTGGACCTATAAACTAAGAAGACAGAATTGGAAGGACACAGGCACGCAAATCTGCATTGCATAGTATTACAGTAGCCAAGATATGGAAGTAACCAAAAAGTCCACCGACAGATGGGTGGACAAAGAAGAACTGCTACCTGTACAGATGGAATATGAGCTAGTGAAAAAAATGAAACGATGCCATTTCCAGCACCACAGATGAGTCTAGAAGTAATCACGCAACTTGGAGTAAGTGAGAAAGCAAAAAACACATATCCTATCGTATCACATATAGGTGTTACCTAAAAAATGATACAAACAAAGATATTTCCACAGAGAAACACTTTCATAGATTCATTAAAAAACTTATGGTTCACCAAATGGACAGGTGTGAGGATTGGATACATTACCATATTGAGGTTAACAGAGAGATACAAACACATGTGAAATATAGAATCACCAAAGACCTACGCAATACCAAGAGAAGACTACTCAACATTGTGTCATAACCTACATGGGAAAAGGATCCGAAGAAGAATAGATATATGTATATGTGTGAAAGAACCACATCTTGCACACCTAGAACAAACAAAACATTGTAATCAAGTTTGCTGTGAGAAAAAATAAAAGTTAAGTTAAAAATACCAACAAGAAGTAAGGAGACATAAACTTAAAGGGCTTTTTCCTCGCACATTCCATTCTAATTTACAACCTAGAACACCACTTCCAGTAAGGCTCTGTTGCCCTAGTAACCAGATTTGGTAAAGGAGAAATGCTGCCGCCTTGTGGCCGATTCCCGCAAGAGCAGCTTTTAACCCCCAGCTAATGGTCACTTACCATTCACAAGGACTCAGGGCTGTAAAGGACACCTGCCCTCAAAATTGTGCTGAGGTAGGGAATGGATAAAAAAAATCAAAACAGGCAAAATGTTCACGAAGATAGTATGAAGAGGTAAGTTTTACTCACTCTCTTTTAAAAAAAAAGGAAAATGGATAAAAGCTCAGCCTCAGGAAGTATTAGACTCATGCAATCTAATCTACAAAAAGTTTTCAACTCACACCAGTCGACTGACCATTGGCAAAAAGTCTACAAACAATAAATGCTGAAGAGGTTTAAGAGAACTGTGTACCCTCTAGCTGCTGGTGAGATGTAAAAGGGTTAAACGCTAATAATGAGAACAGAAAGAAGCTGCGTTGAAAAGAAAAATTGAGGTACCATTCAATCCAGCAGGCGCACCAAAGGGCCTCTCACCTGAGAAGACCAGAATGAAGAAGACCCGGGCTGCAAAAGCTGCACTGCAGCCTTATTCACAATAGACAAGACAGTGAAGCAACCAAAATGTCCATCAACAGACGAAAGGATAAAGAAGAAGTGGTCCATGTACACAATGAATACTAGCCATGGAAAACAATGAAACACTGCTCTTTGAGGCACCATAGATGATCTTGGAGATAATCACAGAACATGAGGTAAGTCGGAAAGGAAAAGTCCTATAACCTATGATATCACTTATAGGCGTTATCTAATAACTGACACAAATGAACATATTTCCACAGAGAAAGGCAATCACAGACTTATTAAAAAAAAAAAACTATGCTTATCTAAAAGGAAAGGTGGGGGGAATGGATACATGAAGATTAGCGTTACCATATGTATACAAATACATATTATATACATATATCAAAAAGACCGACCATATAGCAAGGAAGGATTACGGAACACTCTGTAATAATTTACACGGGAAGAGGATCTCTACATAAATAGGTATATATGATATGTAGATGAACCAGAGTGTGTACACCTTGGACAAGCAACATTCTAACCATTACCCCAATTGAAAAAATTAAAACAACGAACTAGGAGTAATGAGACATAAACTTATGGGGGGTTTTCCTGGCACATTCCATCCAAATTGAAAACCTAGGCAGACAACTTCCAGAACGGCTCTGCTGCCCTAGTACCCAGATTTGGGAATCGAGAAATGCTGCATCCTTGTGGCCGTTTCCCACAACAGCAGCTTTGAACCCACTGCAAAAGGTCACTAATTATTCACCAATTGCAGGTCTGTAAATGACACCGGCCCTCCAAAAAATACTGAGGTCGAAAATCGACCAAAAAATTCTAGAGTGCAACCTTCCAAAAAGAAAATTTGAAGAGGTATATTACACTCACACTTTCTTTCTTTTTTCTTTTAACAGAAAAGTAAAAGGCGTGGAAAAATGATGAATTGTAGGAATTTTTACAGACATGTAAACCCAAATTACAAAAACCTGTCAGCTCACACCAGTCAGAATGGCCATCAACAAAAATGCTGCAAACTAGAAATGCTGACGTGATTGTGGAGAAATGCGTACCCTCGATTCTAAGGGGGACGTGGTAAGAGCCACTAATGAAAGCACAATTGAGGTGCCTTGAAAAGGTAAACGTTGAGCTACCATACCAGTCAATCAATCATACCCACTGCTGGGTCTATCCCCTGAGAAAAGGAAAATCAAAAATCACAGGCTGGCAATCCTGCACTCCAGCAATATTTACCATAGGCAACACTTGGAAGCAACGAAAATGTCCATCAACAGAGGAATGCACCAAGAAGAAGTGGTCCATGTACACATGGAATATTAGCCATGGAAAACATTGAAGCACTGCTCTTTGAGGCACCATAGATGAGCCTGGAGATAATCACAAAACATGAAGTAGGTCGGAAAGCAAAACACCTATATCCTATATTATCACTTATGGCATTATCTAATAACTGGCACAGATGAACGTATTTCCAAAGAGAAAGACCCTCACAGGCTGAGAAAACAAACTATGCTCATCTGAAAGGAAAGGAGGGGGGAAATTGAGAAATGAAGATTAGTGTTACTATACATATACAAATACATATTTTGTACATGTATCAAAAAGACCGAACATATAGCAAGGGAGGTCGACGGAACACTGTAATATTTTACATGGGAAGAGGATCTGTACATTAATAGACATACATAATGTACAAATGAACCAGATTGTGTACACCTAGGATAAACAATATTCTAAACTTTACCCAGATTAAAAAACTTTTAAAAACCAAGAAGAAGTAATGAGACATAAACTTATGGGGATTTCTCCTGGCAAATTCCATTCTAATTTACAACCTAGGACAATGACTTCCAGAAAGGCTCTGCTGCCCTAGTACCCAGATTGGGGAATGGAGAAATGCTACCTCCTTGTGGCCGTTTCCCACAACAGCAGGTTTGAACCCACTGCGAAAGGTCACTAAATTTTCACCAACTTGCAGTTCTGTAAATGACACCTGCCCTCCAGAAAATTTCTGGGGTCAAAAATCGACCAAAAAATTCAAAAGAGGGCAACCTTCGAAGAAGACAATTTCAAGAGCTACATTGTACTCACGGTTTTTTCTTTTAAGAGAAAAGAGAACGATGTAGGAATATGATGAATTTTAAAAAATTTAATGACAGGCATACCCATATTACAAAAACCTATCAGCTCACAGCAGTCAGAATGGCCATTAGGAAAAATGCTGCAAAAAATAAACGGTGAAGGGAGTGTGGAGAAATGCGTACCCTCGGTTGTAAGGGGGGGCATGTAAAGAGCCACTAATGAAAACACAGTGTAGGTGCTTTGAAAAGGGAAACATTGAGCTACCAGTCAATCAATCACAACCACTGCTTGGCCTATCACCTGAGAAAATGAGAATCAAAAAGTCACAGGCTGGCAAACCTGTACGCCAGCAAGATTTACCATAGCCAGCACTTGGAAGCAATGAAAATGTCCATCAACCGAGGAATGCACCAAGAAGAAGTGGTCCACGTACACAATGGAATATTACTCTAATAATAAATATAAATGAAATTTAAAAACAAACAAAAGCAAGGAGACATCAACATTTGTGGGTTTATCCGGGCACATGGCACTCTAACTTATAACCGAAGAACACCACTGGCCGGTAGGTCTGTTTCCCTAGTACCAGCAAGGGGAACGTAGAAAGGCTGCCGCTCTCTGGCCGTTACCTGCAAAAGCAGGTTTAAAGCCTGAGCTAATGGTCACTTCATATGAACAAGTACTGCAGGGCTGTAAATGAAACCTGCCCTCAAAATGTCTTGAGGGAGATAATGGCCAAAATATTTCAAATGGTGACACATACTTTAAGAAAACACTTTGAAGAAATAAGCTCTAATCACAGCTGGAAAAATAAAAAGGACATGTCTTAAAGATCAATTTCAACGCATTATGAGACACATGCAAATTCAACCACAAAGAGGTATCAGCTCACACCACTCAGAATAACCATCAGCAAAAACTACAAAGAATAAATCCTGAAGGAGCTGGGAAGAAATACATACCCTCCACTTTAAGTGGGACGTAACCTGGAAAGAGCCACTAAGGAGAACAGAATAGAGGTGCCTGTAAAAGGTAAACATTGAGCTACCATATGTTCCAGCAGACCTATTCCTGGACCTATAAACTAAGAAGACAGAATTGGAAGGACACAGGCACGCAAATCTGCATTGCATAGTATTACAGTAGCCAAGATATGGAAGTAACCAAAAAGTCCACCGACAGATGGGTGGACAAAGAAGAACTGCTACCTGTACAGATGGAATATGAGCTAGTGAAAAAAATGAAACGATGCCATTTCCAGCACCACAGATGAGTCTAGAAGTAATCACGCAACTTGGAGTAAGTGAGAAAGCGAAAAACACATATCCTATCGTATCACATATAGGTGTTACCTAAAAAATGATACAAACAAAGATATTTCCACAGAGAAACACTTTCATAGATTCATTAAAAAACTTATGGTTCACCAAATGGACAGGTGTGAGGATTGGATACATTACCATATTGAGGTTAACAGAGAGATACAAACACATGTGAAATATAGAATCACCAAAGACCTACGCAATACCAAGAGAAGACTACTCAACATTGTGTCATAACCTACATGGGAAAAGGATCCGAAGAAGAATAGATATATGTATATGTGTGAAAGAACCACATCTTGCACACCTAGAACAAACAAAACATTGTAATCAAGTTTGCTGTGAGAAAAAATAAAAATTAAGTTAAAAATACCAACAAGAAGTAAGGAGACATAAACTTAAAGGGCTTTTTCCTCGCACATTCCATTCTAATTTACAACCTAGAACACCACTTCCAGTAAGGCTCTGTTGCCCTAGTAACCAGATTTGGTAAAGGAGAAATGCTGCCGCCTTGTGGCCGATTCCCGCAAGAGCAGCTTTTAACCCCCAGCTAATGGTCACTTACCATTCACAAGGACTCAGGGCTGTAAAGGACACCTGCCCTCAAAATTGTGCTGAGGTAGGGAATGGATAAAAAAAATCAAAACAGGCAAAATGTTCACGAAGATAGTATGAAGAGGTAAGTTTTACTCACTCTCTTTTAAAAAAAAAGGAAAATGGATAAAAGCTCAGCCTCAGGAAGTATTAGACTCATGCAATCTAATCTACAAAAAGTTTTCAACTCACACCAGTCGACTGACCATTGGCAAAAAGTCTACAAACAATAAATGCTGAAGAGGTTTAAGAGAACTGTGTACCCTCTAGCTGCTGGTGAGATGTAAAAGGGTTAAACGCTAATAATGAGAACAGAAAGAAGCTGCGTTGAAAAGAAAAATTGAGGTACCATTCAATCCAGCAGGCGCACCAAAGGGCCTCTCACCTGAGAAGACCAGAATGAAGAAGACCCGGGCTGCAAAAGCTGCACTGCAGCCTTATTCACAATAGACAAGACAGTGAAGCAACCAAAATGTCCATCAACAGACGAAAGGATAAAGAAGAAGTGGTCCATGTACACAATGAATACTAGCCATGGAAAACAATGAAACACTGCTCTTTGAGGCACCATAGATGATCTTGGAGATAATCACAGAACATGAGGTAAGTCGGAAAGGAAAAGTCCTATAACCTATGATATCACTTATAGGCGTTATCTAATAACTGACACAAATGAACATATTTCCACAGAGAAAGGCAATCACAGACTTATTAAAAAAAAAAACTATGCTTATCTAAAAGGAAAGGTGGGGGGAATGGATACATGAAGATTAGCGTTACCATATGTATACAAATACATATTATATACATATATCAAAAAGACCGACCATATAGCAAGGAAGGATTACGGAACACTCTGTAATAATTTACACGGGAAGAGGATCTCTACATAAATAGGTATATATGATATGTAGATGAACCAGAGTGTGTACACCTTGGACAAGCAACATTCTAACCATTACCCCAATTGAAAAAATTAAAACAACGAACTAGGAGTAATGAGACATAAACTTATGGGGGGTTTTCCTGGCACATTCCATCCAAATTGAAAACCTAGGCAGACAACTTCCAGAACGGCTCTGCTGCCCTAGTACCCAGATTTGGGAATCGAGAAATGCTGCATCCTTGTGGCCGTTTCCCACAACAGCAGCTTTGAACCCACTGCAAAAGGTCACTAATTATTCACCAATTGCAGGTCTGTAAATGACACCGGCCCTCCAAAAAATACTGAGGTCGAAAATCGACCAAAAAATTCTAGAGTGCAACCTTCCAAAAAGAAAATTTGAAGAGGTATATTACACTCACACTTTCTTTCTTTTTTCTTTTAACAGAAAAGTAAAAGGCGTGGAAAAATGATGAATTGTAGGAATTTTTACAGACATGTAAACCCAAATTACAAAAACCTGTCAGCTCACACCAGTCAGAATGGCCATCAACAAAAATGCTGCAAACTAGAAATGCTGACGTGATTGTGGAGAAATGCGTACCCTCGATTCTAAGGGGGACGTGGTAAGAGCCACTAATGAAAGCACAATTGAGGTGCCTTGAAAAGGTAAACGTTGAGCTACCATACCAGTCAATCAATCATACCCACTGCTGGGTCTATCCCCTGAGAAAAGGAAAATCAAAAATCACAGGCTGGCAATCCTGCACTCCAGCAATATTTACCATAGGCAACACTTGGAAGCAACGAAAATGTCCATCAACAGAGGAATGCACCAAGAAGAAGTGGTCCATGTACACATGGAATATTAGCCATGGAAAACATTGAAGCACTGCTCTTTGAGGCACCATAGATGAGCCTGGAGATAATCACAAAACATGAAGTAGGTCGGAAAGCAAAACACCTATATCCTATATTGTCACTTATGGCATTATCTAATAACTGGCACAGATGAACGTATTTCCAAAGAGAAAGACCCTCACAGGCTGAGAAAACAAACTATGCTCATCTGAAAGGAAAGGAGGGGGGAAATTGAGAAATGAAGATTAGTGTTACTATACATATACAAATACATATTTTGTACATGTATCAAAAAGACCGAACATATAGCAAGGGAGGTCGACGGAACACTGTAATATTTTACATGGGAAGAGGATCTGTACATTAATAGACATACATAATGTACAAATGAACCAGATTGTGTACACCTAGGATAAACAATATTCTAAACTTTACCCAGATTAAAAAACTTTTAAAAACCAAGAAGAAGTAATGAGACATAAACTTATGGGGATTTCTCCTGGCAAATTCCATTCTAATTTACAACCTAGGACAATGACTTCCAGAAAGGCTCTGCTGCCCTAGTACCCAGATTGGGGAATGGAGAAATGCTACCTCCTTGTGGCCGTTTCCCACAACAGCAGGTTTGAACCCACTGCGAAAGGTCACTAAATTTTCACCAACTTGCAGTTCTGTAAATGACACCTGCCCTCCAGAAAATTTCTGGGGTCAAAAATCGACCAAAAAATTCAAAAGAGGGCAACCTTCGAAGAAGACAATTTCAAGAGCTACATTGTACTCACGGTTTTTTCTTTTAAGAGAAAAGAGAACGATGTAGGAATATGATGAATTTTAAAAAATTTAATGACAGGCATACCCATATTACAAAAACCTATCAGCTCACAGCAGTCAGAATGGCCATTAGGAAAAATGCTGCAAAAAATAAACGGTGAAGGGAGTGTGGAGAAATGCGTACCCTCGGTTGTAAGGGGGGGCATGTAAAGAGCCACTAATGAAAACACAGTGTAGGTGCTTTGAAAAGGGAAACATTGAGCTACCAGTCAATCAATCACAACCACTGCTTGGCCTATCACCTGAGAAAATGAGAATCAAAAAGTCACAGGCTGGCAAACCTGTACGCCAGCAAGATTTACCATAGCCAGCACTTGGAAGCAATGAAAATGTCCATCAACCGAGGAATGCACCAAGAAGAAGTGGTCCACGTACACAATGGAATATTACTCTAATAATAACTATAAATGAAATTTAAAAACAAACAAAAGCAAGGAGACATCAACATTTGTGGGTTTATCCGGGCACATGGCACTCTAACTTATAACCGAAGAACACCACTGGCCGGTAGGTCTGTTTCCCTAGTACCAGCAAGGGGAACGTAGAAAGGCTGCCGCTCTCTGGCCGTTACCTGCAAAAGCAGGTTTAAAGCCTGAGCTAATGGTCACTTCATATGAACAAGTACTGCAGGGCTGTAAATGAAACCTGCCCTCAAAATGTCTTGAGGGAGATAATGGCCAAAATATTTCAAATGGTGACACATACTTTAAGAAAACACTTTGAAGAAATAAGCTCTAATCACAGCTGGAAAAATAAAAAGGACATGTCTTAAAGATCAATTTCAACGCATTATGAGACACATGCAAATTCAACCACAAAGAGGTATCAGCTCACACCACTCAGAATAACCATCAGCAAAAACTACAAAGAATAAATCCTGAAGGAGCTGGGAAGAAATACATACCCTCCACTTTAAGTGGGACGTAACCTGGAAAGAGCCACTAAGGAGAACAGAATAGAGGTGCCTTTAAAAGGTAAACATTGAGCTACCATATGTTCCAGCAGACCTATTCCTGGACCTATAAACTAAGAAGACAGAATTGGAAGGACACAGGCACGCAAATCTGCATTGCATAGTATTACAGTAGCCAAGATATGGAAGTAACCAAAAAGTCCACCGACAGATGGGTGGACAAAGAAGAACTGCTACCTGTACAGATGGAATATGAGCTAGTGAAAAAAATGAAACGATGCCATTTCCAGCACCACAGATGAGTCTAGAAGTAATCACGCAACTTGGAGTAAGTGAGAAAGCGAAAAACACATATCCTATCGTATCACATATAGGTGTTACCTAAAAAATGATACAAACAAAGATATTTCCACAGAGAAACACTTTCATAGATTCATTAAAAAACTTATGGTTCACCAAATGGACAGGTGTGAGGATTGGATACATTACCATATTGAGGTTAACAGAGAGATACAAACACATGTGAAATATAGAATCACCAAAGACCTACGCAATACCAAGAGAAGACTACTCAACATTGTGTCATAACCTACATGGGAAAAGGATCCGAAGAAGAATAGATATATGTATATGTGTGAAAGAACCACATCTTGCACACCTAGAACAAACAAAACATTGTAATCAAGTTTGCTGTGAGAAAAAATAAAAATTAAGTTAAAAATACCAACAAGAAGTAAGGAGACATAAACTTAAAGGGCTTTTTCCTCGCACATTCCATTCTAATTTACAACCTAGAACACCACTTCCAGTAAGGCTCTGTTGCCCTAGTAACCAGATTTGGTAAAGGAGAAATGCTGCCGCCTTGTGGCCGATTCCCGCAAGAGCAGCTTTTAACCCCCAGCTAATGGTCACTTACCATTCACAAGGACTCAGGGCTGTAAAGGACACCTGCCCTCAAAATTGTGCTGAGGTAGGGAATGGATAAAAAAAATCAAAACAGGCAAAATGTTCACGAAGATAGTATGAAGAGGTAAGTTTTACTCACTCTCTTTTAAAAAAAAAGGAAAATGGATAAAAGCTCAGCCTCAGGAAGTATTAGACTCATGCAATCTAATCTACAAAAAGTTTTCAACTCACACCAGTCGACTGACCATTGGCAAAAAGTCTACAAACAATAAATGCTGAAGAGGTTTAAGAGAACTGTGTACCCTCTAGCTGCTGGTGAGATGTAAAAGGGTTAAACGCTAATAATGAGAACAGAAAGAAGCTGCGTTGAAAAGAAAAATTGAGGTACCATTCAATCCAGCAGGCGCACCAAAGGGCCTCTCACCTGAGAAGACCAGAATGAAGAAGACCCGGGCTGCAAAAGCTGCACTGCAGCCTTATTCACAATAGACAAGACAGTGAAGCAACCAAAATGTCCATCAACAGACGAAAGGATAAAGAAGAAGTGGTCCATGTACACAATGAATACTAGCCATGGAAAACAATGAAACACTGCTCTTTGAGGCACCATAGATGATCTTGGAGATAATCACAGAACATGAGGTAAGTCGGAAAGGAAAAGTCCTATAACCTATGATATCACTTATAGGCGTTATCTAATAACTGACACAAATGAACATATTTCCACAGAGAAAGGCAATCACAGACTTATTAAAAAAAAAAAACTATGCTTATCTAAAAGGAAAGGTGGGGGGAATGGATACATGAAGATTAGCGTTACCATATGTATACAAATACATATTATATACATATATCAAAAAGACCGACCATATAGCAAGGAAGGATTACGGAACACTCTGTAATAATTTACACGGGAAGAGGATCTCTACATAAATAGGTATATATGATATGTAGATGAACCAGAGTGTGTACACCTTGGACAAGCAACATTCTAACCATTACCCCAATTGAAAAAATTAAAACAACGAACTAGGAGTAATGAGACATAAACTTATGGGGGGTTTTCCTGGCACATTCCATCCAAATTGAAAACCTAGGCAGACAACTTCCAGAACGGCTCTGCTGCCCTAGTACCCAGATTTGGGAATCGAGAAATGCTGCATCCTTGTGGCCGTTTCCCACAACAGCAGCTTTGAACCCACTGCAAAAGGTCACTAATTATTCACCAATTGCAGGTCTGTAAATGACACCGGCCCTCCAAAAAATACTGAGGTCGAAAATCGACCAAAAAATTCTAGAGTGCAACCTTCCAAAAAGAAAATTTGAAGAGGTATATTACACTCACACTTTCTTTCTTTTTTCTTTTAACAGAAAAGTAAAAGGCGTGGAAAAATGATGAATTGTAGGAATTTTTACAGACATGTAAACCCAAATTACAAAAACCTGTCAGCTCACACCAGTCAGAATGGCCATCAACAAAAATGCTGCAAACTAGAAATGCTGACGTGATTGTGGAGAAATGCGTACCCTCGATTCTAAGGGGGACGTGGTAAGAGCCACTAATGAAAGCACAATTGAGGTGCCTTGAAAAGGTAAACGTTGAGCTACCATACCAGTCAATCAATCATACCCACTGCTGGGTCTATCCCCTGAGAAAAGGAAAATCAAAAATCACAGGCTGGCAATCCTGCACTCCAGCAATATTTACCATAGGCAACACTTGGAAGCAACGAAAATGTCCATCAACAGAGGAATGCACCAAGAAGAAGTGGTCCATGTACACATGGAATATTAGCCATGGAAAACATTGAAGCACTGCTCTTTGAGGCACCATAGATGAGCCTGGAGATAATCACAAAACATGAAGTAGGTCGGAAAGCAAAACACCTATATCCTATATTGTCACTTATGGCATTATCTAATAACTGGCACAGATGAACGTATTTCCAAAGAGAAAGACCCTCACAGGCTGAGAAAACAAACTATGCTCATCTGAAAGGAAAGGAGGGGGGAAATTGAGAAATGAAGATTAGTGTTACTATACATATACAAATACATATTTTGTACATGTATCAAAAAGACCGAACATATAGCAAGGGAGGTCGACGGAACACTGTAATATTTTACATGGGAAGAGGATCTGTACATTAATAGACATACATAATGTACAAATGAACCAGATTGTGTACACCTAGGATAAACAATATTCTAAACTTTACCCAGATTAAAAAACTTTTAAAAACCAAGAAGAAGTAATGAGACATAAACTTATGGGGATTTCTCCTGGCAAATTCCATTCTAATTTACAACCTAGGACAATGACTTCCAGAAAGGCTCTGCTGCCCTAGTACCCAGATTGGGGAATGGAGAAATGCTACCTCCTTGTGGCCGTTTCCCACAACAGCAGGTTTGAACCCACTGCGAAAGGTCACTAAATTTTCACCAACTTGCAGTTCTGTAAATGACACCTGCCCTCCAGAAAATTTCTGGGGTCAAAAATCGACCAAAAAATTCAAAAGAGGGCAACCTTCGAAGAAGACAATTTCAAGAGCTACATTGTACTCACGGTTTTTTCTTTTAAGAGAAAAGAGAACGATGTAGGAATATGATGAATTTTAAAAAATTTAATGACAGGCATACCCATATTACAAAAACCTATCAGCTCACAGCAGTCAGAATGGCCATTAGGAAAAATGCTGCAAAAAATAAACGGTGAAGGGAGTGTGGAGAAATGCGTACCCTCGGTTGTAAGGGGGGGCATGTAAAGAGCCACTAATGAAAACACAGTGTAGGTGCTTTGAAAAGGGAAACATTGAGCTACCAGTCAATCAATCACAACCACTGCTTGGCCTATCACCTGAGAAAATGAGAATCAAAAAGTCACAGGCTGGCAAACCTGTACGCCAGCAAGATTTACCATAGCCAGCACTTGGAAGCAATGAAAATGTCCATCAACCGAGGAATGCACCAAGAAGAAGTGGTCCACGTACACAATGGAATATTACTCTAATAATAAATATAAATGAAATTTAAAAACAAACAAAAGCAAGGAGACATCAACATTTGTGGGTTTATCCGGGCACATGGCACTCTAACTTATAACCGAAGAACACCACTGGCCGGTAGGTCTGTTTCCCTAGTACCAGCAAGGGGAACGTAGAAAGGCTGCCGCTCTCTGGCCGTTACCTGCAAAAGCAGGTTTAAAGCCTGAGCTAATGGTCACTTCATATGAACAAGTACTGCAGGGCTGTAAATGAAACCTGCCCTCAAAATGTCTTGAGGGAGATAATGGCCAAAATATTTCAAATGGTGACACATACTTTAAGAAAACACTTTGAAGAAATAAGCTCTAATCACAGCTGGAAAAATAAAAAGGACATGTCTTAAAGATCAATTTCAACGCATTATGAGACACATGCAAATTCAACCACAAAGAGGTATCAGCTCACACCACTCAGAATAACCATCAGCAAAAACTACAAAGAATAAATCCTGAAGGAGCTGGGAAGAAATACATACCCTCCACTTTAAGTGGGACGTAACCTGGAAAGAGCCACTAAGGAGAACAGAATAGAGGTGCCTTTAAAAGGTAAACATTGAGCTACCATATGTTCCAGCAGACCTATTCCTGGACCTATAAACTAAGAAGACAGAATTGGAAGGACACAGGCACGCAAATCTGCATTGCATAGTATTACAGTAGCCAAGATATGGAAGTAACCAAAAAGTCCACCGACAGATGGGTGGACAAAGAAGAACTGCTACCTGTACAGATGGAATATGAGCTAGTGAAAAAAATGAAACGATGCCATTTCCAGCACCACAGATGAGTCTAGAAGTAATCACGCAACTTGGAGTAAGTGAGAAAGCGAAAAACACATATCCTATCGTATCACATATAGGTGTTACCTAAAAAATGATACAAACAAAGATATTTCCACAGAGAAACACTTTCATAGATTCATTAAAAAACTTATGGTTCACCAAATGGACAGGTGTGAGGATTGGATACATTACCATATTGAGGTTAACAGAGAGATACAAACACATGTGAAATATAGAATCACCAAAGACCTACGCAATACCAAGAGAAGACTACTCAACATTGTGTCATAACCTACATGGGAAAAGGATCCGAAGAAGAATAGATATATGTATATGTGTGAAAGAACCACATCTTGCACACCTAGAACAAACAAAACATTGTAATCAAGTTTGCTGTGAGAAAAAATAAAAGTTAAGTTAAAAATACCAACAAGAAGTAAGGAGACATAAACTTAAAGGGCTTTTTCCTCGCACATTCCATTCTAATTTACAACCTAGAACACCACTTCCAGTAAGGCTCTGTTGCCCTAGTAACCAGATTTGGTAAAGGAGAAATGCTGCCGCCTTGTGGCCGATTCCCACAAGAGCAGCTTTTAACCCCCAGCTAATGGTCACTTACCATTCACAAGGACTCAGGGCTGTAAAGGACACCTGCCCTCAAAATTGTGCTGAGGTAGGGAATGGATAAAAAAAATCAAAACAGGCAAAATGTTCATGAAGATAGTATGAAGAGGTAAGTTTTACTCACTCTCTTTTAAAAAAAAAGGAAAATGGATAAAAGCTCAGCCTCAGGAAGTATTAGACTCATGCAATCTAATCTACAAAAAGTTTTCAACTCACACCAGTCGACTGACCATTGGCAAAAAGTCTACAAACAATAAATGCTGAAGAGGTTTAAGAGAACTGTGTACCCTCTAGCTGCTGGTGAGATGTAAAAGGGTTAAACGCTAATAATGAGAACAGAAAGAAGCTGCGTTGAAAAGAAAAATTGAGGTACCATTCAATCCAGCAGGCGCACCAAAGGGCCTCTCACCTGAGAAGACCAGAATGAAGAAGACCCGGGCTGCAAAAGCTGCACTGCAGCCTTATTCACAATAGACAAGACAGTGAAGCAACCAAAATGTCCATCAACAGATGAAAGGATAAAGAAGAAGTGGTCCATGTACACAATGAATACTAGCCATGGAAAACAATGAAACACTGCTCTTTGAGGCACCATAGATGATCTTGGAGATAATCACAGAACATGAGGTAAGTCGGAAAGGAAAAGTCCTATAACCTATGATATCACTTATAGGCGTTATCTAATAACTGACACAAATGAACATATTTCCACAGAGAAAGGCAATCACAGACTTATTAAAAAAAAAAAAACTATGCTTATCTAAAAGGAAAGGTGGGGGGAATGGATACATGAAGATTAGCGTTACCATATGTATACAAATACATATTATATACATATATCAAAAAGACCGACCATATAGCAAGGAAGGATTACGGAACACTCTGTAATAATTTACACGGGAAGAGGATCTCTACATAAATAGGTATATATGATATGTAGATGAACCAGAGTGTGTACACCTTGGACAAGCAACATTCTAACCATTACCCCAATTGAAAAAATTAAAACAACGAACTAGGAGTAATGAGACATAAACTTATGGGGGGTTTTCCTGGCACATTCCATCCAAATTGAAAACCTAGGCAGACAACTTCCAGAACGGCTCTGCTGCCCTAGTACCCAGATTTGGGAATCGAGAAATGCTGCATCCTTGTGGCCGTTTCCCACAACAGCAGCTTTGAACCCACTGCAAAAGGTCACTAATTATTCACCAATTGCAGGTCTGTAAATGACACCGGCCCTCCAAAAAATACTGAGGTCGAAAATCGACCAAAAAATTCTAGAGTGCAACCTTCCAAAAAGAAAATTTGAAGAGGTATATTACACTCACACTTTCTTTCTTTTTTCTTTTAACAGAAAAGTAAAAGGCGTGGAAAAATGATGAATTGTAGGAATTTTTACAGACATGTAAACCCAAATTACAAAAACCTGTCAGCTCACACCAGTCAGAATGGCCATCAACAAAAATGCTGCAAACTAGAAATGCTGACGTGATTGTGGAGAAATGCGTACCCTCGATTCTAAGGGGGACGTGGTAAGAGCCACTAATGAAAGCACAATTGAGGTGCCTTGAAAAGGTAAACGTTGAGCTACCATACCAGTCAATCAATCATACCCACTGCTGGGTCTATCCCCTGAGAAAAGGAAAATCAAAAATCACAGGCTGGCAATCCTGCACTCCAGCAATATTTACCATAGGCAACACTTGGAAGCAACGAAAATGTCCATCAACAGAGGAATGCACCAAGAAGAAGTGGTCCATGTACACATGGAATATTAGCCATGGAAAACATTGAAGCACTGCTCTTTGAGGCACCATAGATGAGCCTGGAGATAATCACAAAACATGAAGTAGGTCGGAAAGCAAAACACCTATATCCTATATTGTCACTTATGGCATTATCTAATAACTGGCACAGATGAACGTATTTCCAAAGAGAAAGACCCTCACAGGCTGAGAAAACAAACTATGCTCATCTGAAAGGAAAGGAGGGGGGAAATTGAGAAATGAAGATTAGTGTTACTATACATATACAAATACATATTTTGTACATGTATCAAAAAGACCGAACATATAGCAAGGGAGGTCGACGGAACACTGTAATATTTTACATGGGAAGAGGATCTGTACATTAATAGACATACATAATGTACAAATGAACCAGATTGTGTACACCTAGGATAAACAATATTCTAAACTTTACCCAGATTAAAAAACTTTTAAAAACCAAGAAGAAGTAATGAGACATAAACTTATGGGGATTTCTCCTGGCAAATTCCATTCTAATTTACAACCTAGGACAATGACTTCCAGAAAGGCTCTGCTGCCCTAGTACCCAGATTGGGGAATGGAGAAATGCTACCTCCTTGTGGCCGTTTCCCACAACAGCAGGTTTGAACCCACTGCGAAAGGTCACTAAATTTTCACCAACTTGCAGTTCTGTAAATGACACCTGCCCTCCAGAAAATTTCTGGGGTCAAAAATCGACCAAAAAATTCAAAAGAGGGCAACCTTCGAAGAAGACAATTTCAAGAGCTACATTGTACTCACGGTTTTTTCTTTTAAGAGAAAAGAGAACGATGTAGGAATATGATGAATTTTAAAAAATTTAATGACAGGCATACCCATATTACAAAAACCTATCAGCTCACAGCAGTCAGAATGGCCATTAGGAAAAATGCTGCAAAAAATAAACGGTGAAGGGAGTGTGGAGAAATGCGTACCCTCGGTTGTAAGGGGGGGCATGTAAAGAGCCACTAATGAAAACACAGTGTAGGTGCTTTGAAAAGGGAAACATTGAGCTACCAGTCAATCAATCACAACCACTGCTTGGCCTATCACCTGAGAAAATGAGAATCAAAAAGTCACAGGCTGGCAAACCTGTACGCCAGCAAGATTTACCATAGCCAGCACTTGGAAGCAATGAAAATGTCCATCAACCGAGGAATGCACCAAGAAGAAGTGGTCCACGTACACAATGGAATATTACTCTAATAATAAATATAAATGAAATTTAAAAACAAACAAAAGCAAGGAGACATCAACATTTGTGGGTTTATCCGGGCACATGGCACTCTAACTTATAACCGAAGAACACCACTGGCCGGTAGGTCTGTTTCCCTAGTACCAGCAAGGGGAACGTAGAAAGGCTGCCGCTCTCTGGCCGTTACCTGCAAAAGCAGGTTTAAAGCCTGAGCTAATGGTCACTTCATATGAACAAGTACTGCAGGGCTGTAAATGAAACCTGCCCTCAAAATGTCTTGAGGGAGATAATGGCCAAAATATTTCAAATGGTGACACATACTTTAAGAAAACACTTTGAAGAAATAAGCTCTAATCACAGCTGGAAAAATAAAAAGGACATGTCTTAAAGATCAATTTCAACGCATTATGAGACACATGCAAATTCAACCACAAAGAGGTATCAGCTCACACCACTCAGAATAACCATCAGCAAAAACTACAAAGAATAAATCCTGAAGGAGCTGGGAAGAAATACATACCCTCCACTTTAAGTGGGACGTAACCTGGAAAGAGCCACTAAGGAGAACAGAATAGAGGTGCCTTTAAAAGGTAAACATTGAGCTACCATATGTTCCAGCAGACCTATTCCTGGACCTATAAACTAAGAAGACAGAATTGGAAGGACACAGGCACGCAAATCTGCATTGCATAGTATTACAGTAGCCAAGATATGGAAGTAACCAAAAAGTCCACCGACAGATGGGTGGACAAAGAAGAACTGCTACCTGTACAGATGGAATATGAGCTAGTGAAAAAAATGAAACGATGCCATTTCCAGCACCACAGATGAGTCTAGAAGTAATCACGCAACTTGGAGTAAGTGAGAAAGCGAAAAACACATATCCTATCGTATCACATATAGGTGTTACCTAAAAAATGATACAAACAAAGATATTTCCACAGAGAAACACTTTCATAGATTCATTAAAAAACTTATGGTTCACCAAATGGACAGGTGTGAGGATTGGATACATTACCATATTGAGGTTAACAGAGAGATACAAACACATGTGAAATATAGAATCACCAAAGACCTACGCAATACCAAGAGAAGACTACTCAACATTGTGTCATAACCTACATGGGAAAAGGATCCGAAGAAGAATAGATATATGTATATGTGTGAAAGAACCACATCTTGCACACCTAGAACAAACAAAACATTGTAATCAAGTTTGCTGTGAGAAAAAATAAAAGTTAAGTTAAAAATACCAACAAGAAGTAAGGAGACATAAACTTAAAGGGCTTTTTCCTCGCACATTCCATTCTAATTTACAACCTAGAACACCACTTCCAGTAAGGCTCTGTTGCCCTAGTAACCAGATTTGGTAAAGGAGAAATGCTGCCGCCTTGTGGCCGATTCCCGCAAGAGCAGCTTTTAACCCCCAGCTAATGGTCACTTACTATTCACAAGGACTCAGGGCTGTAAAGGACACCTGCCCTCAAAATTGTGCTGAGGTAGGGAATGGATAAAAAAAATCAAAACAGGCAAAATGTTCATGAAGATAGTATGAAGAGGTAAGTTTTACTCACTCTCTTTTAAAAAAAAAGGAAAATGGATAAAAGCTCAGCCTCAGGAAGTATTAGACTCATGCAATCTAATCTACAAAAAGTTTTCAACTCACACCAGTCGACTGACCATTGGCAAAAAGTCTACAAACAATAAATGCTGAAGAGGTTTAAGAGAACTGTGTACCCTCTAGCTGCTGGTGAGATGTAAAAGGGTTAAACGCTAATAATGAGAACAGAAAGAAGCTGCGTTGAAAAGAAAAATTGAGGTACCATTCAATCCAGCAGGCGCACCAAAGGGCCTCTCACCTGAGAAGACCAGAATGAAGAAGACCCGGGCTGCAAAAGCTGCACTGCAGCCTTATTCACAATAGACAAGACAGTGAAGCAACCAAAATGTCCATCAACAGACGAAAGGATAAAGAAGAAGTGGTCCATGTACACAATGAATACTAGCCATGGAAAACAATGAAACACTGCTGTTTGAGGCACCATAGATGATCTTGGAGATAATCACAGAACATGAGGTAAGTCGGAAAGGAAAAGTCCTATAACCTATGATATCACTTATAGGCGTTATCTAATAACTGACACAAATGAACATATTTCCACAGAGAAAGGCAATCACAGACTTATTAAAAAAAAAAAACTATGCTTATCTAAAAGGAAAGGTGGGGGGAATGGATACATGAAGATTAGCGTTACCATATGTATACAAATACATATTATATACATATATCAAAAAGACCGACCATATAGCAAGGAAGGATTACGGAACACTCTGTAATAATTTACACGGGAAGAGGATCTCTACATAAATAGGTATATATGATATGTAGATGAACCAGAGTGTGTACACCTTGGACAAGCAACATTCTAACCATTACCCCAATTGAAAAAATTAAAACAACGAACTAGGAGTAATGAGACATAAACTTATGGGGGGTTTTCCTGGCACATTCCATCCAAATTGAAAACCTAGGCAGACAACTTCCAGAACGGCTCTGCTGCCCTAGTACCCAGATTTGGGAATCGAGAAATGCTGCATCCTTGTGGCCGTTTCCCACAACAGCAGCTTTGAACCCACTGCAAAAGGTCACTAATTATTCACCAATTGCAGGTCTGTAAATGACACCGGCCCTCCAAAAAATACTGAGGTCGAAAATCGACCAAAAAATTCTAGAGTGCAACCTTCCAAAAAGAAAATTTGAAGAGGTATATTACACTCACACTTTCTTTCTTTTTTCTTTTAACAGAAAAGTAAAAGGCGTGGAAAAATGATGAATTGTAGGAATTTTTACAGACATGTAAACCCAAATTACAAAAACCTGTCAGCTCACACCAGTCAGAATGGCCATCAACAAAAATGCTGCAAACTAGAAATGCTGACGTGATTGTGGAGAAATGCGTACCCTCGATTCTAAGGGGGACGTGGTAAGAGCCACTAATGAAAGCACAATTGAGGTGCCTTGAAAAGGTAAACGTTGAGCTACCATACCAGTCAATCAATCATACCCACTGCTGGGTCTATCCCCTGAGAAAAGGAAAATCAAAAATCACAGGCTGGCAATCCTGCACTCCAGCAATATTTACCATAGGCAACACTTGGAAGCAACGAAAATGTCCATCAACAGAGGAATGCACCAAGAAGAAGTGGTCCATGTACACATGGAATATTAGCCATGGAAAACATTGAAGCACTGCTCTTTGAGGCACCATAGATGAGCCTGGAGATAATCACAAAACATGAAGTAGGTCGGAAAGCAAAACACCTATATCCTATATTATCACTTATGGCATTCTCTAATAACTGGCACAGATGAACGTATTTCCAAAGAGAAAGACCCTCACAGGCTGAGAAAACAAACTATGCTCATCTGAAAGGAAAGGAGGGGGGAAATTGAGAAATGAAGATTAGTGTTACTATACATATACAAATACATATTTTGTACATGTATCAAAAAGACCGAACATATAGCAAGGGAGGTCGACGGAACACTGTAATATTTTACATGGGAAGAGGATCTGTACATTAATAGACATACATAATGTACAAATGAACCAGATTGTGTACACCTAGGATAAACAATATTCTAAACTTTACCCAGATTAAAAAACTTTTAAAAACCAAGAAGAAGTAATGAGACATAAACTTATGGGGATTTCTCCTGGCAAATTCCATTCTAATTTACAACCTAGGACAATGACTTCCAGAAAGGCTCTGCTGCCCTAGTACCCAGATTGGGGAATGGAGAAATGCTACCTCCTTGTGGCCGTTTCCCACAACAGCAGGTTTGAACCCACTGTGAAAGGTCACTAAATTTTCACCAACTTGCAGTTCTGTAAATGACACCTGCCCTCCAGAAAATTTCTGGGGTCCAAAATCGACCAAAAAATTCAAAAGAGGGCAACCTTCGAAGAAGACAATTTCAAGAGCTACATTGTACTCACGGTTTTTTCTTTTAAGAGAAAAGAGAACGATGTAGGAATATGATGAATTTTAAAAAATTTAATGACAGGCATACCCATATTACAAAAACCTATCAGCTCACAGCAGTCAGAATGGCCATTAGGAAAAATGCTGCAAAAAATAAACGGTGAAGGGAGTGTGGAGAAATGCGTACCCTCGGTTGTAAGGGGGGGCATGTAAAGAGCCACTAATGAAAACACAGTGTAGGTGCTTTGAAAAGGGAAACATTGAGCTACCAGTCAATCAATCACAACCACTGCTTGGCCTATCACCTGAGAAAATGAGAATCAAAAAGTCACAGGCTGGCAAACCTGTACGCCAGCAAGATTTACCATAGCCAGCACTTGGAAGCAATGAAAATGTCCATCAACCGAGGAATGCACCAAGAAGAAGTGGTCCACGTACACAATGGAATATTACTCTAATAATAACTATAAATGAAATTTAAAAACAAACAAAAGCAAGGAGACATCAACATTTGTGGGTTTATCCGGGCACATGGCACTCTAACTTATAACCGAAGAACACCACTGGCCGGTAGGTCTGTTTCCCTAGTACCAGCAAGGGGAACGTAGAAAGGCTGCCGCTCTCTGGCCGTTACCTGCAAAAGCAGGTTTAAAGCCTGAGCTAATGGTCACTTCATATGAACAAGTACTGCAGGGCTGTAAATGAAACCTGCCCTCAAAATGTCTTGAGGGAGATAATGGCCAAAATATTTCAAATGGTGACACATACTTTAAGAAAACACTTTGAAGAAATAAGCTCTAATCACAGCTGGAAAAATAAAAAGGACATGTCTTAAAGATCAATTTCAACGCATTATGAGACACATGCAAATTCAACCACAAAGAGGTATCAGCTCACACCACTCAGAATAACCATCAGCAAAAACTACAAAGAATAAATCCTGAAGGAGCTGGGAAGAAATACATACCCTCCACTTTAAGTGGGACGTAACCTGGAAAGAGCCACTAAGGAGAACAGAATAGAGGTGCCTTTAAAAGGTAAACATTGAGCTACCATATGTTCCAGCAGACCTATTCCTGGACCTATAAACTAAGAAGACAGAATTGGAAGGACACAGGCACGCAAATCTGCATTGCATAGTATTACAGTAGCCAAGATATGGAAGTAACCAAAAAGTCCACCGACAGATGGGTGGACAAAGAAGAACTGCTACCTGTACAGATGGAATATGAGCTAGTGAAAAAAATGAAACGATGCCATTTCCAGCACCATAGATGAGTCTAGAAGTAATCACGCAACTTGGAGTAAGTGAGAAAGCGAAAAACACATATCCTATCGTATCACATATAGGTGTTACCTAAAAAATGATACAAACAAAGATATTTCCACAGAGAAACACTTTCATAGATTCATTAAAAAACTTATGGTTCACCAAATGGACAGGTGTGAGGATTGGATACATTACCATATTGAGGTTAACAGAGAGATACAAACACATGTGAAATATAGAATCACCAAAGACCTACGCAATACCAAGAGAAGACTACTCAACATTGTGTCATAACCTACATGGGAAAAGGATCCGAAGAAGAATAGATATATGTATATGTGTGAAAGAACCACATCTTGCACACCTAGAACAAACAAAACATTGTAATCAAGTTTGCTGTGAGAAAAAATAAAAATTAAGTTAAAAATACCAACAAGAAGTAAGGAGACATAAACTTAAAGGGCTTTTTCCTCGCACATTCCATTCTAATTTACAACCTAGAACACCACTTCCAGTAAGGCTCTGTTGCCCTAGTAACCAGATTTGGTAAAGGAGAAATGCTGCCGCCTTGTGGCCGATTCCCGCAAGAGCAGCTTTTAACCCCCAGCTAATGGTCACTTACCATTCACAAGGACTCAGGGCTGTAAAGGACACCTGCCCTCAAAATTGTGCTGAGGTAGGGAATGGATAAAAAAAATCAAAACAGGCAAAATGTTCACGAAGATAGTATGAAGAGGTAAGTTTTACTCACTCTCTTTTAAAAAAAAAGGAAAATGGATAAAAGCTCAGCCTCAGGAAGTATTAGACTCATGCAATCTAATCTACAAAAAGTTTTCAACTCACACCAGTCGACTGACCATTGGCAAAAAGTCTACAAACAATAAATGCTGAAGAGGTTTAAGAGAACTGTGTACCCTCTAGCTGCTGGTGAGATGTAAAAGGGTTAAACGCTAATAATGAGAACAGAAAGAAGCTGCGTTGAAAAGAAAAATTGAGGTACCATTCAATCCAGCAGGCGCACCAAAGGGCCTCTCACCTGAGAAGACCAGAATGAAGAAGACCCGGGCTGCAAAAGCTGCACTGCAGCCTTATTCACAATAGACAAGACAGTGAAGCAACCAAAATGTCCATCAACAGACGAAAGGATAAAGAAGAAGTGGTCCATGTACACAATGAATACTAGCCATGGAAAACAATGAAACACTGCTCTTTGAGGCACCATAGATGATCTTGGAGATAATCACAGAACATGAGGTAAGTCGGAAAGGAAAAGTCCTATAACCTATGATATCACTTATAGGCGTTATCTAATAACTGACACAAATGAACATATTTCCACAGAGAAAGGCAATCACAGACTTATTAAAAAAAAAAAAACTATGCTTATCTAAAAGGAAAGGTGGGGGGAATGGATACATGAAGATTAGCGTTACCATATGTATACAAATACATATTATATACATATATCAAAAAGACCGACCATATAGCAAGGAAGGATTACGGAACACTCTGTAATAATTTACACGGGAAGAGGATCTCTACATAAATAGGTATATATGATATGTAGATGAACCAGAGTGTGTACACCTTGGACAAGCAACATTCTAACCATTACCCCAATTGAAAAAATTAAAACAACGAACTAGGAGTAATGAGACATAAACTTATGGGGGGTTTTCCTGGCACATTCCATCCAAATTGAAAACCTAGGCAGACAACTTCCAGAACGGCTCTGCTGCCCTAGTACCCAGATTTGGGAATCGAGAAATGCTGCATCCTTGTGGCCGTTTCCCACAACAGCAGCTTTGAACCCACTGCAAAAGGTCACTAATTATTCACCAATTGCAGGTCTGTAAATGACACCGGCCCTCCAAAAAATACTGAGGTCGAAAATCGACCAAAAAATTCTAGAGTGCAACCTTCCAAAAAGAAAATTTGAAGAGGTATATTACACTCACACTTTCTTTCTTTTTTCTTTTAACAGAAAAGTAAAAGGCGTGGAAAAATGATGAATTGTAGGAATTTTTACAGACATGTAAACCCAAATTACAAAAACCTGTCAGCTCACACCAGTCAGAATGGCCATCAACAAAAATGCTGCAAACTAGAAATGCTGACGTGATTGTGGAGAAATGCGTACCCTCGATTCTAAGGGGGACGTGGTAAGAGCCACTAATGAAAGCACAATTGAGGTGCCTTGAAAAGGTAAACGTTGAGCTACCATACCAGTCAATCAATCATACCCACTGCTGGGTCTATCCCCTGAGAAAAGGAAAATCAAAAATCACAGGCTGGCAATCCTGCACTCCAGCAATATTTACCATAGGCAACACTTGGAAGCAACGAAAATGTCCATCAACAGAGGAATGCACCAAGAAGAAGTGGTCCATGTACACATGGAATATTAGCCATGGAAAACATTGAAGCACTGCTCTTTGAGGCACCATAGATGAGCCTGGAGATAATCACAAAACATGAAGTAGGTCGGAAAGCAAAACACCTATATCCTATATTGTCACTTATGGCATTATCTAATAACTGGCACAGATGAACGTATTTCCAAAGAGAAAGACCCTCACAGGCTGAGAAAACAAACTATGCTCATCTGAAAGGAAAGGAGGGGGGAAATTGAGAAATGAAGATTAGTGTTACTATACATATACAAATACATATTTTGTACATGTATCAAAAAGACCGAACATATAGCAAGGGAGGTCGACGGAACACTGTAATATTTTACATGGGAAGAGGATCTGTACATTAATAGACATACATAATGTACAAATGAACCAGATTGTGTACACCTAGGATAAACAATATTCTAAACTTTACCCAGATTAAAAAACTTTTAAAAACCAAGAAGAAGTAATGAGACATAAACTTATGGGGATTTCTCCTGGCAAATTCCATTCTAATTTACAACCTAGGACAATGACTTCCAGAAAGGCTCTGCTGCCCTAGTACCCAGATTGGGGAATGGAGAAATGCTACCTCCTTGTGGCCGTTTCCCACAACAGCAGGTTTGAACCCACTGCGAAAGGTCACTAAATTTTCACCAACTTGCAGTTCTGTAAATGACACCTGCCCTCCAGAAAATTTCTGGGGTCAAAAATCGACCAAAAAATTCAAAAGAGGGCAACCTTCGAAGAAGACAATTTCAAGAGCTACATTGTACTCACGGTTTTTTCTTTTAAGAGAAAAGAGAACGATGTAGGAATATGATGAATTTTAAAAAATTTAATGACAGGCATACCCATATTACAAAAACCTATCAGCTCACAGCAGTCAGAATGGCCATTAGGAAAAATGCTGCAAAAAATAAACGGTGAAGGGAGTGTGGAGAAATGCGTACCCTCGGTTGTAAGGGGGGGCATGTAAAGAGCCACTAATGAAAACACAGTGTAGGTGCTTTGAAAAGGGAAACATTGAGCTACCAGTCAATCAATCACAACCACTGCTTGGCCTATCACCTGAGAAAATGAGAATCAAAAAGTCACAGGCTGGCAAACCTGTACGCCAGCAAGATTTACCATAGCCAGCACTTGGAAGCAATGAAAATGTCCATCAACCGAGGAATGCACCAAGAAGAAGTGGTCCACGTACACAATGGAATATTACTCTAATAATAAATATAAATGAAATTTAAAAACAAACAAAAGCAAGGAGACATCAACATTTGTGGGTTTATCCGGGCACATGGCACTCTAACTTATAACCGAAGAACACCACTGGCCGGTAGGTCTGTTTCCCTAGTACCAGCAAGGGGAACGTAGAAAGGCTGCCGCTCTCTGGCCGTTACCTGCAAAAGCAGGTTTAAAGCCTGAGCTAATGGTCACTTCATATGAACAAGTACTGCAGGGCTGTAAATGAAACCTGCCCTCAAAATGTCTTGAGGGAGATAATGGCCAAAATATTTCAAATGGTGACACATACTTTAAGAAAACACTTTGAAGAAATAAGCTCTAATCACAGCTGGAAAAATAAAAAGGACATGTCTTAAAGATCAATTTCAACGCATTATGAGACACATGCAAATTCAACCACAAAGAGGTATCAGCTCACACCACTCAGAATAACCATCAGCAAAAACTACAAAGAATAAATCCTGAAGGAGCTGGGAAGAAATACATACCCTCCACTTTAAGTGGGACGTAACCTGGAAAGAGCCACTAAGGAGAACAGAATAGAGGTGCCTGTAAAAGGTAAACATTGAGCTACCATATGTTCCAGCAGACCTATTCCTGGACCTATAAACTAAGAAGACAGAATTGGAAGGACACAGGCACGCAAATCTGCATTGCATAGTATTACAGTAGCCAAGATATGGAAGTAACCAAAAAGTCCACCGACAGATGGGTGGACAAAGAAGAACTGCTACCTGTACAGATGGAATATGAGCTAGTGAAAAAAATGAAACGATGCCATTTCCAGCACCACAGATGAGTCTAGAAGTAATCACGCAACTTGGAGTAAGTGAGAAAGCGAAAAACACATATCCTATCGTATCACATATAGGTGTTACCTAAAAAATGATACAAACAAAGATATTTCCACAGAGAAACACTTTCATAGATTCATTAAAAAACTTATGGTTCACCAAATGGACAGGTGTGAGGATTGGATACATTACCATATTGAGGTTAACAGAGAGATACAAACACATGTGAAATATAGAATCACCAAAGACCTACGCAATACCAAGAGAAGACTACTCAACATTGTGTCATAACCTACATGGGAAAAGGATCCGAAGAAGAATAGATATATGTATATGTGTGAAAGAACCACATCTTGCACACCTAGAACAAACAAAACATTGTAATCAAGTTTGCTGTGAGAAAAAATAAAAGTTAAGTTAAAAATACCAACAAGAAGTAAGGAGACATAAACTTAAAGGGCTTTTTCCTCGCACATTCCATTCTAATTTACAACCTAGAACACCACTTCCAGTAAGGCTCTGTTGCCCTAGTAACCAGATTTGGTAAAGGAGAAATGCTGCCGCCTTGTGGCCGATTCCCGCAAGAGCAGCTTTTAACCCCCAGCTAATGGTCACTTACCATTCACAAGGACTCAGGGCTGTAAAGGACACCTGCCCTCAAAATTGTGCTGAGGTAGGGAATGGATAAAAAAAATCAAAACAGGCAAAATGTTCATGAAGATAGTATGAAGAGGTAAGTTTTACTCACTCTCTTTTAAAAAAAAAGGAAAATGGATAAAAGCTCAGCCTCAGGAAGTATTAGACTCATGCAATCTAATCTACAAAAAGTTTTCAACTCACACCAGTCGACTGACCATTGGCAAAAAGTCTACAAACAATAAATGCTGAAGAGGTTTAAGAGAACTGTGTACCCTCTAGCTGCTGGTGAGATGTAAAAGGGTTAAACGCTAATAATGAGAACAGAAAGAAGCTGCGTTGAAAAGAAAAATTGAGGTACCATTCAATCCAGCAGGCGCACCAAAGGGCCTCTCACCTGAGAAGACCAGAATGAAGAAGACCCGGGCTGCAAAAGCTGCACTGCAGCCTTATTCACAATAGACAAGACAGTGAAGCAACCAAAATGTCCATCAACAGACGAAAGGATAAAGAAGAAGTGGTCCATGTACACAATGAATACTAGCCATGGAAAACAATGAAACACTGCTGTTTGAGGCACCATAGATGATCTTGGAGATAATCACAGAACATGAGGTAAGTCGGAAAGGAAAAGTCCTATAACCTATGATATCACTTATAGGCGTTATCTAATAACTGACACAAATGAACATATTTCCACAGAGAAAGGCAATCACAGACTTATTAAAAAAAAAAAACTATGCTTATCTAAAAGGAAAGGTGGGGGGAATGGATACATGAAGATTAGCGTTACCATATGTATACAAATACATATTATATACATATATCAAAAAGACCGACCATATAGCAAGGAAGGATTACGGAACACTCTGTAATAATTTACACGGGAAGAGGATCTCTACATAAATAGGTATATATGATATGTAGATGAACCAGAGTGTGTACACCTTGGACAAGCAACATTCTAACCATTACCCCAATTGAAAAAATTAAAACAACGAACTAGGAGTAATGAGACATAAACTTATGGGGGGTTTTCCTGGCACATTCCATCCAAATTGAAAACCTAGGCAGACAACTTCCAGAACGGCTCTGCTGCCCTAGTACCCAGATTTGGGAATCGAGAAATGCTGCATCCTTGTGGCCGTTTCCCACAACAGCAGCTTTGAACCCACTGCAAAAGGTCACTAATTATTCACCAATTGCAGGTCTGTAAATGACACCGGCCCTCCAAAAAATACTGAGGTCGAAAATCGACCAAAAAATTCTAGAGTGCAACCTTCCAAAAAGAAAATTTGAAGAGGTATATTACACTCACACTTTCTTTCTTTTTTCTTTTAACAGAAAAGTAAAAGGCGTGGAAAAATGATGAATTGTAGGAATTTTTACAGACATGTAAACCCAAATTACAAAAACCTGTCAGCTCACACCAGTCAGAATGGCCATCAACAAAAATGCTGCAAACTAGAAATGCTGACGTGATTGTGGAGAAATGCGTACCCTCGATTCTAAGGGGGACGTGGTAAGAGCCACTAATGAAAGCACAATTGAGGTGCCTTGAAAAGGTAAACGTTGAGCTACCATACCAGTCAATCAATCATACCCACTGCTGGGTCTATCCCCTGAGAAAAGGAAAATCAAAAATCACAGGCTGGCAATCCTGCACTCCAGCAATATTTACCATAGGCAACACTTGGAAGCAACGAAAATGTCCATCAACAGAGGAATGCACCAAGAAGAAGTGGTCCATGTACACATGGAATATTAGCCATGGAAAACATTGAAGCACTGCTCTTTGAGGCACCATAGATGAGCCTGGAGATAATCACAAAACATGAAGTAGGTCGGAAAGCAAAACACCTATATCCTATATTGTCACTTATGGCATTATCTAATAACTGGCACAGATGAACGTATTTCCAAAGAGAAAGACCCTCACAGGCTGAGAAAACAAACTATGCTCATCTGAAAGGAAAGGAGGGGGGAAATTGAGAAATGAAGATTAGTGTTACTATACATATACAAATACATATTTTGTACATGTATCAAAAAGACCGAACATATAGCAAGGGAGGTCGACGGAACACTGTAATATTTTACATGGGAAGAGGATCTGTACATTAATAGACATACATAATGTACAAATGAACCAGATTGTGTACACCTAGGATAAACAATATTCTAAACTTTACCCAGATTAAAAAACTTTTAAAAACCAAGAAGAAGTAATGAGACATAAACTTATGGGGATTTCTCCTGGCAAATTCCATTCTAATTTACAACCTAGGACAATGACTTCCAGAAAGGCTCTGCTGCCCTAGTACCCAGATTGGGGAATGGAGAAATGCTACCTCCTTGTGGCCGTTTCCCACAACAGCAGGTTTGAACCCACTGCGAAAGGTCACTAAATTTTCACCAACTTGCAGTTCTGTAAATGACACCTGCCCTCCAGAAAATTTCTGGGGTCAAAAATCGACCAAAAAATTCAAAAGAGGGCAACCTTCGAAGAAGACAATTTCAAGAGCTACATTGTACTCACGGTTTTTTCTTTTAAGAGAAAAGAGAACGATGTAGGAATATGATGAATTTTAAAAAATTTAATGACAGGCATACCCATATTACAAAAACCTATCAGCTCACAGCAGTCAGAATGGCCATTAGGAAAAATGCTGCAAAAAATAAACGGTGAAGGGAGTGTGGAGAAATGCGTACCCTCGGTTGTAAGGGGGGGCATGTAAAGAGCCACTAATGAAAACACAGTGTAGGTGCTTTGAAAAGGGAAACATTGAGCTACCAGTCAATCAATCACAACCACTGCTTGGCCTATCACCTGAGAAAATGAGAATCAAAAAGTCACAGGCTGGCAAACCTGTACGCCAGCAAGATTTACCATAGCCAGCACTTGGAAGCAATGAAAATGTCCATCAACCGAGGAATGCACCAAGAAGAAGTGGTCCACGTACACAATGGAATATTACTCTAATAATAACTATAAATGAAATTTAAAAACAAACAAAAGCAAGGAGACATCAACATTTGTGGGTTTATCCGGGCACATGGCACTCTAACTTATAACCGAAGAACACCACTGGCCGGTAGGTCTGTTTCCCTAGTACCAGCAAGGGGAACGTAGAAAGGCTGCCGCTCTCTGGCCGTTACCTGCAAAAGCAGGTTTAAAGCCTGAGCTAATGGTCACTTCATATGAACAAGTACTGCAGGGCTGTAAATGAAACCTGCCCTCAAAATGTCTTGAGGGAGATAATGGCCAAAATATTTCAAATGGTGACACATACTTTAAGAAAACACTTTGAAGAAATAAGCTCTAATCACAGCTGGAAAAATAAAAAGGACATGTCTTAAAGATCAATTTCAACGCATTATGAGACACATGCAAATTCAACCACAAAGAGGTATCAGCTCACACCACTCAGAATAACCATCAGCAAAAACTACAAAGAATAAATCCTGAAGGAGCTGGGAAGAAATACATACCCTCCACTTTAAGTGGGACGTAACCTGGAAAGAGCCACTAAGGAGAACAGAATAGAGGTGCCTTTAAAAGGTAAACATTGAGCTACCATATGTTCCAGCAGACCTATTCCTGGACCTATAAACTAAGAAGACAGAATTGGAAGGACACAGGCACGCAAATCTGCATTGCATAGTATTACAGTAGCCAAGATATGGAAGTAACCAAAAAGTCCACCGACAGATGGGTGGACAAAGAAGAACTGCTACCTGTACAGATGGAATATGAGCTAGTGAAAAAAATGAAACGATGCCATTTCCAGCACCACAGATGAGTCTAGAAGTAATCACGCAACTTGGAGTAAGTGAGAAAGCGAAAAACACATATCCTATCGTATCACATATAGGTGTTACCTAAAAAATGATACAAACAAAGATATTTCCACAGAGAAACACTTTCATAGATTCATTAAAAAACTTATGGTTCACCAAATGGACAGGTGTGAGGATTGGATACATTACCATATTGAGGTTAACAGAGAGATACAAACACATGTGAAATATAGAATCACCAAAGACCTACGCAATACCAAGAGAAGACTACTCAACATTGTGTCATAACCTACATGGGAAAAGGATCCGAAGAAGAATAGATATATGTATATGTGTGAAAGAACCACATCTTGCACACCTAGAACAAACAAAACATTGTAATCAAGTTTGCTGTGAGAAAAAATAAAAATTAAGTTAAAAATACCAACAAGAAGTAAGGAGACATAAACTTAAAGGGCTTTTTCCTCGCACATTCCATTCTAATTTACAACCTAGAACACCACTTCCAGTAAGGCTCTGTTGCCCTAGTAACCAGATTTGGTAAAGGAGAAATGCTGCCGCCTTGTGGCCGATTCCCGCAAGAGCAGCTTTTAACCCCCAGCTAATGGTCACTTACCATTCACAAGGACTCAGGGCTGTAAAGGACACCTGCCCTCAAAATTGTGCTGAGGTAGGGAATGGATAAAAAAAATCAAAACAGGCAAAATGTTCACGAAGATAGTATGAAGAGGTAAGTTTTACTCACTCTCTTTTAAAAAAAAAGGAAAATGGATAAAAGCTCAGCCTCAGGAAGTATTAGACTCATGCAATCTAATCTACAAAAAGTTTTCAACTCACACCAGTCGACTGACCATTGGCAAAAAGTCTACAAACAATAAATGCTGAAGAGGTTTAAGAGAACTGTGTACCCTCTAGCTGCTGGTGAGATGTAAAAGGGTTAAACGCTAATAATGAGAACAGAAAGAAGCTGCGTTGAAAAGAAAAATTGAGGTACCATTCAATCCAGCAGGCGCACCAAAGGGCCTCTCACCTGAGAAGACCAGAATGAAGAAGACCCGGGCTGCAAAAGCTGCACTGCAGCCTTATTCACAATAGACAAGACAGTGAAGCAACCAAAATGTCCATCAACAGACGAAAGGATAAAGAAGAAGTGGTCCATGTACACAATGAATACTAGCCATGGAAAACAATGAAACACTGCTCTTTGAGGCACCATAGATGATCTTGGAGATAATCACAGAACATGAGGTAAGTCGGAAAGGAAAAGTCCTATAACCTATGATATCACTTATAGGCGTTATCTAATAACTGACACAAATGAACATATTTCCACAGAGAAAGGCAATCACAGACTTATTAAAAAAAAAAAAACTATGCTTATCTAAAAGGAAAGGTGGGGGGAATGGATACATGAAGATTAGCGTTACCATATGTATACAAATACATATTATATACATATATCAAAAAGACCGACCATATAGCAAGGAAGGATTACGGAACACTCTGTAATAATTTACACGGGAAGAGGATCTCTACATAAATAGGTATATATGATATGTAGATGAACCAGAGTGTGTACACCTTGGACAAGCAACATTCTAACCATTACCCCAATTGAAAAAATTAAAACAACGAACTAGGAGTAATGAGACATAAACTTATGGGGGGTTTTCCTGGCACATTCCATCCAAATTGAAAACCTAGGCAGACAACTTCCAGAACGGCTCTGCTGCCCTAGTACCCAGATTTGGGAATCGAGAAATGCTGCATCCTTGTGGCCGTTTCCCACAACAGCAGCTTTGAACCCACTGCAAAAGGTCACTAATTATTCACCAATTGCAGGTCTGTAAATGACACCGGCCCTCCAAAAAATACTGAGGTCGAAAATCGACCAAAAAATTCTAGAGTGCAACCTTCCAAAAAGAAAATTTGAAGAGGTATATTACACTCACACTTTCTTTCTTTTTTCTTTTAACAGAAAAGTAAAAGGCGTGGAAAAATGATGAATTGTAGGAATTTTTACAGACATGTAAACCCAAATTACAAAAACCTGTCAGCTCACACCAGTCAGAATGGCCATCAACAAAAATGCTGCAAACTAGAAATGCTGACGTGATTGTGGAGAAATGCGTACCCTCGATTCTAAGGGGGACGTGGTAAGAGCCACTAATGAAAGCACAATTGAGGTGCCTTGAAAAGGTAAACGTTGAGCTACCATACCAGTCAATCAATCATACCCACTGCTGGGTCTATCCCCTGAGAAAAGGAAAATCAAAAATCACAGGCTGGCAATCCTGCACTCCAGCAATATTTACCATAGGCAACACTTGGAAGCAACGAAAATGTCCATCAACAGAGGAATGCACCAAGAAGAAGTGGTCCATGTACACATGGAATATTAGCCATGGAAAACATTGAAGCACTGCTCTTTGAGGCACCATAGATGAGCCTGGAGATAATCACAAAACATGAAGTAGGTCGGAAAGCAAAACACCTATATCCTATATTGTCACTTATGGCATTATCTAATAACTGGCACAGATGAACGTATTTCCAAAGAGAAAGACCCTCACAGGCTGAGAAAACAAACTATGCTCATCTGAAAGGAAAGGAGGGGGGAAATTGAGAAATGAAGATTAGTGTTACTATACATATACAAATACATATTTTGTACATGTATCAAAAAGACCGAACATATAGCAAGGGAGGTCGACGGAACACTGTAATATTTTACATGGGAAGAGGATCTGTACATTAATAGACATACATAATGTACAAATGAACCAGATTGTGTACACCTAGGATAAACAATATTCTAAACTTTACCCAGATTAAAAAACTTTTAAAAACCAAGAAGAAGTAATGAGACATAAACTTATGGGGATTTCTCCTGGCAAATTCCATTCTAATTTACAACCTAGGACAATGACTTCCAGAAAGGCTCTGCTGCCCTAGTACCCAGATTGGGGAATGGAGAAATGCTACCTCCTTGTGGCCGTTTCCCACAACAGCAGGTTTGAACCCACTGCGAAAGGTCACTAAATTTTCACCAACTTGCAGTTCTGTAAATGACACCTGCCCTCCAGAAAATTTCTGGGGTCCAAAATCGACCAAAAAATTCAAAAGAGGGCAACCTTCGAAGAAGACAATTTCAAGAGCTACATTGTACTCACGGTTTTTTCTTTTAAGAGAAAAGAGAACGATGTAGGAATATGATGAATTTTAAAAAATTTAATGACAGGCATACCCATATTACAAAAACCTATCAGCTCACAGCAGTCAGAATGGCCATTAGGAAAAATGCTGCAAAAAATAAACGGTGAAGGGAGTGTGGAGAAATGCGTACCCTCGGTTGTAAGGGGGGGCATGTAAAGAGCCACTAATGAAAACACAGTGTAGGTGCTTTGAAAAGGGAAACATTGAGCTACCAGTCAATCAATCACAACCACTGCTTGGCCTATCACCTGAGAAAATGAGAATCAAAAAGTCACAGGCTGGCAAACCTGTACGCCAGCAAGATTTACCATAGCCAGCACTTGGAAGCAATGAAAATGTCCATCAACCGAGGAATGCACCAAGAAGAAGTGGTCCACGTACACAATGGAATATTACTCTAATAATAAATATAAATGAAATTTAAAAACAAACAAAAGCAAGGAGACATCAACATTTGTGGGTTTATCCGGGCACATGGCACTCTAACTTATAACCGAAGAACACCACTGGCCGGTAGGTCTGTTTCCCTAGTACCAGCAAGGGGAACGTAGAAAGGCTGCCGCTCTCTGGCCGTTACCTGCAAAAGCAGGTTTAAAGCCTGAGCTAATGGTCACTTCATATGAACAAGTACTGCAGGGCTGTAAATGAAACCTGCCCTCAAAATGTCTTGAGGGAGATAATGGCCAAAATATTTCAAATGGTGACACATACTTTAAGAAAACACTTTGAAGAAATAAGCTCTAATCACAGCTGGAAAAATAAAAAGGACATGTCTTAAAGATCAATTTCAACGCATTATGAGACACATGCAAATTCAACCACAAAGAGGTATCAGCTCACACCACTCAGAATAACCATCAGCAAAAACTACAAAGAATAAATCCTGAAGGAGCTGGGAAGAAATACATACCCTCCACTTTAAGTGGGACGTAACCTGGAAAGAGCCACTAAGGAGAACAGAATAGAGGTGCCTTTAAAAGGTAAACATTGAGCTACCATATGTTCCAGCAGACCTATTCCTGGACCTATAAACTAAGAAGACAGAATTGGAAGGACACAGGCACGCAAATCTGCATTGCATAGTATTACAGTAGCCAAGATATGGAAGTAACCAAAAAGTCCACCGACAGATGGGTGGACAAAGAAGAACTGCTACCTGTACAGATGGAATATGAGCTAGTGAAAAAAATGAAACGATGCCATTTCCAGCACCACAGATGAGTCTAGAAGTAATCACGCAACTTGGAGTAAGTGAGAAAGCGAAAAACACATATCCTATCGTATCACATATAGGTGTTACCTAAAAAATGATACAAACAAAGATATTTCCACAGAGAAACACTTTCATAGATTCATTAAAAAACTTATGGTTCACCAAATGGACAGGTGTGAGGATTGGATACATTACCATATTGAGGTTAACAGAGAGATACAAACACATGTGAAATATAGAATCACCAAAGACCTACGCAATACCAAGAGAAGACTACTCAACATTGTGTCATAACCTACATGGGAAAAGGATCCGAAGAAGAATAGATATATGTATATGTGTGAAAGAACCACATCTTGCACACCTAGAACAAACAAAACATTGTAATCAAGTTTGCTGTGAGAAAAAATAAAAGTTAAGTTAAAAATACCAACAAGAAGTAAGGAGACATAAACTTAAAGGGCTTTTTCCTCGCACATTCCATTCTAATTTACAACCTAGAACACCACTTCCAGTAAGGCTCTGTTGCCCTAGTAACCAGATTTGGTAAAGGAGAAATGCTGCCGCCTTGTGGCCGATTCCCACAAGAGCAGCTTTTAACCCCCAGCTAATGGTCACTTACCATTCACAAGGACTCAGGGCTGTAAAGGACACCTGCCCTCAAAATTGTGCTGAGGTAGGGAATGGATAAAAAAAATCAAAACAGGCAAAATGTTCACGAAGATAGTATGAAGAGGTAAGTTTTACTCACTCTCTTTTAAAAAAAAAGGAAAATGGATAAAAGCTCAGCCTCAGGAAGTATTAGACTCATGCAATCTAATCTACAAAAAGTTTTCAACTCACACCAGTCGACTGACCATTGGCAAAAAGTCTACAAACAATAAATGCTGAAGAGGTTTAAGAGAACTGTGTACCCTCTAGCTGCTGGTGAGATGTAAAAGGGTTAAACGCTAATAATGAGAACAGAAAGAAGCTGCGTTGAAAAGAAAAATTGAGGTACCATTCAATCCAGCAGGCGCACCAAAGGGCCTCTCACCTGAGAAGACCAGAATGAAGAAGACCCGGGCTGCAAAAGCTGCACTGCAGCCTTATTCACAATAGACAAGACAGTGAAGCAACCAAAATGTCCATCAACAGACGAAAGGATAAAGAAGAAGTGGTCCATGTACACAATGAATACTAGCCATGGAAAACAATGAAACACTGCTCTTTGAGGCACCATAGATGATCTTGGAGATAATCACAGAACATGAGGTAAGTCGGAAAGGAAAAGTCCTATAACCTATGATATCACTTATAGGCGTTATCTAATAACTGACACAAATGAACATATTTCCACAGAGAAAGGCAATCACAGACTTATTAAAAAAAAAAAACTATGCTTATCTAAAAGGAAAGGTGGGGGGAATGGATACATGAAGATTAGCGTTACCATATGTATACAAATACATATTATATACATATATCAAAAAGACCGACCATATAGCAAGGAAGGATTATGGAACACTCTGTAATAATTTACACGGGAAGAGGATCTCTACATAAATAGGTATATATGATATGTAGATGAACCAGAGTGTGTACACCTTGGACAAGCAACATTCTAACCATTACCCCAATTGAAAAAATTAAAACAACGAACTAGGAGTAATGAGACATAAACTTATGGGGGGTTTTCCTGGCACATTCCATCCAAATTGAAAACCTAGGCAGACAACTTCCAGAACGGCTCTGCTGCCCTAGTACCCAGATTTGGGAATCGAGAAATGCTGCATCCTTGTGGCCGTTTCCCACAACAGCAGCTTTGAACCCACTGCAAAAGGTCACTAATTATTCACCAATTGCAGGTCTGTAAATGACACCGGCCCTCCAAAAAATACTGAGGTCGAAAATCGACCAAAAAATTCTAGAGTGCAACCTTCCAAAAAGAAAATTTGAAGAGGTATATTACACTCACACTTTCTTTCTTTTTTCTTTTAACAGAAAAGTAAAAGGCGTGGAAAAATGATGAATTGTAGGAATTTTTACAGACATGTAAACCCAAATTACAAAAACCTGTCAGCTCACACCAGTCAGAATGGCCATCAACAAAAATGCTGCAAACTAGAAATGCTGACGTGATTGTGGAGAAATGCGTACCCTCGATTCTAAGGGGGACGTGGTAAGAGCCACTAATGAAAGCACAATTGAGGTGCCTTGAAAAGGTAAACGTTGAGCTACCATACCAGTCAATCAATCATACCCACTGCTGGGTCTATCCCCTGAGAAAAGGAAAATCAAAAATCACAGGCTGGCAATCCTGCACTCCAGCAATATTTACCATAGGCAACACTTGGAAGCAACGAAAATGTCCATCAACAGAGGAATGCACCAAGAAGAAGTGGTCCATGTACACATGGAATATTAGCCATGGAAAACATTGAAGCACTGCTCTTTGAGGCACCATAGATGAGCCTGGAGATAATCACAAAACATGAAGTAGGTCGGAAAGCAAAACACCTATATCCTATATTGTCACTTATGGCATTATCTAATAACTGGCACAGATGAACGTATTTCCAAAGAGAAAGACCCTCACAGGCTGAGAAAACAAACTATGCTCATCTGAAAGGAAAGGAGGGGGGAAATTGAGAAATGAAGATTAGTGTTACTATACATATACAAATACATATTTTGTACATGTATCAAAAAGACCGAACATATAGCAAGGGAGGTCGACGGAACACTGTAATATTTTACATGGGAAGAGGATCTGTACATTAATAGACATACATAATGTACAAATGAACCAGATTGTGTACACCTAGGATAAACAATATTCTAAACTTTACCCAGATTAAAAAACTTTTAAAAACCAAGAAGAAGTAATGAGACATAAACTTATGGGGATTTCTCCTGGCAAATTCCATTCTAATTTACAACCTAGGACAATGACTTCCAGAAAGGCTCTGCTGCCCTAGTACCCAGATTGGGGAATGGAGAAATGCTACCTCCTTGTGGCCGTTTCCCACAACAGCAGGTTTGAACCCACTGCGAAAGGTCACTAAATTTTCACCAACTTGCAGTTCTGTAAATGACACCTGCCCTCCAGAAAATTTCTGGGGTCAAAAATCGACCAAAAAATTCAAAAGAGGGCAACCTTCGAAGAAGACAATTTCAAGAGCTACATTGTACTCACGGTTTTTTCTTTTAAGAGAAAAGAGAACGATGTAGGAATATGATGAATTTTAAAAAATTTAATGACAGGCATACCCATATTACAAAAACCTATCAGCTCACAGCAGTCAGAATGGCCATTAGGAAAAATGCTGCAAAAAATAAACGGTGAAGGGAGTGTGGAGAAATGCGTACCCTCGGTTGTAAGGGGGGGCATGTAAAGAGCCACTAATGAAAACACAGTGTAGGTGCTTTGAAAAGGGAAACATTGAGCTACCAGTCAATCAATCACAACCACTGCTTGGCCTATCACCTGAGAAAATGAGAATCAAAAAGTCACAGGCTGGCAAACCTGTACGCCAGCAAGATTTACCATAGCCAGCACTTGGAAGCAATGAAAATGTCCATCAACCGAGGAATGCACCAAGAAGAAGTGGTCCACGTACACAATGGAATATTACTCTAATAATAAATATAAATGAAATTTAAAAACAAACAAAAGCAAGGAGACATCAACATTTGTGGGTTTATCCGGGCACATGGCACTCTAACTTATAACCGAAGAACACCACTGGCCGGTAGGTCTGTTTCCCTAGTACCAGCAAGGGGAACGTAGAAAGGCTGCCGCTCTCTGGCCGTTACCTGCAAAAGCAGGTTTAAAGCCTGAGCTAATGGTCACTTCATATGAACAAGTACTGCAGGGCTGTAAATGAAACCTGCCCTCAAAATGTCTTGAGGGAGATAATGGCCAAAATATTTCAAATGGTGACACATACTTTAAGAAAACACTTTGAAGAAATAAGCTCTAATCACAGCTGGAAAAATAAAAAGGACATGTCTTAAAGATCAATTTCAACGCATTATGAGACACATGCAAATTCAACCACAAAGAGGTATCAGCTCACACCACTCAGAATAACCATCAGCAAAAACTACAAAGAATAAATCCTGAAGGAGCTGGGAAGAAATACATACCCTCCACTTTAAGTGGGACGTAACCTGGAAAGAGCCACTAAGGAGAACAGAATAGAGGTGCCTTTAAAAGGTAAACATTGAGCTACCATATGTTCCAGCAGACCTATTCCTGGACCTATAAACTAAGAAGACAGAATTGGAAGGACACAGGCACGCAAATCTGCATTGCATAGTATTACAGTAGCCAAGATATGGAAGTAACCAAAAAGTCCACCGACAGATGGGTGGACAAAGAAGAACTGCTACCTGTACAGATGGAATATGAGCTAGTGAAAAAAATGAAACGATGCCATTTCCAGCACCACAGATGAGTCTAGAAGTAATCACGCAACTTGGAGTAAGTGAGAAAGCGAAAAACACATATCCTATCGTATCACATATAGGTGTTACCTAAAAAATGATACAAACAAAGATATTTCCACAGAGAAACACTTTCATAGATTCATTAAAAAACTTATGGTTCACCAAATGGACAGGTGTGAGGATTGGATACATTACCATATTGAGGTTAACAGAGAGATACAAACACATGTGAAATATAGAATCACCAAAGACCTACGCAATACCAAGAGAAGACTACTCAACATTGTGTCATAACCTACATGGGAAAAGGATCCGAAGAAGAATAGATATATGTATATGTGTGAAAGAACCACATCTTGCACACCTAGAACAAACAAAACATTGTAATCAAGTTTGCTGTGAGAAAAAATAAAAGTTAAGTTAAAAATACCAACAAGAAGTAAGGAGACATAAACTTAAAGGGCTTTTTCCTCGCACATTCCATTCTAATTTACAACCTAGAACACCACTTCCAGTAAGGCTCTGTTGCCCTAGTAACCAGATTTGGTAAAGGAGAAATGCTGCCGCCTTGTGGCCGATTCCCGCAAGAGCAGCTTTTAACCCCCAGCTAATGGTCACTTACCATTCACAAGGACTCAGGGCTGTAAAGGACACCTGCCCTCAAAATTGTGCTGAGGTAGGGAATGGATAAAAAAAATCAAAACAGGCAAAATGTTCATGAAGATAGTATGAAGAGGTAAGTTTTACTCACTCTCTTTTAAAAAAAAAGGAAAATGGATAAAAGCTCAGCCTCAGGAAGTATTAGACTCATGCAATCTAATCTACAAAAAGTTTTCAACTCACACCAGTCGACTGACCATTGGCAAAAAGTCTACAAACAATAAATGCTGAAGAGGTTTAAGAGAACTGTGTACCCTCTAGCTGCTGGTGAGATGTAAAAGGGTTAAACGCTAATAATGAGAACAGAAAGAAGCTGCGTTGAAAAGAAAAATTGAGGTACCATTCAATCCAGCAGGCGCACCAAAGGGCCTCTCACCTGAGAAGACCAGAATGAAGAAGACCCGGGCTGCAAAAGCTGCACTGCAGCCTTATTCACAATAGACAAGACAGTGAAGCAACCAAAATGTCCATCAACAGACGAAAGGATAAAGAAGAAGTGGTCCATGTACACAATGAATACTAGCCATGGAAAACAATGAAACACTGCTCTTTGAGGCACCATAGATGATCTTGGAGATAATCACAGAACATGAGGTAAGTCGGAAAGGAAAAGTCCTATAACCTATGATATCACTTATAGGCGTTATCTAATAACTGACACAAATGAACATATTTCCACAGAGAAAGGCAATCACAGACTTATTAAAAAAAAAAAACTATGCTTATCTAAAAGGAAAGGTGGGGGGAATGGATACATGAAGATTAGCGTTACCATATGTATACAAATACATATTATATACATATATCAAAAAGACTGACCATATAGCAAGGAAGGATTACGGAACACTCTGTAATAATTTACACGGGAAGAGGATCTCTACATAAATAGGTATATATGATATGTAGATGAACCAGAGTGTGTACACCTTGGACAAGCAACATTCTAACCATTACCCCAATTGAAAAAATTAAAACAACGAACTAGGAGTAATGAGACATAAACTTATGGGGGGTTTTCCTGGCACATTCCATCCAAATTGAAAACCTAGGCAGACAACTTCCAGAACGGCTCTGCTGCCCTAGTACCCAGATTTGGGAATCGAGAAATGCTGCATCCTTGTGGCCGTTTCCCACAACAGCAGCTTTGAACCCACTGCAAAAGGTCACTAATTATTCACCAATTGCAGGTCTGTAAATGACACCGGCCCTCCAAAAAATACTGAGGTCGAAAATCGACCAAAAAATTCTAGAGTGCAACCTTCCAAAAAGAAAATTTGAAGAGGTATATTACACTCACACTTTCTTTCTTTTTTCTTTTAACAGAAAAGTAAAAGGCGTGGAAAAATGATGAATTGTAGGAATTTTTACAGACATGTAAACCCAAATTACAAAAACCTGTCAGCTCACACCAGTCAGAATGGCCATCAACAAAAATGCTGCAAACTAGAAATGCTGACGTGATTGTGGAGAAATGCGTACCCTCGATTCTAAGGGGGACGTGGTAAGAGCCACTAATGAAAGCACAATTGAGGTGCCTTGAAAAGGTAAACGTTGAGCTACCATACCAGTCAATCAATCATACCCACTGCTGGGTCTATCCCCTGAGAAAAGGAAAATCAAAAATCACAGGCTGGCAATCCTGCACTCCAGCAATATTTACCATAGGCAACACTTGGAAGCAACGAAAATGTCCATCAACAGAGGAATGCACCAAGAAGAAGTGGTCCATGTACACATGGAATATTAGCCATGGAAAACATTGAAGCACTGCTCTTTGAGGCACCATAGATGAGCCTGGAGATAATCACAAAACATGAAGTAGGTCGGAAAGCAAAACACCTATATCCTATATTATCACTTATGGCATTCTCTAATAACTGGCACAGATGAACGTATTTCCAAAGAGAAAGACCCTCACAGGCTGAGAAAACAAACTATGCTCATCTGAAAGGAAAGGAGGGGGGAAATTGAGAAATGAAGATTAGTGTTACTATACATATACAAATACATATTTTGTACATGTATCAAAAAGACCGAACATATAGCAAGGGAGGTCGACGGAACACTGTAATATTTTACATGGGAAGAGGATCTGTACATTAATAGACATACATAATGTACAAATGAACCAGATTGTGTACACCTAGGATAAACAATATTCTAAACTTTACCCAGATTAAAAAACTTTTAAAAACCAAGAAGAAGTAATGAGACATAAACTTATGGGGATTTCTCCTGGCAAATTCCATTCTAATTTACAACCTAGGACAATGACTTCCAGAAAGGCTCTGCTGCCCTAGTACCCAGATTGGGGAATGGAGAAATGCTACCTCCTTGTGGCCGTTTCCCACAACAGCAGGTTTGAACCCACTGCGAAAGGTCACTAAATTTTCACCAACTTGCAGTTCTGTAAATGACACCTGCCCTCCAGAAAATTTCTGGGGTCCAAAATCGACCAAAAAATTCAAAAGAGGGCAACCTTCGAAGAAGACAATTTCAAGAGCTACATTGTACTCACGGTTTTTTCTTTTAAGAGAAAAGAGAACGATGTAGGAATATGATGAATTTTAAAAAATTTAATGACAGGCATACCCATATTACAAAAACCTATCAGCTCACAGCAGTCAGAATGGCCATTAGGAAAAATGCTGCAAAAAATAAACGGTGAAGGGAGTGTGGAGAAATGCGTACCCTCGGTTGTAAGGGGGGGCATGTAAAGAGCCACTAATGAAAACACAGTGTAGGTGCTTTGAAAAGGGAAACATTGAGCTACCAGTCAATCAATCACAACCACTGCTTGGCCTATCACCTGAGAAAATGAGAATCAAAAAGTCACAGGCTGGCAAACCTGTACGCCAGCAAGATTTACCATAGCCAGCACTTGGAAGCAATGAAAATGTCCATCAACCGAGGAATGCACCAAGAAGAAGTGGTCCACGTACACAATGGAATATTACTCTAATAATAAATATAAATGAAATTTAAAAACAAACAAAAGCAAGGAGACATCAACATTTGTGGGTTTATCCGGGCACATGGCACTCTAACTTATAACCGAAGAACACCACTGGCCGGTAGGTCTGTTTCCCTAGTACCAGCAAGGGGAACGTAGAAAGGCTGCCGCTCTCTGGCCGTTACCTGCAAAAGCAGGTTTAAAGCCTGAGCTAATGGTCACTTCATATGAACAAGTACTGCAGGGCTGTAAATGAAACCTGCCCTCAAAATGTCTTGAGGGAGATAATGGCCAAAATATTTCAAATGGTGACACATACTTTAAGAAAACACTTTGAAGAAATAAGCTCTAATCACAGCTGGAAAAATAAAAAGGACATGTCTTAAAGATCAATTTCAACGCATTATGAGACACATGCAAATTCAACCACAAAGAGGTATCAGCTCACACCACTCAGAATAACCATCAGCAAAAACTACAAAGAATAAATCCTGAAGGAGCTGGGAAGAAATACATACCCTCCACTTTAAGTGGGACGTAACCTGGAAAGAGCCACTAAGGAGAACAGAATAGAGGTGCCTTTAAAAGGTAAACATTGAGCTACCATATGTTCCAGCAGACCTATTCCTGGACCTATAAACTAAGAAGACAGAATTGGAAGGACACAGGCACGCAAATCTGCATTGCATAGTATTACAGTAGCCAAGATATGGAAGTAACCAAAAAGTCCACCGACAGATGGGTGGACAAAGAAGAACTGCTACCTGTACAGATGGAATATGAGCTAGTGAAAAAAATGAAACGATGCCATTTCCAGCACCACAGATGAGTCTAGAAGTAATCACGCAACTTGGAGTAAGTGAGAAAGCGAAAAACACATATCCTATCGTATCACATATAGGTGTTACCTAAAAAATGATACAAACAAAGATATTTCCACAGAGAAACACTTTCATAGATTCATTAAAAAACTTATGGTTCACCAAATGGACAGGTGTGAGGATTGGATACATTACCATATTGAGGTTAACAGAGAGATACAAACACATGTGAAATATAGAATCACCAAAGACCTACGCAATACCAAGAGAAGACTACTCAACATTGTGTCATAACCTACATGGGAAAAGGATCCGAAGAAGAATAGATATATGTATATGTGTGAAAGAACCACATCTTGCACACCTAGAACAAACAAAACATTGTAATCAAGTTTGCTGTGAGAAAAAATAAAAATTAAGTTAAAAATACCAACAAGAAGTAAGGAGACATAAACTTAAAGGGCTTTTTCCTCGCACATTCCATTCTAATTTACAACCTAGAACACCACTTCCAGTAAGGCTCTGTTGCCCTAGTAACCAGATTTGGTAAAGGAGAAATGCTGCCGCCTTGTGGCCGATTCCCGCAAGAGCAGCTTTTAACCCCCAGCTAATGGTCACTTACCATTCACAAGGACTCAGGGCTGTAAAGGACACCTGCCCTCAAAATTGTGCTGAGGTAGGGAATGGATAAAAAAAATCAAAACAGGCAAAATGTTCACGAAGATAGTATGAAGAGGTAAGTTTTACTCACTCTCTTTTAAAAAAAAAGGAAAATGGATAAAAGCTCAGCCTCAGGAAGTATTAGACTCATGCAATCTAATCTACAAAAAGTTTTCAACTCACACCAGTCGACTGACCATTGGCAAAAAGTCTACAAACAATAAATGCTGAAGAGGTTTAAGAGAACTGTGTACCCTCTAGCTGCTGGTGAGATGTAAAAGGGTTAAACGCTAATAATGAGAACAGAAAGAAGCTGCGTTGAAAAGAAAAATTGAGGTACCATTCAATCCAGCAGGCGCACCAAAGGGCCTCTCACCTGAGAAGACCAGAATGAAGAAGACCCGGGCTGCAAAAGCTGCACTGCAGCCTTATTCACAATAGACAAGACAGTGAAGCAACCAAAATGTCCATCAACAGACGAAAGGATAAAGAAGAAGTGGTCCATGTACACAATGAATACTAGCCATGGAAAACAATGAAACACTGCTCTTTGAGGCACCATAGATGATCTTGGAGATAATCACAGAACATGAGGTAAGTCGGAAAGGAAAAGTCCTATAACCTATGATATCACTTATAGGCGTTATCTAATAACTGACACAAATGAACATATTTCCACAGAGAAAGGCAATCACAGACTTATTAAAAAAAAAAAAACTATGCTTATCTAAAAGGAAAGGTGGGGGGAATGGATACATGAAGATTAGCGTTACCATATGTATACAAATACATATTATATACATATATCAAAAAGACCGACCATATAGCAAGGAAGGATTACGGAACACTCTGTAATAATTTACACGGGAAGAGGATCTCTACATAAATAGGTATATATGATATGTAGATGAACCAGAGTGTGTACACCTTGGACAAGCAACATTCTAACCATTACCCCAATTGAAAAAATTAAAACAACGAACTAGGAGTAATGAGACATAAACTTATGGGGGGTTTTCCTGGCACATTCCATCCAAATTGAAAACCTAGGCAGACAACTTCCAGAACGGCTCTGCTGCCCTAGTACCCAGATTTGGGAATCGAGAAATGCTGCATCCTTGTGGCCGTTTCCCACAACAGCAGCTTTGAACCCACTGCAAAAGGTCACTAATTATTCACCAATTGCAGGTCTGTAAATGACACCGGCCCTCCAAAAAATACTGAGGTCGAAAATCGACCAAAAAATTCTAGAGTGCAACCTTCCAAAAAGAAAATTTGAAGAGGTATATTACACTCACACTTTCTTTCTTTTTTCTTTTAACAGAAAAGTAAAAGGCGTGGAAAAATGATGAATTGTAGGAATTTTTACAGACATGTAAACCCAAATTACAAAAACCTGTCAGCTCACACCAGTCAGAATGGCCATCAACAAAAATGCTGCAAACTAGAAATGCTGACGTGATTGTGGAGAAATGCGTACCCTCGATTCTAAGGGGGACGTGGTAAGAGCCACTAATGAAAGCACAATTGAGGTGCCTTGAAAAGGTAAACGTTGAGCTACCATACCAGTCAATCAATCATACCCACTGCTGGGTCTATCCCCTGAGAAAAGGAAAATCAAAAATCACAGGCTGGCAATCCTGCACTCCAGCAATATTTACCATAGGCAACACTTGGAAGCAACGAAAATGTCCATCAACAGAGGAATGCACCAAGAAGAAGTGGTCCATGTACACATGGAATATTAGCCATGGAAAACATTGAAGCACTGCTCTTTGAGGCACCATAGATGAGCCTGGAGATAATCACAAAACATGAAGTAGGTCGGAAAGCAAAACACCTATATCCTATATTGTCACTTATGGCATTCTCTAATAACTGGCACAGATGAACGTATTTCCAAAGAGAAAGACCCTCACAGGCTGAGAAAACAAACTATGCTCATCTGAAAGGAAAGGAGGGGGGAAATTGAGAAATGAAGATTAGTGTTACTATACATATACAAATACATATTTTGTACATGTATCAAAAAGACCGAACATATAGCAAGGGAGGTCGACGGAACACTGTAATATTTTACATGGGAAGAGGATCTGTACATTAATAGACATACATAATGTACAAATGAACCAGATTGTGTACACCTAGGATAAACAATATTCTAAACTTTACCCAGATTAAAAAACTTTTAAAAACCAAGAAGAAGTAATGAGACATAAACTTATGGGGATTTCTCCTGGCAAATTCCATTCTAATTTACAACCTAGGACAATGACTTCCAGAAAGGCTCTGCTGCCCTAGTACCCAGATTGGGGAATGGAGAAATGCTACCTCCTTGTGGCCGTTTCCCACAACAGCAGGTTTGAACCCACTGCGAAAGGTCACTAAATTTTCACCAACTTGCAGTTCTGTAAATGACACCTGCCCTCCAGAAAATTTCTGGGGTCAAAAATCGACCAAAAAATTCAAAAGAGGGCAACCTTCGAAGAAGACAATTTCAAGAGCTACATTGTACTCACGGTTTTTTCTTTTAAGAGAAAAGAGAACGATGTAGGAATATGATGAATTTTAAAAAATTTAATGACAGGCATACCCATATTACAAAAACCTATCAGCTCACAGCAGTCAGAATGGCCATTAGGAAAAATGCTGCAAAAAATAAACGGTGAAGGGAGTGTGGAGAAATGCGTACCCTCGGTTGTAAGGGGGGGCATGTAAAGAGCCACTAATGAAAACACAGTGTAGGTGCTTTGAAAAGGGAAACATTGAGCTACCAGTCAATCAATCACAACCACTGCTTGGCCTATCACCTGAGAAAATGAGAATCAAAAAGTCACAGGCTGGCAAACCTGTACGCCAGCAAGATTTACCATAGCCAGCACTTGGAAGCAATGAAAATGTCCATCAACCGAGGAATGCACCAAGAAGAAGTGGTCCACGTACACAATGGAATATTACTCTAATAATAACTATAAATGAAATTTAAAAACAAACAAAAGCAAGGAGACATCAACATTTGTGGGTTTATCTGGGCACATGGCACTCTAACTTATAACCGAAGAACACCACTGGCCGGTAGGTCTGTTTCCCTAGTACCAGCAAGGGGAACGTAGAAAGGCTGCCGCTCTCTGGCCGTTACCTGCAAAAGCAGGTTTAAAGCCTGAGCTAATGGTCACTTCATATGAACAAGTACTGCAGGGCTGTAAATGAAACCTGCCCTCAAAATGTCTTGAGGGAGATAATGGCCAAAATATTTCAAATGGTGACACATACTTTAAGAAAACACTTTGAAGAAATAAGCTCTAATCACAGCTGGAAAAATAAAAAGGACATGTCTTAAAGATCAATTTCAACGCATTATGAGACACATGCAAATTCAACCACAAAGAGGTATCAGCTCACACCACTCAGAATAACCATCAGCAAAAACTACAAAGAATAAATCCTGAAGGAGCTGGGAAGAAATACATACCCTCCACTTTAAGTGGGACGTAACCTGGAAAGAGCCACTAAGGAGAACAGAATAGAGGTGCCTTTAAAAGGTAAACATTGAGCTACCATATGTTCCAGCAGACCTATTCCTGGACCTATAAACTAAGAAGACAGAATTGGAAGGACACAGGCACGCAAATCTGCATTGCATAGTATTACAGTAGCCAAGATATGGAAGTAACCAAAAAGTCCACCGACAGATGGGTGGACAAAGAAGAACTGCTACCTGTACAGATGGAATATGAGCTAGTGAAAAAAATGAAACGATGCCATTTCCAGCACCATAGATGAGTCTAGAAGTAATCACGCAACTTGGAGTAAGTGAGAAAGCGAAAAACACATATCCTATCGTATCACATATAGGTGTTACCTAAAAAATGATACAAACAAAGATATTTCCACAGAGAAACACTTTCATAGATTCATTAAAAAACTTATGGTTCACCAAATGGACAGGTGTGAGGATTGGATACATTACCATATTGAGGTTAACAGAGAGATACAAACACATGTGAAATATAGAATCACCAAAGACCTACGCAATACCAAGAGAAGACTACTCAACATTGTGTCATAACCTACATGGGAAAAGGATCCGAAGAAGAATAGATATATGTATATGTGTGAAAGAACCACATCTTGCACACCTAGAACAAACAAAACATTGTAATCAAGTTTGCTGTGAGAAAAAATAAAAATTAAGTTAAAAATACCAACAAGAAGTAAGGAGACATAAACTTAAAGGGCTTTTTCCTCGCACATTCCATTCTAATTTACAACCTAGAACACCACTTCCAGTAAGGCTCTGTTGCCCTAGTAACCAGATTTGGTAAAGGAGAAATGCTGCCGCCTTGTGGCCGATTCCCGCAAGAGCAGCTTTTAACCCCCAGCTAATGGTCACTTACCATTCACAAGGACTCAGGGCTGTAAAGGACACCTGCCCTCAAAATTGTGCTGAGGTAGGGAATGGATAAAAAAAATCAAAACAGGCAAAATGTTCACGAAGATAGTATGAAGAGGTAAGTTTTACTCACTCTCTTTTAAAAAAAAAGGAAAATGGATAAAAGCTCAGCCTCAGGAAGTATTAGACTCATGCAATCTAATCTACAAAAAGTTTTCAACTCACACCAGTCGACTGACCATTGGCAAAAAGTCTACAAACAATAAATGCTGAAGAGGTTTAAGAGAACTGTGTACCCTCTAGCTGCTGGTGAGATGTAAAAGGGTTAAACGCTAATAATGAGAACAGAAAGAAGCTGCGTTGAAAAGAAAAATTGAGGTACCATTCAATCCAGCAGGCGCACCAAAGGGCCTCTCACCTGAGAAGACCAGAATGAAGAAGACCCGGGCTGCAAAAGCTGCACTGCAGCCTTATTCACAATAGACAAGACAGTGAAGCAACCAAAATGTCCATCAACAGACGAAAGGATAAAGAAGAAGTGGTCCATGTACACAATGAATACTAGCCATGGAAAACAATGAAACACTGCTCTTTGAGGCACCATAGATGATCTTGGAGATAATCACAGAACATGAGGTAAGTCGGAAAGGAAAAGTCCTATAACCTATGATATCACTTATAGGCGTTATCTAATAACTGACACAAATGAACATATTTCCACAGAGAAAGGCAATCACAGACTTATTAAAAAAAAAAAAAACTATGCTTATCTAAAAGGAAAGGTGGGGGGAATGGATACATGAAGATTAGCGTTACCATATGTATACAAATACATATTATATACATATATCAAAAAGACCGACCATATAGCAAGGAAGGATTACGGAACACTCTGTAATAATTTACACGGGAAGAGGATCTCTACATAAATAGGTATATATGATATGTAGATGAACCAGAGTGTGTACACCTTGGACAAGCAACATTCTAACCATTACCCCAATTGAAAAAATTAAAACAACGAACTAGGAGTAATGAGACATAAACTTATGGGGGGTTTTCCTGGCACATTCCATCCAAATTGAAAACCTAGGCAGACAACTTCCAGAACGGCTCTGCTGCCCTAGTACCCAGATTTGGGAATCGAGAAATGCTGCATCCTTGTGGCCGTTTCCCACAACAGCAGCTTTGAACCCACTGCAAAAGGTCACTAATTATTCACCAATTGCAGGTCTGTAAATGACACCGGCCCTCCAAAAAATACTGAGGTCGAAAATCGACCAAAAAATTCTAGAGTGCAACCTTCCAAAAAGAAAATTTGAAGAGGTATATTACACTCACACTTTCTTTCTTTTTTCTTTTAACAGAAAAGTAAAAGGCGTGGAAAAATGATGAATTGTAGGAATTTTTACAGACATGTAAACCCAAATTACAAAAACCTGTCAGCTCACACCAGTCAGAATGGCCATCAACAAAAATGCTGCAAACTAGAAATGCTGACGTGATTGTGGAGAAATGCGTACCCTCGATTCTAAGGGGGACGTGGTAAGAGCCACTAATGAAAGCACAATTGAGGTGCCTTGAAAAGGTAAACGTTGAGCTACCATACCAGTCAATCAATCATACCCACTGCTGGGTCTATCCCCTGAGAAAAGGAAAATCAAAAATCACAGGCTGGCAATCCTGCACTCCAGCAATATTTACCATAGGCAACACTTGGAAGCAACGAAAATGTCCATCAACAGAGGAATGCACCAAGAAGAAGTGGTCCATGTACACATGGAATATTAGCCATGGAAAACATTGAAGCACTGCTCTTTGAGGCACCATAGATGAGCCTGGAGATAATCACAAAACATGAAGTAGGTCGGAAAGCAAAACACCTATATCCTATATTATCACTTATGGCATTCTCTAATAACTGGCACAGATGAACGTATTTCCAAAGAGAAAGACCCTCACAGGCTGAGAAAACAAACTATGCTCATCTGAAAGGAAAGGAGGGGGGAAATTGAGAAATGAAGATTAGTGTTACTATACATATACAAATACATATTTTGTACATGTATCAAAAAGACCGAACATATAGCAAGGGAGGTCGACGGAACACTGTAATATTTTACATGGGAAGAGGATCTGTACATTAATAGACATACATAATGTACAAATGAACCAGATTGTGTACACCTAGGATAAACAATATTCTAAACTTTACCCAGATTAAAAAACTTTTAAAAACCAAGAAGAAGTAATGAGACATAAACTTATGGGGATTTCTCCTGGCAAATTCCATTCTAATTTACAACCTAGGACAATGACTTCCAGAAAGGCTCTGCTGCCCTAGTACCCAGATTGGGGAATGGAGAAATGCTACCTCCTTGTGGCCGTTTCCCACAACAGCAGGTTTGAACCCACTGCGAAAGGTCACTAAATTTTCACCAACTTGCAGTTCTGTAAATGACACCTGCCCTCCAGAAAATTTCTGGGGTCAAAAATCGACCAAAAAATTCAAAAGAGGGCAACCTTCGAAGAAGACAATTTCAAGAGCTATATTGTACTCACGGTTTTTTCTTTTAAGAGAAAAGAGAACGATGTAGGAATATGATGAATTTTAAAAAATTTAATGACAGGCATACCCATATTACAAAAACCTATCAGCTCACAGCAGTCAGAATGGCCATTAGGAAAAATGCTGCAAAAAATAAACGGTGAAGGGAGTGTGGAGAAATGCGTACCCTCGGTTGTAAGGGGGGGCATGTAAAGAGCCACTAATGAAAACACAGTGTAGGTGCTTTGAAAAGGGAAACATTGAGCTACCAGTCAATCAATCACAACCACTGCTTGGCCTATCACCTGAGAAAATGAGAATCAAAAAGTCACAGGCTGGCAAACCTGTACGCCAGCAAGATTTACCATAGCCAGCACTTGGAAGCAATGAAAATGTCCATCAACCGAGGAATGCACCAAGAAGAAGTGGTCCACGTACACAATGGAATATTACTCTAATAATAAATATAAATGAAATTTAAAAACAAACAAAAGCAAGGAGACATCAACATTTGTGGGTTTATCCGGGCACATGGCACTCTAACTTATAACCGAAGAACACCACTGGCCGGTAGGTCTGTTTCCCTAGTACCAGCAAGGGGAACGTAGAAAGGCTGCCGCTCTCTGGCCGTTACCTGCAAAAGCAGGTTTAAAGCCTGAGCTAATGGTCACTTCATATGAACAAGTACTGCAGGGCTGTAAATGAAACCTGCCCTCAAAATGTCTTGAGGGAGATAATGGCCAAAATATTTCAAATGGTGACACATACTTTAAGAAAACACTTTGAAGAAATAAGCTCTAATCACAGCTGGAAAAATAAAAAGGACATGTCTTAAAGATCAATTTCAACGCATTATGAGACACATGCAAATTCAACCACAAAGAGGTATCAGCTCACACCACTCAGAATAACCATCAGCAAAAACTACAAAGAATAAATCCTGAAGGAGCTGGGAAGAAATACATACCCTCCACTTTAAGTGGGACGTAACCTGGAAAGAGCCACTAAGGAGAACAGAATAGAGGTGCCTTTAAAAGGTAAACATTGAGCTACCATATGTTCCAGCAGACCTATTCCTGGACCTATAAACTAAGAAGACAGAATTGGAAGGACACAGGCACGCAAATCTGCATTGCATAGTATTACAGTAGCCAAGATATGGAAGTAACCAAAAAGTCCACCGACAGATGGGTGGACAAAGAAGAACTGCTACCTGTACAGATGGAATATGAGCTAGTGAAAAAAATGAAACGATGCCATTTCCAGCACCATAGATGAGTCTAGAAGTAATCACGCAACTTGGAGTAAGTGAGAAAGCGAAAAACACATATCCTATCGTATCACATATAGGTGTTACCTAAAAAATGATACAAACAAAGATATTTCCACAGAGAAACACTTTCATAGATTCATTAAAAAACTTATGGTTCACCAAATGGACAGGTGTGAGGATTGGATACATTACCATATTGAGGTTAACAGAGAGATACAAACACATGTGAAATATAGAATCACCAAAGACCTACGCAATACCAAGAGAAGACTACTCAACATTGTGTCATAACCTACATGGGAAAAGGATCCGAAGAAGAATAGATATATGTATATGTGTGAAAGAACCACATCTTGCACACCTAGAACAAACAAAACATTGTAATCAAGTTTGCTGTGAGAAAAAATAAAAATTAAGTTAAAAATACCAACAAGAAGTAAGGAGACATAAACTTAAAGGGCTTTTTCCTCGCACATTCCATTCTAATTTACAACCTAGAACACCACTTCCAGTAAGGCTCTGTTGCCCTAGTAACCAGATTTGGTAAAGGAGAAATGCTGCCGCCTTGTGGCCGATTCCCGCAAGAGCAGCTTTTAACCCCCAGCTAATGGTCACTTACCATTCACAAGGACTCAGGGCTGTAAAGGACACCTGCCCTCAAAATTGTGCTGAGGTAGGGAATGGATAAAAAAATTCAAAACAGGCAAAATGTTCACGAAGATAGTATGAAGAGGTAAGTTTTACTCACTCTCTTTTAAAAAAAAAGGAAAATGGATAAAAGCTCAGCCTCAGGAAGTATTAGACTCATGCAATCTAATCTACAAAAAGTTTTCAACTCACACCAGTCGACTGACCATTGGCAAAAAGTCTACAAACAATAAATGCTGAAGAGGTTTAAGAGAACTGTGTACCCTCTAGCTGCTGGTGAGATGTAAAAGGGTTAAACGCTAATAATGAGAACAGAAAGAAGCTGCGTTGAAAAGAAAAATTGAGGTACCATTCAATCCAGCAGGCGCACCAAAGGGCCTCTCACCTGAGAAGACCAGAATGAAGAAGACCCGGGCTGCAAAAGCTGCACTGCAGCCTTATTCACAATAGACAAGACAGTGAAGCAACCAAAATGTCCATCAACAGACGAAAGGATAAAGAAGAAGTGGTCCATGTACACAATGAATACTAGCCATGGAAAACAATGAAACACTGCTCTTTGAGGCACCATAGATGATCTTGGAGATAATCACAGAACATGAGGTAAGTCGGAAAGGAAAAGTCCTATAACCTATGATATCACTTATAGGCGTTATCTAATAACTGACACAAATGAACATATTTCCACAGAGAAAGGCAATCACAGACTTATTAAAAAAAAAAAAACTATGCTTATCTAAAAGGAAAGGTGGGGGGAATGGATACATGAAGATTAGCGTTACCATATGTATACAAATACATATTATATACATATATCAAAAAGACCGACCATATAGCAAGGAAGGATTACGGAACACTCTGTAATAATTTACACGGGAAGAGGATCTCTACATAAATAGGTATATATGATATGTAGATGAACCAGAGTGTGTACACCTTGGACAAGCAACATTCTAACCATTACCCCAATTGAAAAAATTAAAACAACGAACTAGGAGTAATGAGACATAAACTTATGGGGGGTTTTCCTGGCACATTCCATCCAAATTGAAAACCTAGGCAGACAACTTCCAGAACGGCTCTGCTGCCCTAGTACCCAGATTTGGGAATCGAGAAATGCTGCATCCTTGTGGCCGTTTCCCACAACAGCAGCTTTGAACCCACTGCAAAAGGTCACTAATTATTCACCAATTGCAGGTCTGTAAATGACACCGGCCCTCCAAAAAATACTGAGGTCGAAAATCGACCAAAAAATTCTAGAGTGCAACCTTCCAAAAAGAAAATTTGAAGAGGTATATTACACTCACACTTTCTTTCTTTTTTCTTTTAACAGAAAAGTAAAAGGCGTGGAAAAATGATGAATTGTAGGAATTTTTACAGACATGTAAACCCAAATTACAAAAACCTGTCAGCTCACACCAGTCAGAATGGCCATCAACAAAAATGCTGCAAACTAGAAATGCTGACGTGATTGTGGAGAAATGCGTACCCTCGATTCTAAGGGGGACGTGGTAAGAGCCACTAATGAAAGCACAATTGAGGTGCCTTGAAAAGGTAAACGTTGAGCTACCATACCAGTCAATCAATCATACCCACTGCTGGGTCTATCCCCTGAGAAAAGGAAAATCAAAAATCACAGGCTGGCAATCCTGCACTCCAGCAATATTTACCATAGGCAACACTTGGAAGCAACGAAAATGTCCATCAACAGAGGAATGCACCAAGAAGAAGTGGTCCATGTACACATGGAATATTAGCCATGGAAAACATTGAAGCACTGCTCTTTGAGGCACCATAGATGAGCCTGGAGATAATCACAAAACATGAAGTAGGTCGGAAAGCAAAACACCTATATCCTATATTATCACTTATGGCATTCTCTAATAACTGGCACAGATGAACGTATTTCCAAAGAGAAAGACCCTCACAGGCTGAGAAAACAAACTATGCTCATCTGAAAGGAAAGGAGGGGGGAAATTGAGAAATGAAGATTAGTGTTACTATACATATACAAATACATATTTTGTACATGTATCAAAAAGACCGAACATATAGCAAGGGAGGTCGACGGAACACTGTAATATTTTACATGGGAAGAGGATCTGTACATTAATAGACATACATAATGTACAAATGAACCAGATTGTGTACACCTAGGATAAACAATATTCTAAACTTTACCCAGATTAAAAAACTTTTAAAAACCAAGAAGAAGTAATGAGACATAAACTTATGGGGATTTCTCCTGGCAAATTCCATTCTAATTTACAACCTAGGACAATGACTTCCAGAAAGGCTCTGCTGCCCTAGTACCCAGATTGGGGAATGGAGAAATGCTACCTCCTTGTGGCCGTTTCCCACAACAGCAGGTTTGAACCCACTGCGAAAGGTCACTAAATTTTCACCAACTTGCAGTTCTGTAAATGACACCTGCCCTCCAGAAAATTTCTGGGGTCCAAAATCGACCAAAAAATTCAAAAGAGGGCAACCTTCGAAGAAGACAATTTCAAGAGCTATATTGTACTCACGGTTTTTTCTTTTAAGAGAAAAGAGAACGATGTAGGAATATGATGAATTTTAAAAAATTTAATGACAGGCATACCCATATTACAAAAACCTATCAGCTCACAGCAGTCAGAATGGCCATTAGGAAAAATGCTGCAAAAAATAAACGGTGAAGGGAGTGTGGAGAAATGCGTACCCTCGGTTGTAAGGGGGGGCATGTAAAGAGCCACTAATGAAAACACAGTGTAGGTGCTTTGAAAAGGGAAACATTGAGCTACCAGTCAATCAATCACAACCACTGCTTGGCCTATCACCTGAGAAAATGAGAATCAAAAAGTCACAGGCTGGCAAACCTGTACGCCAGCAAGATTTACCATAGCCAGCACTTGGAAGCAATGAAAATGTCCATCAACCGAGGAATGCACCAAGAAGAAGTGGTCCACGTACACAATGGAATATTACTCTAATAATAACTATAAATGAAATTTAAAAACAAACAAAAGCAAGGAGACATCAACATTTGTGGGTTTATCCGGGCACATGGCACTCTAACTTATAACCGAAGAACACCACTGGCCGGTAGGTCTGTTTCCCTAGTACCAGCAAGGGGAACGTAGAAAGGCTGCCGCTCTCTGGCCGTTACCTGCAAAAGCAGGTTTAAAGCCTGAGCTAATGGTCACTTCATATGAACAAGTACTGCAGGGCTGTAAATGAAACCTGCCCTCAAAATGTCTTGAGGGAGATAATGGCCAAAATATTTCAAATGGTGACACATACTTTAAGAAAACACTTTGAAGAAATAAGCTCTAATCACAGCTGGAAAAATAAAAAGGACATGTCTTAAAGATCAATTTCAACGCATTATGAGACACATGCAAATTCAACCACAAAGAGGTATCAGCTCACACCACTCAGAATAACCATCAGCAAAAACTACAAAGAATAAATCCTGAAGGAGCTGGGAAGAAATACATACCCTCCACTTTAAGTGGGACGTAACCTGGAAAGAGCCACTAAGGAGAACAGAATAGAGGTGCCTTTAAAAGGTAAACATTGAGCTACCATATGTTCCAGCAGACCTATTCCTGGACCTATAAACTAAGAAGACAGAATTGGAAGGACACAGGCACGCAAATCTGCATTGCATAGTATTACAGTAGCCAAGATATGGAAGTAACCAAAAAGTCCACCGACAGATGGGTGGACAAAGAAGAACTGCTACCTGTACAGATGGAATATGAGCTAGTGAAAAAAATGAAACGATGCCATTTCCAGCACCACAGATGAGTCTAGAAGTAATCACGCAACTTGGAGTAAGTGAGAAAGCGAAAAACACATATCCTATCGTATCACATATAGGTGTTACCTAAAAAATGATACAAACAAAGATATTTCCACAGAGAAACACTTTCATAGATTCATTAAAAAACTTATGGTTCACCAAATGGACAGGTGTGAGGATTGGATACATTACCATATTGAGGTTAACAGAGAGATACAAACACATGTGAAATATAGAATCACCAAAGACCTACGCAATACCAAGAGAAGACTACTCAACATTGTGTCATAACCTACATGGGAAAAGGATCCGAAGAAGAATAGATATATGTATATGTGTGAAAGAACCACATCTTGCACACCTAGAACAAACAAAACATTGTAATCAAGTTTGCTGTGAGAAAAAATAAAAATTAAGTTAAAAATACCAACAAGAAGTAAGGAGACATAAACTTAAAGGGCTTTTTCCTCGCACATTCCATTCTAATTTACAACCTAGAACACCACTTCCAGTAAGGCTCTGTTGCCCTAGTAACCAGATTTGGTAAAGGAGAAATGCTGCCGCCTTGTGGCCGATTCCCGCAAGAGCAGCTTTTAACCCCCAGCTAATGGTCACTTACCATTCACAAGGACTCAGGGCTGTAAAGGACACCTGCCCTCAAAATTGTGCTGAGGTAGGGAATGGATAAAAAAATTCAAAACAGGCAAAATGTTCACGAAGATAGTATGAAGAGGTAAGTTTTACTCACTCTCTTTTAAAAAAAAAGGAAAATGGATAAAAGCTCAGCCTCAGGAAGTATTAGACTCATGCAATCTAATCTACAAAAAGTTTTCAACTCACACCAGTCGACTGACCATTGGCAAAAAGTCTACAAACAATAAATGCTGAAGAGGTTTAAGAGAACTGTGTACCCTCTAGCTGCTGGTGAGATGTAAAAGGGTTAAACGCTAATAATGAGAACAGAAAGAAGCTGCGTTGAAAAGAAAAATTGAGGTACCATTCAATCCAGCAGGCGCACCAAAGGGCCTCTCACCTGAGAAGACCAGAATGAAGAAGACCCGGGCTGCAAAAGCTGCACTGCAGCCTTATTCACAATAGACAAGACAGTGAAGCAACCAAAATGTCCATCAACAGACGAAAGGATAAAGAAGAAGTGGTCCATGTACACAATGAATACTAGCCATGGAAAACAATGAAACACTGCTCTTTGAGGCACCATAGATGATCTTGGAGATAATCACAGAACATGAGGTAAGTCGGAAAGGAAAAGTCCTATAACCTATGATATCACTTATAGGCGTTATCTAATAACTGACACAAATGAACATATTTCCACAGAGAAAGGCAATCACAGACTTATTAAAAAAAAAAAACTATGCTTATCTAAAAGGAAAGGTGGGGGGAATGGATACATGAAGATTAGCGTTACCATATGTATACAAATACATATTATATACATATATCAAAAAGACCGACCATATAGCAAGGAAGGATTACGGAACACTCTGTAATAATTTACACGGGAAGAGGATCTCTACATAAATAGGTATATATGATATGTAGATGAACCAGAGTGTGTACACCTTGGACAAGCAACATTCTAACCATTACCCCAATTGAAAAAATTAAAACAACGAACTAGGAGTAATGAGACATAAACTTATGGGGGGTTTTCCTGGCACATTCCATCCAAATTGAAAACCTAGGCAGACAACTTCCAGAACGGCTCTGCTGCCCTAGTACCCAGATTTGGGAATCGAGAAATGCTGCATCCTTGTGGCCGTTTCCCACAACAGCAGCTTTGAACCCACTGCAAAAGGTCACTAATTATTCACCAATTGCAGGTCTGTAAATGACACCGGCCCTCCAAAAAATACTGAGGTCGAAAATCGACCAAAAAATTCTAGAGTGCAACCTTCCAAAAAGAAAATTTGAAGAGGTATATTACACTCACACTTTCTTTCTTTTTTCTTTTAACAGAAAAGTAAAAGGCGTGGAAAAATGATGAATTGTAGGAATTTTTACAGACATGTAAACCCAAATTACAAAAACCTGTCAGCTCACACCAGTCAGAATGGCCATCAACAAAAATGCTGCAAACTAGAAATGCTGACGTGATTGTGGAGAAATGCGTACCCTCGATTCTAAGGGGGACGTGGTAAGAGCCACTAATGAAAGCACAATTGAGGTGCCTTGAAAAGGTAAACGTTGAGCTACCATACCAGTCAATCAATCATACCCACTGCTGGGTCTATCCCCTGAGAAAAGGAAAATCAAAAATCACAGGCTGGCAATCCTGCACTCCAGCAATATTTACCATAGGCAACACTTGGAAGCAACGAAAATGTCCATCAACAGAGGAATGCACCAAGAAGAAGTGGTCCATGTACACATGGAATATTAGCCATGGAAAACATTGAAGCACTGCTCTTTGAGGCACCATAGATGAGCCTGGAGATAATCACAAAACATGAAGTAGGTCGGAAAGCAAAACACCTATATCCTATATTATCACTTATGGCATTCTCTAATAACTGGCACAGATGAACGTATTTCCAAAGAGAAAGACCCTCACAGGCTGAGAAAACAAACTATGCTCATCTGAAAGGAAAGGAGGGGGGAAATTGAGAAATGAAGATTAGTGTTACTATACATATACAAATACATATTTTGTACATGTATCAAAAAGACCGAACATATAGCAAGGGAGGTCGACGGAACACTGTAATATTTTACATGGGAAGAGGATCTGTACATTAATAGACATACATAATGTACAAATGAACCAGATTGTGTACACCTAGGATAAACAATATTCTAAACTTTACCCAGATTAAAAAACTTTTAAAAACCAAGAAGAAGTAATGAGACATAAACTTATGGGGATTTCTCCTGGCAAATTCCATTCTAATTTACAACCTAGGACAATGACTTCCAGAAAGGCTCTGCTGCCCTAGTACCCAGATTGGGGAATGGAGAAATGCTACCTCCTTGTGGCCGTTTCCCACAACAGCAGGTTTGAACCCACTGCGAAAGGTCACTAAATTTTCACCAACTTGCAGTTCTGTAAATGACACCTGCCCTCCAGAAAATTTCTGGGGTCCAAAATCGACCAAAAATTTCAAAAGAGGGCAACCTTCGAAGAAGACAATTTCAAGAGCTATATTGTACTCACGGTTTTTTCTTTTAAGAGAAAAGAGAACGATGTAGGAATATGATGAATTTTAAAAAATTTAATGACAGGCATACCCATATTACAAAAACCTATCAGCTCACAGCAGTCAGAATGGCCATTAGGAAAAATGCTGCAAAAAATAAACGGTGAAGGGAGTGTGGAGAAATGCGTACCCTCAGTTGTAAGGGGGGGCATGTAAAGAGCCACTAATGAAAACACAGTGTAGGTGCTTTGAAAAGGGAAACATTGAGCTACCAGTCAATCAATCACAACCACTGCTTGGCCTATCACCTGAGAAAATGAGAATCAAAAAGTCACAGGCTGGCAAACCTGTACGCCAGCAAGATTTACCATAGCCAGCACTTGGAAGCAATGAAAATGTCCATCAACCGAGGAATGCACCAAGAAGAAGTGGTCCACGTACACAATGGAATATTACTCTAATAATAACTATAAATGAAATTTAAAAACAAACAAAAGCAAGGAGACATCAACATTTGTGGGTTTATCCGGGCACATGGCACTCTAACTTATAACCGAAGAACACCACTGGCCGGTAGGTCTGTTTCCCTAGTACCAGCAAGGGGAACGTAGAAAGGCTGCCGCTCTCTGGCCGTTACCTGCAAAAGCAGGTTTAAAGCCTGAGCTAATGGTCACTTCATATGAACAAGTACTGCAGGGCTGTAAATGAAACCTGCCCTCAAAATGTCTTGAGGGAGATAATGGCCAAAATATTTCAAATGGTGACACATACTTTAAGAAAACACTTTGAAGAAATAAGCTCTAATCACAGCTGGAAAAATAAAAAGGACATGTCTTAAAGATCAATTTCAACGCATTATGAGACACATGCAAATTCAACCACAAAGAGGTATCAGCTCACACCACTCAGAATAACCATCAGCAAAAACTACAAAGAATAAATCCTGAAGGAGCTGGGAAGAAATACATACCCTCCACTTTAAGTGGGACGTAACCTGGAAAGAGCCACTAAGGAGAACAGAATAGAGGTGCCTTTAAAAGGTAAACATTGAGCTACCATATGTTCCAGCAGACCTATTCCTGGACCTATAAACTAAGAAGACAGAATTGGAAGGACACAGGCACGCAAATCTGCATTGCATAGTATTACAGTAGCCAAGATATGGAAGTAACCAAAAAGTCCACCGACAGATGGGTGGACAAAGAAGAACTGCTACCTGTACAGATGGAATATGAGCTAGTGAAAAAAATGAAACGATGCCATTTCCAGCACCACAGATGAGTCTAGAAGTAATCACGCAACTTGGAGTAAGTGAGAAAGCGAAAAACACATATCCTATCGTATCACATATAGGTGTTACCTAAAAAATGATACAAACAAAGATATTTCCACAGAGAAACACTTTCATAGATTCATTAAAAAACTTATGGTTCACCAAATGGACAGGTGTGAGGATTGGATACATTACCATATTGAGGTTAACAGAGAGATACAAACACATGTGAAATATAGAATCACCAAAGACCTACGCAATACCAAGAGAAGACTACTCAACATTGTGTCATAACCTACATGGGAAAAGGATCCGAAGAAGAATAGATATATGTATATGTGTGAAAGAACCACATCTTGCACACCTAGAACAAACAAAACATTGTAATCAAGTTTGCTGTGAGAAAAAATAAAAATTAAGTTAAAAATACCAACAAGAAGTAAGGAGACATAAACTTAAAGGGCTTTTTCCTCGCACATTCCATTCTAATTTACAACCTAGAACACCACTTCCAGTAAGGCTCTGTTGCCCTAGTAACCAGATTTGGTAAAGGAGAAATGCTGCCGCCTTGTGGCCGATTCCCGCAAGAGCAGCTTTTAACCCCCAGCTAATGGTCACTTACCATTCACAAGGACTCAGGGCTGTAAAGGACACCTGCCCTCAAAATTGTGCTGAGGTAGGGAATGGATAAAAAAAATCAAAACAGGCAAAATGTTCACGAAGATAGTATGAAGAGGTAAGTTTTACTCACTCTCTTTTAAAAAAAAAGGAAAATGGATAAAAGCTCAGCCTCAGGAAGTATTAGACTCATGCAATCTAATCTACAAAAAGTTTTCAACTCACACCAGTCGACTGACCATTGGCAAAAAGTCTACAAACAATAAATGCTGAAGAGGTTTAAGAGAACTGTGTACCCTCTAGCTGCTGGTGAGATGTAAAAGGGTTAAACGCTAATAATGAGAACAGAAAGAAGCTGCGTTGAAAAGAAAAATTGAGGTACCATTCAATCCAGCAGGCGCACCAAAGGGCCTCTCACCTGAGAAGACCAGAATGAAGAAGACCCGGGCTGCAAAAGCTGCACTGCAGCCTTATTCACAATAGACAAGACAGTGAAGCAACCAAAATGTCCATCAACAGACGAAAGGATAAAGAAGAAGTGGTCCATGTACACAATGAATACTAGCCATGGAAAACAATGAAACACTGCTCTTTGAGGCACCATAGATGATCTTGGAGATAATCACAGAACATGAGGTAAGTCGGAAAGGAAAAGTCCTATAACCTATGATATCACTTATAGGCGTTATCTAATAACTGACACAAATGAACATATTTCCACAGAGAAAGGCAATCACAGACTTATTAAAAAAAAAAACTATGCTTATCTAAAAGGAAAGGTGGGGGGAATGGATACATGAAGATTAGCGTTACCATATGTATACAAATACATATTATATACATATATCAAAAAGACCGACCATATAGCAAGGAAGGATTACGGAACACTCTGTAATAATTTACACGGGAAGAGGATCTCTACATAAATAGGTATATATGATATGTAGATGAACCAGAGTGTGTACACCTTGGACAAGCAACATTCTAACCATTACCCCAATTGAAAAAATTAAAACAACGAACTAGGAGTAATGAGACATAAACTTATGGGGGGTTTTCCTGGCACATTCCATCCAAATTGAAAACCTAGGCAGACAACTTCCAGAACGGCTCTGCTGCCCTAGTACCCAGATTTGGGAATCGAGAAATGCTGCATCCTTGTGGCCGTTTCCCACAACAGCAGCTTTGAACCCACTGCAAAAGGTCACTAATTATTCACCAATTGCAGGTCTGTAAATGACACCGGCCCTCCAAAAAATACTGAGGTCGAAAATCGACCAAAAAATTCTAGAGTGCAACCTTCCAAAAAGAAAATTTGAAGAGGTATATTACACTCACACTTTCTTTCTTTTTTCTTTTAACAGAAAAGTAAAAGGCGTGGAAAAATGATGAATTGTAGGAATTTTTACAGACATGTAAACCCAAATTACAAAAACCTGTCAGCTCACACCAGTCAGAATGGCCATCAACAAAAATGCTGCAAACTAGAAATGCTGACGTGATTGTGGAGAAATGCGTACCCTCGATTCTAAGGGGGACGTGGTAAGAGCCACTAATGAAAGCACAATTGAGGTGCCTTGAAAAGGTAAACGTTGAGCTACCATACCAGTCAATCAATCATACCCACTGCTGGGTCTATCCCCTGAGAAAAGGAAAATCAAAAATCACAGGCTGGCAATCCTGCACTCCAGCAATATTTACCATAGGCAACACTTGGAAGCAACGAAAATGTCCATCAACAGAGGAATGCACCAAGAAGAAGTGGTCCATGTACACATGGAATATTAGCCATGGAAAACATTGAAGCACTGCTCTTTGAGGCACCATAGATGAGCCTGGAGATAATCACAAAACATGAAGTAGGTCGGAAAGCAAAACACCTATATCCTATATTGTCACTTATGGCATTCTCTAATAACTGGCACAGATGAACGTATTTCCAAAGAGAAAGACCCTCACAGGCTGAGAAAACAAACTATGCTCATCTGAAAGGAAAGGAGGGGGGAAATTGAGAAATGAAGATTAGTGTTACTATACATATACAAATACATATTTTGTACATGTATCAAAAAGACCGAACATATAGCAAGGGAGGTCGATGGAACACTGTAATATTTTACATGGGAAGAGGATCTGTACATTAATAGACATACATAATGTACAAATGAACCAGATTGTGTACACCTAGGATAAACAATATTCTAAACTTTACCCAGATTAAAAAACTTTTAAAAACCAAGAAGAAGTAATGAGACATAAACTTATGGGGATTTCTCCTGGCAAATTCCATTCTAATTTACAACCTAGGACAATGACTTCCAGAAAGGCTCTGCTGCCCTAGTACCCAGATTGGGGAATGGAGAAATGCTACCTCCTTGTGGCCGTTTCCCACAACAGCAGGTTTGAACCCACTGCGAAAGGTCACTAAATTTTCACCAACTTGCAGTTCTGTAAATGACACCTGCCCTCCAGAAAATTTCTGGGGTCCAAAATCGACCAAAAAATTCAAAAGAGGGCAACCTTCGAAGAAGACTATTTCAAGAGCTACATTGTACTCACGGTTTTTTCTTTTAAGAGAAAAGAGAACGATGTAGGAATATGATGAATTTTAAAAAATTTAATGACAGGCATACCCATATTACAAAAACCTATCAGCTCACAGCAGTCAGAATGGCCATTAGGAAAAATGCTGCAAAAAATAAACGGTGAAGGGAGTGTGGAGAAATGCGTACCCTCGGTTGTAAGGGGGGGCATGTAAAGAGCCACTAATGAAAACACAGTGTAGGTGCTTTGAAAAGGGAAACATTGAGCTACCAGTCAATCAATCACAACCACTGCTTGGCCTATCACCTGAGAAAATGAGAATCAAAAAGTCACAGGCTGGCAAACCTGTACGCCAGCAAGATTTACCATAGCCAGCACTTGGAAGCAATGAAAATGTCCATCAACCGAGGAATGCACCAAGAAGAAGTGGTCCACGTACACAATGGAATATTACTCTAATAATAACTATAAATGAAATTTAAAAACAAACAAAAGCAAGGAGACATCAACATTTGTGGGTTTATCCGGGCACATGGCACTCTAACTTATAACCGAAGAACACCACTGGCCGGTAGGTCTGTTTCCCTAGTACCAGCAAGGGGAACGTAGAAAGGCTGCCGCTCTCTGGCCGTTACCTGCAAAAGCAGGTTTAAAGCCTGAGCTAATGGTCACTTCATATGAACAAGTACTGCAGGGCTGTAAATGAAACCTGCCCTCAAAATGTCTTGAGGGAGATAATGGCCAAAATATTTCAAATGGTGACACATACTTTAAGAAAACACTTTGAAGAAATAAGCTCTAATCACAGCTGGAAAAATAAAAAGGACATGTCTTAAAGATCAATTTCAACGCATTATGAGACACATGCAAATTCAACCACAAAGAGGTATCAGCTCACACCACTCAGAATAACCATCAGCAAAAACTACAAAGAATAAATCCTGAAGGAGCTGGGAAGAAATACATACCCTCCACTTTAAGTGGGACGTAACCTGGAAAGAGCCACTAAGGAGAACAGAATAGAGGTGCCTTTAAAAGGTAAACATTGAGCTACCATATGTTCCAGCAGACCTATTCCTGGACCTATAAACTAAGAAGACAGAATTGGAAGGACACAGGCACGCAAATCTGCATTGCATAGTATTACAGTAGCCAAGATATGGAAGTAACCAAAAAGTCCACCGACAGATGGGTGGACAAAGAAGAACTGCTACCTGTACAGATGGAATATGAGCTAGTGAAAAAAATGAAACGATGCCATTTCCAGCACCACAGATGAGTCTAGAAGTAATCACGCAACTTGGAGTAAGTGAGAAAGCGAAAAACACATATCCTATCGTATCACATATAGGTGTTACCTAAAAAATGATACAAACAAAGATATTTCCACAGAGAAACACTTTCATAGATTCATTAAAAAACTTATGGTTCACCAAATGGACAGGTGTGAGGATTGGATACATTACCATATTGAGGTTAACAGAGAGATACAAACACATGTGAAATATAGAATCACCAAAGACCTACGCAATACCAAGAGAAGACTACTCAACATTGTGTCATAACCTACATGGGAAAAGGATCCGAAGAAGAATAGATATATGTATATGTGTGAAAGAACCACATCTTGCACACCTAGAACAAACAAAACATTGTAATCAAGTTTGCTGTGAGAAAAAATAAAAATTAAGTTAAAAATACCAACAAGAAGTAAGGAGACATAAACTTAAAGGGCTTTTTCCTCGCACATTCCATTCTAATTTACAACCTAGAACACCACTTCCAGTAAGGCTCTGTTGCCCTAGTAACCAGATTTGGTAAAGGAGAAATGCTGCCGCCTTGTGGCCGATTCCCGCAAGAGCAGCTTTTAACCCCCAGCTAATGGTCACTTACCATTCACAAGGACTCAGGGCTGTAAAGGACACCTGCCCTCAAAATTGTGCTGAGGTAGGGAATGGATAAAAAAATTCAAAACAGGCAAAATGTTCACGAAGATAGTATGAAGAGGTAAGTTTTACTCACTCTCTTTTAAAAAAAAAGGAAAATGGATAAAAGCTCAGCCTCAGGAAGTATTAGACTCATGCAATCTAATCTACAAAAAGTTTTCAACTCACACCAGTCGACTGACCATTGGCAAAAAGTCTACAAACAATAAATGCTGAAGAGGTTTAAGAGAACTGTGTACCCTCTAGCTGCTGGTGAGATGTAAAAGGGTTAAACGCTAATAATGAGAACAGAAAGAAGCTGCGTTGAAAAGAAAAATTGAGGTACCATTCAATCCAGCAGGCGCACCAAAGGGCCTCTCACCTGAGAAGACCAGAATGAAGAAGACCCGGGCTGCAAAAGCTGCACTGCAGCCTTATTCACAATAGACAAGACAGTGAAGCAACCAAAATGTCCATCAACAGACGAAAGGATAAAGAAGAAGTGGTCCATGTACACAATGAATACTAGCCATGGAAAACAATGAAACACTGCTCTTTGAGGCACCATAGATGATCTTGGAGATAATCACAGAACATGAGGTAAGTCGGAAAGGAAAAGTCCTATAACCTATGATATCACTTATAGGCGTTATCTAATAACTGACACAAATGAACATATTTCCACAGAGAAAGGCAATCACAGACTTATTAAAAAAAAAAAAACTATGCTTATCTAAAAGGAAAGGTGGGGGGAATGGATACATGAAGATTAGCGTTACCATATGTATACAAATACATATTATATACATATATCAAAAAGACCGACCATATAGCAAGGAAGGATTACGGAACACTCTGTAATAATTTACACGGGAAGAGGATCTCTACATAAATAGGTATATATGATATGTAGATGAACCAGAGTGTGTACACCTTGGACAAGCAACATTCTAACCATTACCCCAATTGAAAAAATTAAAACAACGAACTAGGAGTAATGAGACATAAACTTATGGGGGGTTTTCCTGGCACATTCCATCCAAATTGAAAACCTAGGCAGACAACTTCCAGAACGGCTCTGCTGCCCTAGTACCCAGATTTGGGAATCGAGAAATGCTGCATCCTTGTGGCCGTTTCCCACAACAGCAGCTTTGAACCCACTGCAAAAGGTCACTAATTATTCACCAATTGCAGGTCTGTAAATGACACCGGCCCTCCAAAAAATACTGAGGTCGAAAATCGACCAAAAAATTCTAGAGTGCAACCTTCCAAAAAGAAAATTTGAAGAGGTATATTACACTCACACTTTCTTTCTTTTTTCTTTTAACAGAAAAGTAAAAGGCGTGGAAAAATGATGAATTGTAGGAATTTTTACAGACATGTAAACCCAAATTACAAAAACCTGTCAGCTCACACCAGTCAGAATGGCCATCAACAAAAATGCTGCAAACTAGAAATGCTGACGTGATTGTGGAGAAATGCGTACCCTCGATTCTAAGGGGGACGTGGTAAGAGCCACTAATGAAAGCACAATTGAGGTGCCTTGAAAAGGTAAACGTTGAGCTACCATACCAGTCAATCAATCATACCCACTGCTGGGTCTATCCCCTGAGAAAAGGAAAATCAAAAATCACAGGCTGGCAATCCTGCACTCCAGCAATATTTACCATAGGCAACACTTGGAAGCAACGAAAATGTCCATCAACAGAGGAATGCACCAAGAAGAAGTGGTCCATGTACACATGGAATATTAGCCATGGAAAACATTGAAGCACTGCTCTTTGAGGCACCATAGATGAGCCTGGAGATAATCACAAAACATGAAGTAGGTCGGAAAGCAAAACACCTATATCCTATATTATCACTTATGGCATTCTCTAATAACTGGCACAGATGAACGTATTTCCAAAGAGAAAGACCCTCACAGGCTGAGAAAACAAACTATGCTCATCTGAAAGGAAAGGAGGGGGGAAATTGAGAAATGAAGATTAGTGTTACTATACATATACAGATACATATTTTGTACATGTATCAAAAAGACCGAACATATAGCAAGGGAGGTCGACGGAACACTGTAATATTTTACATGGGAAGAGGATCTGTACATTAATAGACATACATAATGTACAAATGAACCAGATTGTGTACACCTAGGATAAACAATATTCTAAACTTTACCCAGATTAAAAAACTTTTAAAAACCAAGAAGAAGTAATGAGACATAAACTTATGGGGATTTCTCCTGGCAAATTCCATTCTAATTTACAACCTAGGACAATGACTTCCAGAAAGGCTCTGCTGCCCTAGTACCCAGATTGGGGAATGGAGAAATGCTACCTCCTTGTGGCCGTTTCCCACAACAGCAGGTTTGAACCCACTGCGAAAGGTCACTAAATTTTCACCAACTTGCAGTTCTGTAAATGACACCTGCCCTCCAGAAAATTTCTGGGGTCCAAAATCGACCAAAAAATTCAAAAGAGGGCAACCTTCGAAGAAGACTATTTCAAGAGCTATATTGTACTCACGGTTTTTTCTTTTAAGAGAAAAGAGAACGATGTAGGAATATGATGAATTTTAAAAAATTTAATGACAGGCATACCCATATTACAAAAACCTATCAGCTCACAGCAGTCAGAATGGCCATTAGGAAAAATGCTGCAAAAAATAAACGGTGAAGGGAGTGTGGAGAAATGCGTACCCTCGGTTGTAAGGGGGGGCATGTAAAGAGCCACTAATGAAAACACAGTGTAGGTGCTTTGAAAAGGGAAACATTGAGCTACCAGTCAATCAATCACAACCACTGCTTGGCCTATCACCTGAGAAAATGAGAATCAAAAAGTCACAGGCTGGCAAACCTGTACGCCAGCAAGATTTACCATAGCCAGCACTTGGAAGCAATGAAAATGTCCATCAACCGAGGAATGCACCAAGAAGAAGTGGTCCACGTACACAATGGAATATTACTCTAATAATAACTATAAATGAAATTTAAAAACAAACAAAAGCAAGGAGACATCAACATTTGTGGGTTTATCCGGGCACATGGCACTCTAACTTATAACCGAAGAACACCACTGGCCGGTAGGTCTGTTTCCCTAGTACCAGCAAGGGGAACGTAGAAAGGCTGCCGCTCTCTGGCCGTTACCTGCAAAAGCAGGTTTAAAGCCTGAGCTAATGGTCACTTCATATGAACAAGTACTGCAGGGCTGTAAATGAAACCTGCCCTCAAAATGTCTTGAGGGAGATAATGGCCAAAATATTTCAAATGGTGACACATACTTTAAGAAAACACTTTGAAGAAATAAGCTCTAATCACAGCTGGAAAAATAAAAAGGACATGTCTTAAAGATCAATTTCAACGCATTATGAGACACATGCAAATTCAACCACAAAGAGGTATCAGCTCACACCACTCAGAATAACCATCAGCAAAAACTACAAAGAATAAATCCTGAAGGAGCTGGGAAGAAATACATACCCTCCACTTTAAGTGGGACGTAACCTGGAAAGAGCCACTAAGGAGAACAGAATAGAGGTGCCTTTAAAAGGTAAACATTGAGCTACCATATGTTCCAGCAGACCTATTCCTGGACCTATAAACTAAGAAGACAGAATTGGAAGGACACAGGCACGCAAATCTGCATTGCATAGTATTACAGTAGCCAAGATATGGAAGTAACCAAAAAGTCCACCGACAGATGGGTGGACAAAGAAGAACTGCTACCTGTACAGATGGAATATGAGCTAGTGAAAAAAATGAAACGATGCCATTTCCAGCACCACAGATGAGTCTAGAAGTAATCACGCAACTTGGAGTAAGTGAGAAAGCGAAAAACACATATCCTATCGTATCACATATAGGTGTTACCTAAAAAATGATACAAACAAAGATATTTCCACAGAGAAACACTTTCATAGATTCATTAAAAAACTTATGGTTCACCAAATGGACAGGTGTGAGGATTGGATACATTACCATATTGAGGTTAACAGAGAGATACAAACACATGTGAAATATAGAATCACCAAAGACCTACGCAATACCAAGAGAAGACTACTCAACATTGTGTCATAACCTACATGGGAAAAGGATCCGAAGAAGAATAGATATATGTATATGTGTGAAAGAACCACATCTTGCACACCTAGAACAAACAAAACATTGTAATCAAGTTTGCTGTGAGAAAAAATAAAAATTAAGTTAAAAATACCAACAAGAAGTAAGGAGACATAAACTTAAAGGGCTTTTTCCTCGCACATTCCATTCTAATTTACAACCTAGAACACCACTTCCAGTAAGGCTCTGTTGCCCTAGTAACCAGATTTGGTAAAGGAGAAATGCTGCCGCCTTGTGGCCGATTCCCGCAAGAGCAGCTTTTAACCCCCAGCTAATGGTCACTTACCATTCACAAGGACTCAGGGCTGTAAAGGACACCTGCCCTCAAAATTGTGCTGAGGTAGGGAATGGATAAAAAAAATCAAAACAGGCAAAATGTTCACGAAGATAGTATGAAGAGGTAAGTTTTACTCACTCTCTTTTAAAAAAAAAGGAAAATGGATAAAAGCTCAGCCTCAGGAAGTATTAGACTCATGCAATCTAATCTACAAAAAGTTTTCAACTCACACCAGTCGACTGACCATTGGCAAAAAGTCTACAAACAATAAATGCTGAAGAGGTTTAAGAGAACTGTGTACCCTCTAGCTGCTGGTGAGATGTAAAAGGGTTAAACGCTAATAATGAGAACAGAAAGAAGCTGCGTTGAAAAGAAAAATTGAGGTACCATTCAATCCAGCAGGCGCACCAAAGGGCCTCTCACCTGAGAAGACCAGAATGAAGAAGACCCGGGCTGCAAAAGCTGCACTGCAGCCTTATTCACAATAGACAAGACAGTGAAGCAACCAAAATGTCCATCAACAGACGAAAGGATAAAGAAGAAGTGGTCCATGTACACAATGAATACTAGCCATGGAAAACAATGAAACACTGCTCTTTGAGGCACCATAGATGATCTTGGAGATAATCACAGAACATGAGGTAAGTCGGAAAGGAAAAGTCCTATAACCTATGATATCACTTATAGGCGTTATCTAATAACTGACACAAATGAACATATTTCCACAGAGAAAGGCAATCACAGACTTATTAAAAAAAAAAAAACTATGCTTATCTAAAAGGAAAGGTGGGGGGAATGGATACATGAAGATTAGCGTTACCATATGTATACAAATACATATTATATACATATATCAAAAAGACCGACCATATAGCAAGGAAGGATTACGGAACACTCTGTAATAATTTACACGGGAAGAGGATCTCTACATAAATAGGTATATATGATATGTAGATGAACCAGAGTGTGTACACCTTGGACAAGCAACATTCTAACCATTACCCCAATTGAAAAAATTAAAACAACGAACTAGGAGTAATGAGACATAAACTTATGGGGGGTTTTCCTGGCACATTCCATCCAAATTGAAAACCTAGGCAGACAACTTCCAGAACGGCTCTGCTGCCCTAGTACCCAGATTTGGGAATCGAGAAATGCTGCATCCTTGTGGCCGTTTCCCACAACAGCAGCTTTGAACCCACTGCAAAAGGTCACTAATTATTCACCAATTGCAGGTCTGTAAATGACACCGGCCCTCCAAAAAATACTGAGGTCGAAAATCGACCAAAAAATTCTAGAGTGCAACCTTCCAAAAAGAAAATTTGAAGAGGTATATTACACTCACACTTTCTTTCTTTTTTCTTTTAACAGAAAAGTAAAAGGCGTGGAAAAATGATGAATTGTAGGAATTTTTACAGACATGTAAACCCAAATTACAAAAACCTGTCAGCTCACACCAGTCAGAATGGCCATCAACAAAAATGCTGCAAACTAGAAATGCTGACGTGATTGTGGAGAAATGCGTACCCTCGATTCTAAGGGGGACGTGGTAAGAGCCACTAATGAAAGCACAATTGAGGTGCCTTGAAAAGGTAAACGTTGAGCTACCATACCAGTCAATCAATCATACCCACTGCTGGGTCTATCCCCTGAGAAAAGGAAAATCAAAAATCACAGGCTGGCAATCCTGCACTCCAGCAATATTTACCATAGGCAACACTTGGAAGCAACGAAAATGTCCATCAACAGAGGAATGCACCAAGAAGAAGTGGTCCATGTACACATGGAATATTAGCCATGGAAAACATTGAAGCACTGCTCTTTGAGGCACCATAGATGAGCCTGGAGATAATCACAAAACATGAAGTAGGTCGGAAAGCAAAACACCTATATCCTATATTATCACTTATGGCATTCTCTAATAACTGGCACAGATGAACGTATTTCCAAAGAGAAAGACCCTCACAGGCTGAGAAAACAAACTATGCTCATCTGAAAGGAAAGGAGGGGGGAAATTGAGAAATGAAGATTAGTGTTACTATACATATACAAATACATATTTTGTACATGTATCAAAAAGACCGAACATATAGCAAGGGAGGTCGACGGAACACTGTAATATTTTACATGGGAAGAGGATCTGTACATTAATAGACATACATAATGTACAAATGAACCAGATTGTGTACACCTAGGATAAACAATATTCTAAACTTTACCCAGATTAAAAAACTTTTAAAAACCAAGAAGAAGTAATGAGACATAAACTTATGGGGATTTCTCCTGGCAAATTCCATTCTAATTTACAACCTAGGACAATGACTTCCAGAAAGGCTCTGCTGCCCTAGTACCCAGATTGGGGAATGGAGAAATGCTACCTCCTTGTGGCCGTTTCCCACAACAGCAGGTTTGAACCCACTGCGAAAGGTCACTAAATTTTCACCAACTTGCAGTTCTGTAAATGACACCTGCCCTCCAGAAAATTTCTGGGGTCCAAAATCGACCAAAAAATTCAAAAGAGGGCAACCTTCGAAGAAGACAATTTCAAGAGCTATATTGTACTCACGGTTTTTTCTTTTAAGAGAAAAGAGAACGATGTAGGAATATGATGAATTTTAAAAAATTTAATGACAGGCATACCCATATTACAAAAACCTATCAGCTCACAGCAGTCAGAATGGCCATTAGGAAAAATGCTGCAAAAAATAAACGGTGAAGGGAGTGTGGAGAAATGCGTACCCTCGGTTGTAAGGGGGGGCATGTAAAGAGCCACTAATGAAAACACAGTGTAGGTGCTTTGAAAAGGGAAACATTGAGCTACCAGTCAATCAATCACAACCACTGCTTGGCCTATCACCTGAGAAAATGAGAATCAAAAAGTCACAGGCTGGCAAACCTGTACGCCAGCAAGATTTACCATAGCCAGCACTTGGAAGCAATGAAAATGTCCATCAACCGAGGAATGCACCAAGAAGAAGTGGTCCACGTACACAATGGAATATTACTCTAATAATAACTATAAATGAAATTTAAAAACAAACAAAAGCAAGGAGACATCAACATTTGTGGGTTTATCCGGGCACATGGCACTCTAACTTATAACCGAAGAACACCACTGGCCGGTAGGTCTGTTTCCCTAGTACCAGCAAGGGGAACGTAGAAAGGCTGCCGCTCTCTGGCCGTTACCTGCAAAAGCAGGTTTAAAGCCTGAGCTAATGGTCACTTCATATGAACAAGTACTGCAGGGCTGTAAATGAAACCTGCCCTCAAAATGTCTTGAGGGAGATAATGGCCAAAATATTTCAAATGGTGACACATACTTTAAGAAAACACTTTGAAGAAATAAGCTCTAATCACAGCTGGAAAAATAAAAAGGACATGTCTTAAAGATCAATTTCAACGCATTATGAGACACATGCAAATTCAACCACAAAGAGGTATCAGCTCACACCACTCAGAATAACCATCAGCAAAAACTACAAAGAATAAATCCTGAAGGAGCTGGGAAGAAATACATACCCTCCACTTTAAGTGGGACGTAACCTGGAAAGAGCCACTAAGGAGAACAGAATAGAGGTGCCTTTAAAAGGTAAACATTGAGCTACCATATGTTCCAGCAGACCTATTCCTGGACCTATAAACTAAGAAGACAGAATTGGAAGGACACAGGCACGCAAATCTGCATTGCATAGTATTACAGTAGCCAAGATATGGAAGTAACCAAAAAGTCCACCGACAGATGGGTGGACAAAGAAGAACTGCTACCTGTACAGATGGAATATGAGCTAGTGAAAAAAATGAAACGATGCCATTTCCAGCACCACAGATGAGTCTAGAAGTAATCACGCAACTTGGAGTAAGTGAGAAAGCGAAAAACACATATCCTATCGTATCACATATAGGTGTTACCTAAAAAATGATACAAACAAAGATATTTCCACAGAGAAACACTTTCATAGATTCATTAAAAAACTTATGGTTCACCAAATGGACAGGTGTGAGGATTGGATACATTACCATATTGAGGTTAACAGAGAGATACAAACACATGTGAAATATAGAATCACCAAAGACCTACGCAATACCAAGAGAAGACTACTCAACATTGTGTCATAACCTACATGGGAAAAGGATCCGAAGAAGAATAGATATATGTATATGTGTGAAAGAACCACATCTTGCACACCTAGAACAAACAAAACATTGTAATCAAGTTTGCTGTGAGAAAAAATAAAAATTAAGTTAAAAATACCAACAAGAAGTAAGGAGACATAAACTTAAAGGGCTTTTTCCTCGCACATTCCATTCTAATTTACAACCTAGAACACCACTTCCAGTAAGGCTCTGTTGCCCTAGTAACCAGATTTGGTAAAGGAGAAATGCTGCCGCCTTGTGGCCGATTCCCGCAAGAGCAGCTTTTAACCCCCAGCTAATGGTCACTTACCATTCACAAGGACTCAGGGCTGTAAAGGACACCTGCCCTCAAAATTGTGCTGAGGTAGGGAATGGATAAAAAAATTCAAAACAGGCAAAATGTTCACGAAGATAGTATGAAGAGGTAAGTTTTACTCACTCTCTTTTAAAAAAAAAGGAAAATGGATAAAAGCTCAGCCTCAGGAAGTATTAGACTCATGCAATCTAATCTACAAAAAGTTTTCAACTCACACCAGTCGACTGACCATTGGCAAAAAGTCTACAAACAATAAATGCTGAAGAGGTTTAAGAGAACTGTGTACCCTCTAGCTGCTGGTGAGATGTAAAAGGGTTAAACGCTAATAATGAGAACAGAAAGAAGCTGCGTTGAAAAGAAAAATTGAGGTACCATTCAATCCAGCAGGCGCACCAAAGGGCCTCTCACCTGAGAAGACCAGAATGAAGAAGACCCGGGCTGCAAAAGCTGCACTGCAGCCTTATTCACAATAGACAAGACAGTGAAGCAACCAAAATGTCCATCAACAGACGAAAGGATAAAGAAGAAGTGGTCCATGTACACAATGAATACTAGCCATGGAAAACAATGAAACACTGCTCTTTGAGGCACCATAGATGATCTTGGAGATAATCACAGAACATGAGGTAAGTCGGAAAGGAAAAGTCCTATAACCTATGATATCACTTATAGGCGTTATCTAATAACTGACACAAATGAACATATTTCCACAGAGAAAGGCAATCACAGACTTATTAAAAAAAAAAAAACTATGCTTATCTAAAAGGAAAGGTGGGGGGAATGGATACATGAAGATTAGCGTTACCATATGTATACAAATACATATTATATACATATATCAAAAAGACCGACCATATAGCAAGGAAGGATTACGGAACACTCTGTAATAATTTACACGGGAAGAGGATCTCTACATAAATAGGTATATATGATATGTAGATGAACCAGAGTGTGTACACCTTGGACAAGCAACATTCTAACCATTACCCCAATTGAAAAAATTAAAACAACGAACTAGGAGTAATGAGACATAAACTTATGGGGGGTTTTCCTGGCACATTCCATCCAAATTGAAAACCTAGGCAGACAACTTCCAGAACGGCTCTGCTGCCCTAGTACCCAGATTTGGGAATCGAGAAATGCTGCATCCTTGTGGCCGTTTCCCACAACAGCAGCTTTGAACCCACTGCAAAAGGTCACTAATTATTCACCAATTGCAGGTCTGTAAATGACACCGGCCCTCCAAAAAATACTGAGGTCGAAAATCGACCAAAAAATTCTAGAGTGCAACCTTCCAAAAAGAAAATTTGAAGAGGTATATTACACTCACACTTTCTTTCTTTTTTCTTTTAACAGAAAAGTAAAAGGCGTGGAAAAATGATGAATTGTAGGAATTTTTACAGACATGTAAACCCAAATTACAAAAACCTGTCAGCTCACACCAGTCAGAATGGCCATCAACAAAAATGCTGCAAACTAGAAATGCTGACGTGATTGTGGAGAAATGCGTACCCTCGATTCTAAGGGGGACGTGGTAAGAGCCACTAATGAAAGCACAATTGAGGTGCCTTGAAAAGGTAAACGTTGAGCTACCATACCAGTCAATCAATCATACCCACTGCTGGGTCTATCCCCTGAGAAAAGGAAAATCAAAAATCACAGGCTGGCAATCCTGCACTCCAGCAATATTTACCATAGGCAACACTTGGAAGCAACGAAAATGTCCATCAACAGAGGAATGCACCAAGAAGAAGTGGTCCATGTACACATGGAATATTAGCCATGGAAAACATTGAAGCACTGCTCTTTGAGGCACCATAGATGAGCCTGGAGATAATCACAAAACATGAAGTAGGTCGGAAAGCAAAACACCTATATCCTATATTATCACTTATGGCATTCTCTAATAACTGGCACAGATGAACGTATTTCCAAAGAGAAAGACCCTCACAGGCTGAGAAAACAAACTATGCTCATCTGAAAGGAAAGGAGGGGGGAAATTGAGAAATGAAGATTAGTGTTACTATACATATACAAATACATATTTTGTACATGTATCAAAAAGACCGAACATATAGCAAGGGAGGTCGACGGAACACTGTAATATTTTACATGGGAAGAGGATCTGTACATTAATAGACATACATAATGTACAAATGAACCAGATTGTGTACACCTAGGATAAACAATATTCTAAACTTTACCCAGATTAAAAAACTTTTAAAAACCAAGAAGAAGTAATGAGACATAAACTTATGGGGATTTCTCCTGGCAAATTCCATTCTAATTTACAACCTAGGACAATGACTTCCAGAAAGGCTCTGCTGCCCTAGTACCCAGATTGGGGAATGGAGAAATGCTACCTCCTTGTGGCCGTTTCCCACAACAGCAGGTTTGAACCCACTGCGAAAGGTCACTAAATTTTCACCAACTTGCAGTTCTGTAAATGACACCTGCCCTCCAGAAAATTTCTGGGGTCCAAAATCGACCAAAAAATTCAAAAGAGGGCAACCTTCGAAGAAGACAATTTCAAGAGCTATATTGTACTCACGGTTTTTTCTTTTAAGAGAAAAGAGAACGATGTAGGAATATGATGAATTTTAAAAAATTTAATGACAGGCATACCCATATTACAAAAACCTATCAGCTCACAGCAGTCAGAATGGCCATTAGGAAAAATGCTGCAAAAAATAAACGGTGAAGGGAGTGTGGAGAAATGCGTACCCTCGGTTGTAAGGGGGGGCATGTAAAGAGCCACTAATGAAAACACAGTGTAGGTGCTTTGAAAAGGGAAACATTGAGCTACCAGTCAATCAATCACAACCACTGCTTGGCCTATCACCTGAGAAAATGAGAATCAAAAAGTCACAGGCTGGCAAACCTGTACGCCAGCAAGATTTACCATAGCCAGCACTTGGAAGCAATGAAAATGTCCATCAACCGAGGAATGCACCAAGAAGAAGTGGTCCACGTACACAATGGAATATTACTCTAATAATAACTATAAATGAAATTTAAAAACAAACAAAAGCAAGGAGACATCAACATTTGTGGGTTTATCCGGGCACATGGCACTCTAACTTATAACCGAAGAACACCACTGGCCGGTAGGTCTGTTTCCCTAGTACCAGCAAGGGGAACGTAGAAAGGCTGCCGCTCTCTGGCCGTTACCTGCAAAAGCAGGTTTAAAGCCTGAGCTAATGGTCACTTCATATGAACAAGTACTGCAGGGCTGTAAATGAAACCTGCCCTCAAAATGTCTTGAGGGAGATAATGGCCAAAATATTTCAAATGGTGACACATACTTTAAGAAAACACTTTGAAGAAATAAGCTCTAATCACAGCTGGAAAAATAAAAAGGACATGTCTTAAAGATCAATTTCAACGCATTATGAGACACATGCAAATTCAACCACAAAGAGGTATCAGCTCACACCACTCAGAATAACCATCAGCAAAAACTACAAAGAATAAATCCTGAAGGAGCTGGGAAGAAATACATACCCTCCACTTTAAGTGGGACGTAACCTGGAAAGAGCCACTAAGGAGAACAGAATAGAGGTGCCTTTAAAAGGTAAACATTGAGCTACCATATGTTCCAGCAGACCTATTCCTGGACCTATAAACTAAGAAGACAGAATTGGAAGGACACAGGCACGCAAATCTGCATTGCATAGTATTACAGTAGCCAAGATATGGAAGTAACCAAAAAGTCCACCGACAGATGGGTGGACAAAGAAGAACTGCTACCTGTACAGATGGAATATGAGCTAGTGAAAAAAATGAAACGATGCCATTTCCAGCACCACAGATGAGTCTAGAAGTAATCACGCAACTTGGAGTAAGTGAGAAAGCGAAAAACACATATCCTATCGTATCACATATAGGTGTTACCTAAAAAATGATACAAACAAAGATATTTCCACAGAGAAACACTTTCATAGATTCATTAAAAAACTTATGGTTCACCAAATGGACAGGTGTGAGGATTGGATACATTACCATATTGAGGTTAACAGAGAGATACAAACACATGTGAAATATAGAATCACCAAAGACCTACGCAATACCAAGAGAAGACTACTCAACATTGTGTCATAACCTACATGGGAAAAGGATCCGAAGAAGAATAGATATATGTATATGTGTGAAAGAACCACATCTTGCACACCTAGAACAAACAAAACATTGTAATCAAGTTTGCTGTGAGAAAAAATAAAAATTAAGTTAAAAATACCAACAAGAAGTAAGGAGACATAAACTTAAAGGGCTTTTTCCTCGCACATTCCATTCTAATTTACAACCTAGAACACCACTTCCAGTAAGGCTCTGTTGCCCTAGTAACCAGATTTGGTAAAGGAGAAATGCTGCCGCCTTGTGGCCGATTCCCGCAAGAGCAGCTTTTAACCCCCAGCTAATGGTCACTTACCATTCACAAGGACTCAGGGCTGTAAAGGACACCTGCCCTCAAAATTGTGCTGAGGTAGGGAATGGATAAAAAAATTCAAAACAGGCAAAATGTTCACGAAGATAGTATGAAGAGGTAAGTTTTACTCACTCTCTTTTAAAAAAAAAGGAAAATGGATAAAAGCTCAGCCTCAGGAAGTATTAGACTCATGCAATCTAATCTACAAAAAGTTTTCAACTCACACCAGTCGACTGACCATTGGCAAAAAGTCTACAAACAATAAATGCTGAAGAGGTTTAAGAGAACTGTGTACCCTCTAGCTGCTGGTGAGATGTAAAAGGGTTAAACGCTAATAATGAGAACAGAAAGAAGCTGCGTTGAAAAGAAAAATTGAGGTACCATTCAATCCAGCAGGCGCACCAAAGGGCCTCTCACCTGAGAAGACCAGAATGAAGAAGACCCGGGCTGCAAAAGCTGCACTGCAGCCTTATTCACAATAGACAAGACAGTGAAGCAACCAAAATGTCCATCAACAGACGAAAGGATAAAGAAGAAGTGGTCCATGTACACAATGAATACTAGCCATGGAAAACAATGAAACACTGCTCTTTGAGGCACCATAGATGATCTTGGAGATAATCACAGAACATGAGGTAAGTCGGAAAGGAAAAGTCCTATAACCTATGATATCACTTATAGGCGTTATCTAATAACTGACACAAATGAACATATTTCCACAGAGAAAGGCAATCACAGACTTATTAAAAAAAAAAACTATGCTTATCTAAAAGGAAAGGTGGGGGGAATGGATACATGAAGATTAGCGTTACCATATGTATACAAATACATATTATATACATATATCAAAAAGACCGACCATATAGCAAGGAAGGATTACGGAACACTCTGTAATAATTTACACGGGAAGAGGATCTCTACATAAATAGGTATATATGATATGTAGATGAACCAGAGTGTGTACACCTTGGACAAGCAACATTCTAACCATTACCCCAATTGAAAAAATTAAAACAACGAACTAGGAGTAATGAGACATAAACTTATGGGGGGTTTTCCTGGCACATTCCATCCAAATTGAAAACCTAGGCAGACAACTTCCAGAACGGCTCTGCTGCCCTAGTACCCAGATTTGGGAATCGAGAAATGCTGCATCCTTGTGGCCGTTTCCCACAACAGCAGCTTTGAACCCACTGCAAAAGGTCACTAATTATTCACCAATTGCAGGTCTGTAAATGACACCGGCCCTCCAAAAAATACTGAGGTCGAAAATCGACCAAAAAATTCTAGAGTGCAACCTTCCAAAAAGAAAATTTGAAGAGGTATATTACACTCACACTTTCTTTCTTTTTTCTTTTAACAGAAAAGTAAAAGGCGTGGAAAAATGATGAATTGTAGGAATTTTTACAGACATGTAAACCCAAATTACAAAAACCTGTCAGCTCACACCAGTCAGAATGGCCATCAACAAAAATGCTGCAAACTAGAAATGCTGACGTGATTGTGGAGAAATGCGTACCCTCGATTCTAAGGGGGACGTGGTAAGAGCCACTAATGAAAGCACAATTGAGGTGCCTTGAAAAGGTAAACGTTGAGCTACCATACCAGTCAATCAATCATACCCACTGCTGGGTCTATCCCCTGAGAAAAGGAAAATCAAAAATCACAGGCTGGCAATCCTGCACTCCAGCAATATTTACCATAGGCAACACTTGGAAGCAACGAAAATGTCCATCAACAGAGGAATGCACCAAGAAGAAGTGGTCCATGTACACATGGAATATTAGCCATGGAAAACATTGAAGCACTGCTCTTTGAGGCACCATAGATGAGCCTGGAGATAATCACAAAACATGAAGTAGGTCGGAAAGCAAAACACCTATATCCTATATTGTCACTTATGGCATTATCTAATAACTGGCACAGATGAACGTATTTCCAAAGAGAAAGACCCTCACAGGCTGAGAAAACAAACTATGCTCATCTGAAAGGAAAGGAGGGGGGAAATTGAGAAATGAAGATTAGTGTTACTATACATATACAAATACATATTTTGTACATGTATCAAAAAGACCGAACATATAGCAAGGGAGGTCGACGGAACACTGTAATATTTTACATGGGAAGAGGATCTGTACATTAATAGACATACATAATGTACAAATGAACCAGATTGTGTACACCTAGGATAAACAATATTCTAAACTTTACCCAGATTAAAAAACTTTTAAAAACCAAGAAGAAGTAATGAGACATAAACTTATGGGGATTTCTCCTGGCAAATTCCATTCTAATTTACAACCTAGGACAATGACTTCCAGAAAGGCTCTGCTGCCCTAGTACCCAGATTGGGGAATGGAGAAATGCTACCTCCTTGTGGCCGTTTCCCACAACAGCAGGTTTGAACCCACTGCGAAAGGTCACTAAATTTTCACCAACTTGCAGTTCTGTAAATGACACCTGCCCTCCAGAAAATTTCTGGGGTCCAAAATCGACCAAAAAATTCAAAAGAGGGCAACCTTCGAAGAAGACTATTTCAAGAGCTACATTGTACTCACGGTTTTTTCTTTTAAGAGAAAAGAGAACGATGTAGGAATATGATGAATTTTAAAAAATTTAATGACAGGCATACCCATATTACAAAAACCTATCAGCTCACAGCAGTCAGAATGGCCATTAGGAAAAATGCTGCAAAAAATAAACGGTGAAGGGAGTGTGGAGAAATGCGTACCCTCGGTTGTAAGGGGGGGCATGTAAAGAGCCACTAATGAAAACACAGTGTAGGTGCTTTGAAAAGGGAAACATTGAGCTACCAGTCAATCAATCACAACCACTGCTTGGCCTATCACCTGAGAAAATGAGAATCAAAAAGTCACAGGCTGGCAAACCTGTACGCCAGCAAGATTTACCATAGCCAGCACTTGGAAGCAATGAAAATGTCCATCAACCGAGGAATGCACCAAGAAGAAGTGGTCCACGTACACAATGGAATATTACTCTAATAATAACTATAAATGAAATTTAAAAACAAACAAAAGCAAGGAGACATCAACATTTGTGGGTTTATCCGGGCACATGGCACTCTAACTTATAACCGAAGAACACCACTGGCCGGTAGGTCTGTTTCCCTAGTACCAGCAAGGGGAACGTAGAAAGGCTGCCGCTCTCTGGCCGTTACCTGCAAAAGCAGGTTTAAAGCCTGAGCTAATGGTCACTTCATATGAACAAGTACTGCAGGGCTGTAAATGAAACCTGCCCTCAAAATGTCTTGAGGGAGATAATGGCCAAAATATTTCAAATGGTGACACATACTTTAAGAAAACACTTTGAAGAAATAAGCTCTAATCACAGCTGGAAAAATAAAAAGGACATGTCTTAAAGATCAATTTCAACGCATTATGAGACACATGCAAATTCAACCACAAAGAGGTATCAGCTCACACCACTCAGAATAACCATCAGCAAAAACTACAAAGAATAAATCCTGAAGGAGCTGGGAAGAAATACATACCCTCCACTTTAAGTGGGACGTAACCTGGAAAGAGCCACTAAGGAGAACAGAATAGAGGTGCCTTTAAAAGGTAAACATTGAGCTACCATATGTTCCAGCAGACCTATTCCTGGACCTATAAACTAAGAAGACAGAATTGGAAGGACACAGGCACGCAAATCTGCATTGCATAGTATTACAGTAGCCAAGATATGGAAGTAACCAAAAAGTCCACCGACAGATGGGTGGACAAAGAAGAACTGCTACCTGTACAGATGGAATATGAGCTAGTGAAAAAAATGAAACGATGCCATTTCCAGCACCACAGATGAGTCTAGAAGTAATCACGCAACTTGGAGTAAGTGAGAAAGCGAAAAACACATATCCTATCGTATCACATATAGGTGTTACCTAAAAAATGATACAAACAAAGATATTTCCACAGAGAAACACTTTCATAGATTCATTAAAAAACTTATGGTTCACCAAATGGACAGGTGTGAGGATTGGATACATTACCATATTGAGGTTAACAGAGAGATACAAACACATGTGAAATATAGAATCACCAAAGACCTACGCAATACCAAGAGAAGACTACTCAACATTGTGTCATAACCTACATGGGAAAAGGATCCGAAGAAGAATAGATATATGTATATGTGTGAAAGAACCACATCTTGCACACCTAGAACAAACAAAACATTGTAATCAAGTTTGCTGTGAGAAAAAATAAAAATTAAGTTAAAAATACCAACAAGAAGTAAGGAGACATAAACTTAAAGGGCTTTTTCCTCGCACATTCCATTCTAATTTACAACCTAGAACACCACTTCCAGTAAGGCTCTGTTGCCCTAGTAACCAGATTTGGTAAAGGAGAAATGCTGCCGCCTTGTGGCCGATTCCCGCAAGAGCAGCTTTTAACCCCCAGTTAATGGTCACTTACCATTCACAAGGACTCAGGGCTGTAAAGGACACCTGCCCTCAAAATTGTGCTGAGGTAGGGAATGGATAAAAAAAATCAAAACAGGCAAAATGTTCACGAAGATAGTATGAAGAGGTAAGTTTTACTCACTCTCTTTTAAAAAAAAAGGAAAATGGATAAAAGCTCAGCCTCAGGAAGTATTAGACTCATGCAATCTAATCTACAAAAAGTTTTCAACTCACACCAGTCGACTGACCATTGGCAAAAAGTCTACAAACAATAAATGCTGAAGAGGTTTAAGAGAACTGTGTACCCTCTAGCTGCTGGTGAGATGTAAAAGGGTTAAACGCTAATAATGAGAACAGAAAGAAGCTGCGTTGAAAAGAAAAATTGAGGTACCATTCAATCCAGCAGGCGCACCAAAGGGCCTCTCACCTGAGAAGACCAGAATGAAGAAGACCCGGGCTGCAAAAGCTGCACTGCAGCCTTATTCACAATAGACAAGACAGTGAAGCAACCAAAATGTCCATCAACAGACGAAAGGATAAAGAAGAAGTGGTCCATGTACACAATGAATACTAGCCATGGAAAACAATGAAACACTGCTCTTTGAGGCACCATAGATGATCTTGGAGATAATCACAGAACATGAGGTAAGTCGGAAAGGAAAAGTCCTATAACCTATGATATCACTTATAGGCGTTATCTAATAACTGACACAAATGAACATATTTCCACAGAGAAAGGCAATCACAGACTTATTAAAAAAAAAAAACTATGCTTATCTAAAAGGAAAGGTGGGGGGAATGGATACATGAAGATTAGCGTTACCATATGTATACAAATACATATTATATACATATATCAAAAAGACCGACCATATAGCAAGGAAGGATTACGGAACACTCTGTAATAATTTACACGGGAAGAGGATCTCTACATAAATAGGTATATATGATATGTAGATGAACCAGAGTGTGTACACCTTGGACAAGCAACATTCTAACCATTACCCCAATTGAAAAAATTAAAACAACGAACTAGGAGTAATGAGACATAAACTTATGGGGGGTTTTCCTGGCACATTCCATCCAAATTGAAAACCTAGGCAGACAACTTCCAGAACGGCTCTGCTGCCCTAGTACCCAGATTTGGGAATCGAGAAATGCTGCATCCTTGTGGCCGTTTCCCACAACAGCAGCTTTGAACCCACTGCAAAAGGTCACTAATTATTCACCGATTGCAGGTCTGTAAATGACACCGGCCCTCCAAAAAATACTGAGGTCGAAAATCGACCAAAAAATTCTAGAGTGCAACCTTCCAAAAAGAAAATTTGAAGAGGTATATTACACTCACACTTTCTTTCTTTTTTCTTTTAACAGAAAAGTAAAAGGCGTGGAAAAATGATGAATTGTAGGAATTTTTACAGACATGTAAACCCAAATTACAAAAACCTGTCAGCTCACACCAGTCAGAATGGCCATCAACAAAAATGCTGCAAACTAGAAATGCTGACGTGATTGTGGAGAAATGCGTACCCTCGATTCTAAGGGGGACGTGGTAAGAGCCACTAATGAAAGCACAATTGAGGTGCCTTGAAAAGGTAAACGTTGAGCTACCATACCAGTCAATCAATCATACCCACTGCTGGGTCTATCCCCTGAGAAAAGGAAAATCAAAAATCACAGGCTGGCAATCCTGCACTCCAGCAATATTTACCATAGGCAACACTTGGAAGCAACGAAAATGTCCATCAACAGAGGAATGCACCAAGAAGAAGTGGTCCATGTACACATGGAATATTAGCCATGGAAAACATTGAAGCACTGCTCTTTGAGGCACCATAGATGAGCCTGGAGATAATCACAAAACATGAAGTAGGTCGGAAAGCAAAACACCTATATCCTATATTGTCACTTATGGCATTATCTAATAACTGGCACAGATGAACGTATTTCCAAAGAGAAAGACCCTCACAGGCTGAGAAAACAAACTATGCTCATCTGAAAGGAAAGGAGGGGGGAAATTGAGAAATGAAGATTAGTGTTACTATACATATACAAATACATATTTTGTACATGTATCAAAAAGACCGAACATATAGCAAGGGAGGTCGACGGAACACTGTAATATTTTACATGGGAAGAGGATCTGTACATTAATAGACATACATAATGTACAAATGAACCAGATTGTGTACACCTAGGATAAACAATATTCTAAACTTTACCCAGATTAAAAAACTTTTAAAAACCAAGAAGAAGTAATGAGACATAAACTTATGGGGATTTCTCCTGGCAAATTCCATTCTAATTTACAACCTAGGACAATGACTTCCAGAAAGGCTCTGCTGCCCTAGTACCCAGATTGGGGAATGGAGAAATGCTACCTCCTTGTGGCCGTTTCCCACAACAGCAGGTTTGAACCCACTGCGAAAGGTCACTAAATTTTCACCAACTTGCAGTTCTGTAAATGACACCTGCCCTCCAGAAAATTTCTGGGGTCCAAAATCGACCAAAAAATTCAAAAGAGGGCAACCTTCGAAGAAGACAATTTCAAGAGCTATATTGTACTCACGGTTTTTTCTTTTAAGAGAAAAGAGAACGATGTAGGAATATGATGAATTTTAAAAAATTTAATGACAGGCATACCCATATTACAAAAACCTATCAGCTCACAGCAGTCAGAATGGCCATTAGGAAAAATGCTGCAAAAAATAAACGGTGAAGGGAGTGTGGAGAAATGCGTACCCTCGGTTGTAAGGGGGGGCATGTAAAGAGCCACTAATGAAAACACAGTGTAGGTGCTTTGAAAAGGGAAACATTGAGCTACCAGTCAATCAATCACAACCACTGCTTGGCCTATCACCTGAGAAAATGAGAATCAAAAAGTCACAGGCTGGCAAACCTGTACGCCAGCAAGATTTACCATAGCCAGCACTTGGAAGCAATGAAAATGTCCATCAACCGAGGAATGCACCAAGAAGAAGTGGTCCACGTACACAATGGAATATTACTCTAATAATAACTATAAATGAAATTTAAAAACAAACAAAAGCAAGGAGACATCAACATTTGTGGGTTTATCCGGGCACATGGCACTCTAACTTATAACCGAAGAACACCACTGGCCGGTAGGTCTGTTTCCCTAGTACCAGCAAGGGGAACGTAGAAAGGCTGCCGCTCTCTGGCCGTTACCTGCAAAAGCAGGTTTAAAGCCTGAGCTAATGGTCACTTCATATGAACAAGTACTGCAGGGCTGTAAATGAAACCTGCCCTCAAAATGTCTTGAGGGAGATAATGGCCAAAATATTTCAAATGGTGACACATACTTTAAGAAAACACTTTGAAGAAATAAGCTCTAATCACAGCTGGAAAAATAAAAAGGACATGTCTTAAAGATCAATTTCAACGCATTATGAGACACATGCAAATTCAACCACAAAGAGGTATCAGCTCACACCACTCAGAATAACCATCAGCAAAAACTACAAAGAATAAATCCTGAAGGAGCTGGGAAGAAATACATACCCTCCACTTTAAGTGGGACGTAACCTGGAAAGAGCCACTAAGGAGAACAGAATAGAGGTGCCTTTAAAAGGTAAACATTGAGCTACCATATGTTCCAGCAGACCTATTCCTGGACCTATAAACTAAGAAGACAGAATTGGAAGGACACAGGCACGCAAATCTGCATTGCATAGTATTACAGTAGCCAAGATATGGAAGTAACCAAAAAGTCCACCGACAGATGGGTGGACAAAGAAGAACTGCTACCTGTACAGATGGAATATGAGCTAGTGAAAAAAATGAAACGATGCCATTTCCAGCACCACAGATGAGTCTAGAAGTAATCACGCAACTTGGAGTAAGTGAGAAAGCGAAAAACACATATCCTATCGTATCACATATAGGTGTTACCTAAAAAATGATACAAACAAAGATATTTCCACAGAGAAACACTTTCATAGATTCATTAAAAAACTTATGGTTCACCAAATGGACAGGTGTGAGGATTGGATACATTACCATATTGAGGTTAACAGAGAGATACAAACACATGTGAAATATAGAATCACCAAAGACCTACGCAATACCAAGAGAAGACTACTCAACATTGTGTCATAACCTACATGGGAAAAGGATCCGAAGAAGAATAGATATATGTATATGTGTGAAAGAACCACATCTTGCACACCTAGAACAAACAAAACATTGTAATCAAGTTTGCTGTGAGAAAAAATAAAAATTAAGTTAAAAATACCAACAAGAAGTAAGGAGACATAAACTTAAAGGGCTTTTTCCTCGCACATTCCATTCTAATTTACAACCTAGAACACCACTTCCAGTAAGGCTCTGTTGCCCTAGTAACCAGATTTGGTAAAGGAGAAATGCTGCCGCCTTGTGGCCGATTCCCGCAAGAGCAGCTTTTAACCCCCAGCTAATGGTCACTTACCATTCACAAGGACTCAGGGCTGTAAAGGACACCTGCCCTCAAAATTGTGCTGAGGTAGGGAATGGATAAAAAAATTCAAAACAGGCAAAATGTTCACGAAGATAGTATGAAGAGGTAAGTTTTACTCACTCTCTTTTAAAAAAAAAGGAAAATGGATAAAAGCTCAGCCTCAGGAAGTATTAGACTCATGCAATCTAATCTACAAAAAGTTTTCAACTCACACCAGTCGACTGACCATTGGCAAAAAGTCTACAAACAATAAATGCTGAAGAGGTTTAAGAGAACTGTGTACCCTCTAGCTGCTGGTGAGATGTAAAAGGGTTAAACGCTAATAATGAGAACAGAAAGAAGCTGCGTTGAAAAGAAAAATTGAGGTACCATTCAATCCAGCAGGCGCACCAAAGGGCCTCTCACCTGAGAAGACCAGAATGAAGAAGACCCGGGCTGCAAAAGCTGCACTGCAGCCTTATTCACAATAGACAAGACAGTGAAGCAACCAAAATGTCCATCAACAGACGAAAGGATAAAGAAGAAGTGGTCCATGTACACAATGAATACTAGCCATGGAAAACAATGAAACACTGCTCTTTGAGGCACCATAGATGATCTTGGAGATAATCACAGAACATGAGGTAAGTCGGAAAGGAAAAGTCCTATAACCTATGATATCACTTATAGGCGTTATCTAATAACTGACACAAATGAACATATTTCCACAGAGAAAGGCAATCACAGACTTATTAAAAAAAAAAACTATGCTTATCTAAAAGGAAAGGTGGGGGGAATGGATACATGAAGATTAGCGTTACCATATGTATACAAATACATATTATATACATATATCAAAAAGACCGACCATATAGCAAGGAAGGATTACGGAACACTCTGTAATAATTTACACGGGAAGAGGATCTCTACATAAATAGGTATATATGATATGTAGATGAACCAGAGTGTGTACACCTTGGACAAGCAACATTCTAACCATTACCCCAATTGAAAAAATTAAAACAACGAACTAGGAGTAATGAGACATAAACTTATGGGGGGTTTTCCTGGCACATTCCATCCAAATTGAAAACCTAGGCAGACAACTTCCAGAACGGCTCTGCTGCCCTAGTACCCAGATTTGGGAATCGAGAAATGCTGCATCCTTGTGGCCGTTTCCCACAACAGCAGCTTTGAACCCACTGCAAAAGGTCACTAATTATTCACCAATTGCAGGTCTGTAAATGACACCGGCCCTCCAAAAAATACTGAGGTCGAAAATCGACCAAAAAATTCTAGAGTGCAACCTTCCAAAAAGAAAATTTGAAGAGGTATATTACACTCACACTTTCTTTCTTTTTTCTTTTAACAGAAAAGTAAAAGGCGTGGAAAAATGATGAATTGTAGGAATTTTTACAGACATGTAAACCCAAATTACAAAAACCTGTCAGCTCACACCAGTCAGAATGGCCATCAACAAAAATGCTGCAAACTAGAAATGCTGACGTGATTGTGGAGAAATGCGTACCCTCGATTCTAAGGGGGACGTGGTAAGAGCCACTAATGAAAGCACAATTGAGGTGCCTTGAAAAGGTAAACGTTGAGCTACCATACCAGTCAATCAATCATACCCACTGCTGGGTCTATCCCCTGAGAAAAGGAAAATCAAAAATCACAGGCTGGCAATCCTGCACTCCAGCAATATTTACCATAGGCAACACTTGGAAGCAACGAAAATGTCCATCAACAGAGGAATGCACCAAGAAGAAGTGGTCCATGTACACATGGAATATTAGCCATGGAAAACATTGAAGCACTGCTCTTTGAGGCACCATAGATGAGCCTGGAGATAATCACAAAACATGAAGTAGGTCGGAAAGCAAAACACCTATATCCTATATTGTCACTTATGGCATTATCTAATAACTGGCACAGATGAACGTATTTCCAAAGAGAAAGACCCTCACAGGCTGAGAAAACAAACTATGCTCATCTGAAAGGAAAGGAGGGGGGAAATTGAGAAATGAAGATTAGTGTTACTATACATATACAAATACATATTTTGTACATGTATCAAAAAGACCGAACATATAGCAAGGGAGGTCGACGGAACACTGTAATATTTTACATGGGAAGAGGATCTGTACATTAATAGACATACATAATGTACAAATGAACCAGATTGTGTACACCTAGGATAAACAATATTCTAAACTTTACCCAGATTAAAAAACTTTTAAAAACCAAGAAGAAGTAATGAGACATAAACTTATGGGGATTTCTCCTGGCAAATTCCATTCTAATTTACAACCTAGGACAATGACTTCCAGAAAGGCTCTGCTGCCCTAGTACCCAGATTGGGGAATGGAGAAATGCTACCTCCTTGTGGCCGTTTCCCACAACAGCAGGTTTGAACCCACTGCGAAAGGTCACTAAATTTTCACCAACTTGCAGTTCTGTAAATGACACCTGCCCTCCAGAAAATTTCTGGGGTCCAAAATCGACCAAAAAATTCAAAAGAGGGCAACCTTCGAAGAAGACTATTTCAAGAGCTACATTGTACTCACGGTTTTTTCTTTTAAGAGAAAAGAGAACGATGTAGGAATATGATGAATTTTAAAAAATTTAATGACAGGCATACCCATATTACAAAAACCTATCAGCTCACAGCAGTCAGAATGGCCATTAGGAAAAATGCTGCAAAAAATAAACGGTGAAGGGAGTGTGGAGAAATGCGTACCCTCGGTTGTAAGGGGGGGCATGTAAAGAGCCACTAATGAAAACACAGTGTAGGTGCTTTGAAAAGGGAAACATTGAGCTACCAGTCAATCAATCACAACCACTGCTTGGCCTATCACCTGAGAAAATGAGAATCAAAAAGTCACAGGCTGGCAAACCTGTACGCCAGCAAGATTTACCATAGCCAGCACTTGGAAGCAATGAAAATGTCCATCAACCGAGGAATGCACCAAGAAGAAGTGGTCCACGTACACAATGGAATATTACTCTAATAATAACTATAAATGAAATTTAAAAACAAACAAAAGCAAGGAGACATCAACATTTGTGGGTTTATCCGGGCACATGGCACTCTAACTTATAACCGAAGAACACCACTGGCCGGTAGGTCTGTTTCCCTAGTACCAGCAAGGGGAACGTAGAAAGGCTGCCGCTCTCTGGCCGTTACCTGCAAAAGCAGGTTTAAAGCCTGAGCTAATGGTCACTTCATATGAACAAGTACTGCAGGGCTGTAAATGAAACCTGCCCTCAAAATGTCTTGAGGGAGATAATGGCCAAAATATTTCAAATGGTGACACATACTTTAAGAAAACACTTTGAAGAAATAAGCTCTAATCACAGCTGGAAAAATAAAAAGGACATGTCTTAAAGATCAATTTCAACGCATTATGAGACACATGCAAATTCAACCACAAAGAGGTATCAGCTCACACCACTCAGAATAACCATCAGCAAAAACTACAAAGAATAAATCCTGAAGGAGCTGGGAAGAAATACATACCCTCCACTTTAAGTGGGACGTAACCTGGAAAGAGCCACTAAGGAGAACAGAATAGAGGTGCCTTTAAAAGGTAAACATTGAGCTACCATATGTTCCAGCAGACCTATTCCTGGACCTATAAACTAAGAAGACAGAATTGGAAGGACACAGGCACGCAAATCTGCATTGCATAGTATTACAGTAGCCAAGATATGGAAGTAACCAAAAAGTCCACCGACAGATGGGTGGACAAAGAAGAACTGCTACCTGTACAGATGGAATATGAGCTAGTGAAAAAAATGAAACGATGCCATTTCCAGCACCACAGATGAGTCTAGAAGTAATCACGCAACTTGGAGTAAGTGAGAAAGCGAAAAACACATATCCTATCGTATCACATATAGGTGTTACCTAAAAAATGATACAAACAAAGATATTTCCACAGAGAAACACTTTCATAGATTCATTAAAAAACTTATGGTTCACCAAATGGACAGGTGTGAGGATTGGATACATTACCATATTGAGGTTAACAGAGAGATACAAACACATGTGAAATATAGAATCACCAAAGACCTACGCAATACCAAGAGAAGACTACTCTACATTGTGTCATAACCTACATGGGAAAAGGATCCGAAGAAGAATAGATATATGTATATGTGTGAAAGAACCACATCTTGCACACCTAGAACAAACAAAACATTGTAATCAAGTTTGCTGTGAGAAAAAATAAAAATTAAGTTAAAAATACCAACAAGAAGTAAGGAGACATAAACTTAAAGGGCTTTTTCCTCGCACATTCCATTCTAATTTACAACCTAGAACACCACTTCCAGTAAGGCTCTGTTGCCCTAGTAACCAGATTTGGTAAAGGAGAAATGCTGCCGCCTTGTGGCCGATTCCCGCAAGAGCAGCTTTTAACCCCCAGCTAATGGTCACTTACCATTCACAAGGACTCAGGGCTGTAAAGGACACCTGCCCTCAAAATTGTGCTGAGGTAGGGAATGGATAAAAAAAATCAAAACAGGCAAAATGTTCACGAAGATAGTATGAAGAGGTAAGTTTTACTCACTCTCTTTTAAAAAAAAAGGAAAATGGATAAAAGCTCAGCCTCAGGAAGTATTAGACTCATGCAATCTAATCTACAAAAAGTTTTCAACTCACACCAGTCGACTGACCATTGGCAAAAAGTCTACAAACAATAAATGCTGAAGAGGTTTAAGAGAACTGTGTACCCTCTAGCTGCTGGTGAGATGTAAAAGGGTTAAACGCTAATAATGAGAACAGAAAGAAGCTGCGTTGAAAAGAAAAATTGAGGTACCATTCAATCCAGCAGGCGCACCAAAGGGCCTCTCACCTGAGAAGACCAGAATGAAGAAGACCCGGGCTGCAAAAGCTGCACTGCAGCCTTATTCACAATAGACAAGACAGTGAAGCAACCAAAATGTCCATCAACAGACGAAAGGATAAAGAAGAAGTGGTCCATGTACACAATGAATACTAGCCATGGAAAACAATGAAACACTGCTCTTTGAGGCACCATAGATGATCTTGGAGATAATCACAGAACATGAGGTAAGTCGGAAAGGAAAAGTCCTATAACCTATGATATCACTTATAGGCGTTATCTAATAACTGACACAAATGAACATATTTCCACAGAGAAAGGCAATCACAGACTTATTAAAAAAAAAAACTATGCTTATCTAAAAGGAAAGGTGGGGGGAATGGATACATGAAGATTAGCGTTACCATATGTATACAAATACATATTATATACATATATCAAAAAGACCGACCATATAGCAAGGAAGGATTACGGAACACTCTGTAATAATTTACACGGGAAGAGGATCTCTACATAAATAGGTATATATGATATGTAGATGAACCAGAGTGTGTACACCTTGGACAAGCAACATTCTAACCATTACCCCAATTGAAAAAATTAAAACAACGAACTAGGAGTAATGAGACATAAACTTATGGGGGGTTTTCCTGGCACATTCCATCCAAATTGAAAACCTAGGCAGACAACTTCCAGAACGGCTCTGCTGCCCTAGTACCCAGATTTGGGAATCGAGAAATGCTGCATCCTTGTGGCCGTTTCCCACAACAGCAGCTTTGAACCCACTGCAAAAGGTCACTAATTATTCACCAATTGCAGGTCTGTAAATGACACCGGCCCTCCAAAAAATACTGAGGTCGAAAATCGACCAAAAAATTCTAGAGTGCAACCTTCCAAAAAGAAAATTTGAAGAGGTATATTACACTCACACTTTCTTTCTTTTTTCTTTTAACAGAAAAGTAAAAGGCGTGGAAAAATGATGAATTGTAGGAATTTTTACAGACATGTAAACCCAAATTACAAAAACCTGTCAGCTCACACCAGTCAGAATGGCCATCAACAAAAATGCTGCAAACTAGAAATGCTGACGTGATTGTGGAGAAATGCGTACCCTCGATTCTAAGGGGGACGTGGTAAGAGCCACTAATGAAAGCACAATTGAGGTGCCTTGAAAAGGTAAACGTTGAGCTACCATACCAGTCAATCAATCATACCCACTGCTGGGTCTATCCCCTGAGAAAAGGAAAATCAAAAATCACAGGCTGGCAATCCTGCACTCCAGCAATATTTACCATAGGCAACACTTGGAAGCAACGAAAATGTCCATCAACAGAGGAATGCACCAAGAAGAAGTGGTCCATGTACACATGGAATATTAGCCATGGAAAACATTGAAGCACTGCTCTTTGAGGCACCATAGATGAGCCTGGAGATAATCACAAAACATGAAGTAGGTCGGAAAGCAAAACACCTATATCCTATATTGTCACTTATGGCATTCTCTAATAACTGGCACAGATGAACGTATTTCCAAAGAGAAAGACCCTCACAGGCTGAGAAAACAAACTATGCTCATCTGAAAGGAAAGGAGGGGGGAAATTGAGAAATGAAGATTAGTGTTACTATACATATACAAATACATATTTTGTACATGTATCAAAAAGACCGAACATATAGCAAGGGAGGTCGACGGAACACTGTAATATTTTACATGGGAAGAGGATCTGTACATTAATAGACATACATAATGTACAAATGAACCAGATTGTGTACACCTAGGATAAACAATATTCTAAACTTTACCCAGATTAAAAAACTTTTAAAAACCAAGAAGAAGTAATGAGACATAAACTTATGGGGATTTCTCCTGGCAAATTCCATTCTAATTTACAACCTAGGACAATGACTTCCAGAAAGGCTCTGCTGCCCTAGTACCCAGATTGGGGAATGGAGAAATGCTACCTCCTTGTGGCCGTTTCCCACAACAGCAGGTTTGAACCCACTGCGAAAGGTCACTAAATTTTCACCAACTTGCAGTTCTGTAAATGACACCTGCCCTCCAGAAAATTTCTGGGGTCAAAAATCGACCAGAAAATACAAAAGAGGGCAACCTTCGAAGAAGACAATTTCAAGAGCTACATTGTACTCACGGTTTTTTCTTTTAAGAGAAAAGAGAACGATGTAGGAATATGATGAATTTTAAAAAATTTAATGACAGGCATACCCATATTACAAAAACCTATCAGCTCACAGCAGTCAGAATGGCCATTAGGAAAAATGCTGCAAAAAATAAACGGTGAAGGGAGTGTGGAGAAATGCGTACCCTCGGTTGTAAGGGGGGGCATGTAAAGAGCCACTAATGAAAACACAGTGTAGGTGCTTTGAAAAGGGAAACATTGAGCTACCAGTCAATCAATCACAACCACTGCTTGGCCTATCACCTGAGAAAATGAGAATCAAAAAGTCACAGGCTGGCAAACCTGTACGCCAGCAAGATTTACCATAGCCAGCACTTGGAAGCAATGAAAATGTCCATCAACCGAGGAATGCACCAAGAAGAAGTGGTCCACGTACACAATGGAATATTACTCTAATAATAACTATAAATGAAATTTAAAAACAAACAAAAGCAAGGAGACATCAACATTTGTGGGTTTATCCGGGCACATGGCACTCTAACTTATAACCGAAGAACACCACTGGCCGGTAGGTCTGTTTCCCTAGTACCAGCAAGGGGAACGTAGAAAGGCTGCCGCTCTCTGGCCGTTACCTGCAAAAGCAGGTTTAAAGCCTGAGCTAATGGTCACTTCATATGAACAAGTACTGCAGGGCTGTAAATGAAAGCTGCCCTCAAAATGTCTTGAGGGAGATAATGGCCAAAATATTTCAAATGGTGACACATACTTTAAGAAAACACTTTGAAGAAATAAGCTCTAATCACAGCTGGAAAAATAAAAAGGACATGTCTTAAAGATCAATTTCAACGCATTATGAGACACATGCAAATTCAACCACAAAGAGGTATCAGCTCACACCACTCAGAATAACCATCAGCAAAAACTACAAAGAATAAATCCTGAAGGAGCTGGGAAGAAATACATACCCTCCACTTTAAGTGGGACGTAACCTGGAAAGAGCCACTAAGGAGAACAGAATAGAGGTGCCTTTAAAAGGTAAACATTGAGCTACCATATGTTCCAGCAGACCTATTCCTGGACCTATAAACTAAGAAGACAGAATTGGAAGGACACAGGCACGCAAATCTGCATTGCATAGTATTACAGTAGCCAAGATATGGAAGTAACCAAAAAGTCCACCGACAGATGGGTGGACAAAGAAGAACTGCTACCTGTACAGATGGAATATGAGCTAGTGAAAAAAATGAAACGATGCCATTTCCAGCACCACAGATGAGTCTAGAAGTAATCACGCAACTTGGAGTAAGTGAGAAAGCGAAAAACACATATCCTATCGTATCACATATAGGTGTTACCTAAAAAATGATACAAACAAAGATATTTCCACAGAGAAACACTTTCATAGATTCATTAAAAAACTTATGGTTCACCAAATGGACAGGTGTGAGGATTGGATACATTACCATATTGAGGTTAACAGAGAGATACAAACACATGTGAAATATAGAATCACCAAAGACCTACGCAATACCAAGAGAAGACTACTCAACATTGTGTCATAACCTACATGGGAAAAGGATCCGAAGAAGAATAGATATATGTATATGTGTGAAAGAACCACATCTTGCACACCTAGAACAAACAAAACATTGTAATCAAGTTTGCTGTGAGAAAAAATAAAAATTAAGTTAAAAATACCAACAAGAAGTAAGGAGACATAAACTTAAAGGGCTTTTTCCTCGCACATTCCATTCTAATTTACAACCTAGAACACCACTTCCAGTAAGGCTCTGTTGCCCTAGTAACCAGATTTGGTAAAGGAGAAATGCTGCCGCCTTGTGGCCGATTCCCGCAAGAGCAGCTTTTAACCCCCAGCTAATGGTCACTTACCATTCACAAGGACTCAGGGCTGTAAAGGACACCTGCCCTCAAAATTGTGCTGAGGTAGGGAATGGATAAAAAAATTCAAAACAGGCAACATGTTCACGAAGATAGTATGAAGAGGTAAGTTTTACTCACTCTCTTTTAAAAAAAAAGGAAAATGGATAAAAGCTCAGCCTCAGGAAGTATTAGACTCATGCAATCTAATCTACAAAAAGTTTTCAACTCACACCAGTCGACTGACCATTGGCAAAAAGTCTACAAACAATAAATGCTGAAGAGGTTTAAGAGAACTGTGTACCCTCTAGCTGCTGGTGAGATGTAAAAGGGTTAAACGCTAATAATGAGAACAGAAAGAAGCTGCGTTGAAAAGAAAAATTGAGGTACCATTCAATCCAGCAGGCGCACCAAAGGGCCTCTCACCTGAGAAGACCAGAATGAAGAAGACCCGGGCTGCAAAAGCTGCACTGCAGCCTTATTCACAATAGACAAGACAGTGAAGCAACCAAAATGTCCATCAACAGACGAAAGGATAAAGAAGAAGTGGTCCATGTACACAATGAATACTAGCCATGGAAAACAATGAAACACTGCTCTTTGAGGCACCATAGATGATCTTGGAGATAATCACAGAACATGAGGTAAGTCGGAAAGGAAAAGTCCTATAACCTATGATATCACTTATAGGCGTTATCTAATAACTGACACAAATGAACATATTTCCACAGAGAAAGGCAATCACAGACTTATTAAAAAAAAAAACTATGCTTATCTAAAAGGAAAGGTGGGGGGAATGGATACATGAAGATTAGCGTTACCATATGTATACAAATACATATTATATACATATATCAAAAAGACCGACCATATAGCAAGGAAGGATTACGGAACACTCTGTAATAATTTACACGGGAAGAGGATCTCTACATAAATAGGTATATATGATATGTAGATGAACCAGAGTGTGTACACCTTGGACAAGCAACATTCTAACCATTACCCCAATTGAAAAAATTAAAACAACGAACTAGGAGTAATGAGACATAAACTTATGGGGGGTTTTCCTGGCACATTCCATCCAAATTGAAAACCTAGGCAGACAACTTCCAGAACGGCTCTGCTGCCCTAGTACCCAGATTTGGGAATCGAGAAATGCTGCATCCTTGTGGCCGTTTCCCACAACAGCAGCTTTGAACCCACTGCAAAAGGTCACTAATTATTCACCAATTGCAGGTCTGTAAATGACACCGGCCCTCCAAAAAATACTGAGGTCGAAAATCGACCAAAAAATTCTAGAGTGCAACCTTCCAAAAAGAAAATTTGAAGAGGTATATTACACTCACACTTTCTTTCTTTTTTCTTTTAACAGAAAAGTAAAAGGCGTGGAAAAATGATGAATTGTAGGAATTTTTACAGACATGTAAACCCAAATTACAAAAACCTGTCAGCTCACACCAGTCAGAATGGCCATCAACAAAAATGCTGCAAACTAGAAATGCTGACGTGATTGTGGAGAAATGCGTACCCTCGATTCTAAGGGGGACGTGGTAAGAGCCACTAATGAAAGCACAATTGAGGTGCCTTGAAAAGGTAAACGTTGAGCTACCATACCAGTCAATCAATCATACCCACTGCTGGGTCTATCCCCTGAGAAAAGGAAAATCAAAAATCACAGGCTGGCAATCCTGCACTCCAGCAATATTTACCATAGGCAACACTTGGAAGCAACGAAAATGTCCATCAACAGAGGAATGCACCAAGAAGAAGTGGTCCATGTACACATGGAATATTAGCCATGGAAAACATTGAAGCACTGCTCTTTGAGGCACCATAGATGAGCCTGGAGATAATCACAAAACATGAAGTAGGTCGGAAAGCAAAACACCTATATCCTATATTGTCACTTATGGCATTATCTAATAACTGGCACAGATGAACGTATTTCCAAAGAGAAAGACCCTCACAGGCTGAGAAAACAAACTATGCTCATCTGAAAGGAAAGGAGGGGGGAAATTGAGAAATGAAGATTAGTGTTACTATACATATACAAATACATATTTTGTACATGTATCAAAAAGACCGAACATATAGCAAGGGAGGTCGACGGAACACTGTAATATTTTACATGGGAAGAGGATCTGTACATTAATAGACATACATAATGTACAAATGAACCAGATTGTGTACACCTAGGATAAACAATATTCTAAACTTTACCCAGATTAAAAAACTTTTAAAAACCAAGAAGAAGTAATGAGACATAAACTTATGGGGATTTCTCCTGGCAAATTCCATTCTAATTTACAACCTAGGACAATGACTTCCAGAAAGGCTCTGCTGCCCTAGTACCCAGATTGGGGAATGGAGAAATGCTACCTCCTTGTGGCCGTTTCCCACAACAGCAGGTTTGAACCCACTGCGAAAGGTCACTAAATTTTCACCAACTTGCAGTTCTGTAAATGACACCTGCCCTCCAGAAAATTTCTGGGGTCCAAAATCGACCAAAAAATTCAAAAGAGGGCAACCTTCGAAGAAGACTATTTCAAGAGCTACATTGTACTCACGGTTTTTTCTTTTAAGAGAAAAGAGAACGATGTAGGAATATGATGAATTTTAAAAAATTTAATGACAGGCATACCCATATTACAAAAACCTATCAGCTCACAGCAGTCAGAATGGCCATTAGGAAAAATGCTGCAAAAAATAAACGGTGAAGGGAGTGTGGAGAAATGCGTACCCTCGGTTGTAAGGGGGGGCATGTAAAGAGCCACTAATGAAAACACAGTGTAGGTGCTTTGAAAAGGGAAACATTGAGCTACCAGTCAATCAATCACAACCACTGCTTGGCCTATCACCTGAGAAAATGAGAATCAAAAAGTCACAGGCTGGCAAACCTGTACGCCAGCAAGATTTACCATAGCCAGCACTTGGAAGCAATGAAAATGTCCATCAACCGAGGAATGCACCAAGAAGAAGTGGTCCACGTACACAATGGAATATTACTCTAATAATAACTATAAATGAAATTTAAAAACAAACAAAAGCAAGGAGACATCAACATTTGTGGGTTTATCCGGGCACATGGCACTCTAACTTATAACCGAAGAACACCACTGGCCGGTAGGTCTGTTTCCCTAGTACCAGCAAGGGGAACGTAGAAAGGCTGCCGCTCTCTGGCCGTTACCTGCAAAAGCAGGTTTAAAGCCTGAGCTAATGGTCACTTCATATGAACAAGTACTGCAGGGCTGTAAATGAAACCTGCCCTCAAAATGTCTTGAGGGAGATAATGGCCAAAATATTTCAAATGGTGACACATACTTTAAGAAAACACTTTGAAGAAATAAGCTCTAATCACAGCTGGAAAAATAAAAAGGACATGTCTTAAAGATCAATTTCAACGCATTATGAGACACATGCAAATTCAACCACAAAGAGGTATCAGCTCACACCACTCAGAATAACCATCAGCAAAAACTACAAAGAATAAATCCTGAAGGAGCTGGGAAGAAATACATACCCTCCACTTTAAGTGGGACGTAACCTGGAAAGAGCCACTAAGGAGAACAGAATAGAGGTGCCTTTAAAAGGTAAACATTGAGCTACCATATGTTCCAGCAGACCTATTCCTGGACCTATAAACTAAGAAGACAGAATTGGAAGGACACAGGCACGCAAATCTGCATTGCATAGTATTACAGTAGCCAAGATATGGAAGTAACCAAAAAGTCCACCGACAGATGGGTGGACAAAGAAGAACTGCTACCTGTACAGATGGAATATGAGCTAGTGAAAAAAATGAAACGATGCCATTTCCAGCACCACAGATGAGTCTAGAAGTAATCACGCAACTTGGAGTAAGTGAGAAAGCGAAAAACACATATCCTATCGTATCACATATAGGTGTTACCTAAAAAATGATACAAACAAAGATATTTCCACAGAGAAACACTTTCATAGATTCATTAAAAAACTTATGGTTCACCAAATGGACAGGTGTGAGGATTGGATACATTACCATATTGAGGTTAACAGAGAGATACAAACACATGTGAAATATAGAATCACCAAAGACCTACGCAATACCAAGAGAAGACTACTCAACATTGTGTCATAACCTACATGGGAAAAGGATCCGAAGAAGAATAGATATATGTATATGTGTGAAAGAACCACATCTTGCACACCTAGAACAAACAAAACATTGTAATCAAGTTTGCTGTGAGAAAAAATAAAAATTAAGTTAAAAATACCAACAAGAAGTAAGGAGACATAAACTTAAAGGGCTTTTTCCTCGCACATTCCATTCTAATTTACAACCTAGAACACCACTTCCAGTAAGGCTCTGTTGCCCTAGTAACCAGATTTGGTAAAGGAGAAATGCTGCCGCCTTGTGGCCGATTCCCGCAAGAGCAGCTTTTAACCCCCAGCTAATGGTCACTTACCATTCACAAGGACTCAGGGCTGTAAAGGACACCTGCCCTCAAAATTGTGCTGAGGTAGGGAATGGATAAAAAAAATCAAAACAGGCAACATGTTCACGAAGATAGTATGAAGAGGTAAGTTTTACTCACTCTCTTTTAAAAAAAAAGGAAAATGGATAAAAGCTCAGCCTCAGGAAGTATTAGACTCATGCAATCTAATCTACAAAAAGTTTTCAACTCACACCAGTCGACTGACCATTGGCAAAAAGTCTACAAACAATAAATGCTGAAGAGGTTTAAGAGAACTGTGTACCCTCTAGCTGCTGGTGAGATGTAAAAGGGTTAAACGCTAATAATGAGAACAGAAAGAAGCTGCGTTGAAAAGAAAAATTGAGGTACCATTCAATCCAGCAGGCGCACCAAAGGGCCTCTCACCTGAGAAGACCAGAATGAAGAAGACCCGGGCTGCAAAAGCTGCACTGCAGCCTTATTCACAATAGACAAGACAGTGAAGCAACCAAAATGTCCATCAACAGACGAAAGGATAAAGAAGAAGTGGTCCATGTACACAATGAATACTAGCCATGGAAAACAATGAAACACTGCTCTTTGAGGCACCATAGATGATCTTGGAGATAATCACAGAACATGAGGTAAGTCGGAAAGGAAAAGTCCTATAACCTATGATATCACTTATAGGCGTTATCTAATAACTGACACAAATGAACATATTTCCACAGAGAAAGGCAATCACAGACTTATTAAAAAAAAAAACTATGCTTATCTAAAAGGAAAGGTGGGGGGAATGGATACATGAAGATTAGCGTTACCATATGTATACAAATACATATTATATACATATATCAAAAAGACCGACCATATAGCAAGGAAGGATTACGGAACACTCTGTAATAATTTACACGGGAAGAGGATCTCTACATAAATAGGTATATATGATATGTAGATGAACCAGAGTGTGTACACCTTGGACAAGCAACATTCTAACCATTACCCCAATTGAAAAAATTAAAACAACGAACTAGGAGTAATGAGACATAAACTTATGGGGGGTTTTCCTGGCACATTCCATCCAAATTGAAAACCTAGGCAGACAACTTCCAGAACGGCTCTGCTGCCCTAGTACCCAGATTTGGGAATCGAGAAATGCTGCATCCTTGTGGCCGTTTCCCACAACAGCAGCTTTGAACCCACTGCAAAAGGTCACTAATTATTCACCAATTGCAGGTCTGTAAATGACACCGGCCCTCCAAAAAATACTGAGGTCGAAAATCGACCAAAAAATTCTAGAGTGCAACCTTCCAAAAAGAAAATTTGAAGAGGTATATTACACTCACACTTTCTTTCTTTTTTCTTTTAACAGAAAAGTAAAAGGCGTGGAAAAATGATGAATTGTAGGAATTTTTACAGACATGTAAACCCAAATTACAAAAACCTGTCAGCTCACACCAGTCAGAATGGCCATCAACAAAAATGCTGCAAACTAGAAATGCTGACGTGATTGTGGAGAAATGCGTACCCTCGATTCTAAGGGGGACGTGGTAAGAGCCACTAATGAAAGCACAATTGAGGTGCCTTGAAAAGGTAAACGTTGAGCTACCATACCAGTCAATCAATCATACCCACTGCTGGGTCTATCCCCTGAGAAAAGGAAAATCAAAAATCACAGGCTGGCAATCCTGCACTCCAGCAATATTTACCATAGGCAACACTTGGAAGCAACGAAAATGTCCATCAACAGAGGAATGCACCAAGAAGAAGTGGTCCATGTACACATGGAATATTAGCCATGGAAAACATTGAAGCACTGCTCTTTGAGGCACCATAGATGAGCCTGGAGATAATCACAAAACATGAAGTAGGTCGGAAAGCAAAACACCTATATCCTATATTGTCACTTATGGCATTCTCTAATAACTGGCACAGATGAACGTATTTCCAAAGAGAAAGACCCTCACAGGCTGAGAAAACAAACTATGCTCATCTGAAAGGAAAGGAGGGGGGAAATTGAGAAATGAAGATTAGTGTTACTATACATATACAAATACATATTTTGTACATGTATCAAAAAGACCGAACATATAGCAAGGGAGGTCGACGGAACACTGTAATATTTTACATGGGAAGAGGATCTGTACATTAATAGACATACATAATGTACAAATGAACCAGATTGTGTACACCTAGGATAAACAATATTCTAAACTTTACCCAGATTAAAAAACTTTTAAAAACCAAGAAGAAGTAATGAGACATAAACTTATGGGGATTTCTCCTGGCAAATTCCATTCTAATTTACAACCTAGGACAATGACTTCCAGAAAGGCTCTGCTGCCCTAGTACCCAGATTGGGGAATGGAGAAATGCTACCTCCTTGTGGCCGTTTCCCACAACAGCAGGTTTGAACCCACTGCGAAAGGTCACTAAATTTTCACCAACTTGCAGTTCTGTAAATGACACCTGCCCTCCAGAAAATTTCTGGGGTCAAAAATCGACCAGAAAATACAAAAGAGGGCAACCTTCGAAGAAGACAATTTCAAGAGCTACATTGTACTCACGGTTTTTTCTTTTAAGAGAAAAGAGAACGATGTAGGAATATGATGAATTTTAAAAAATTTAATGACAGGCATACCCATATTACAAAAACCTATCAGCTCACAGCAGTCAGAATGGCCATTAGGAAAAATGCTGCAAAAAATAAACGGTGAAGGGAGTGTGGAGAAATGCGTACCCTCGGTTGTAAGGGGGGGCATGTAAAGAGCCACTAATGAAAACACAGTGTAGGTGCTTTGAAAAGGGAAACATTGAGCTACCAGTCAATCAATCACAACCACTGCTTGGCCTATCACCTGAGAAAATGAGAATCAAAAAGTCACAGGCTGGCAAACCTGTACGCCAGCAAGATTTACCATAGCCAGCACTTGGAAGCAATGAAAATGTCCATCAACCGAGGAATGCACCAAGAAGAAGTGGTCCACGTACACAATGGAATATTACTCTAATAATAACTATAAATGAAATTTAAAAACAAACAAAAGCAAGGAGACATCAACATTTGTGGGTTTATCCGGGCACATGGCACTCTAACTTATAACCGAAGAACACCACTGGCCGGTAGGTCTGTTTCCCTAGTACCAGCAAGGGGAACGTAGAAAGGCTGCCGCTCTCTGGCCGTTACCTGCAAAAGCAGGTTTAAAGCCTGAGCTAATGGTCACTTCATATGAACAAGTACTGCAGGGCTGTAAATGAAACCTGCCCTCAAAATGTCTTGAGGGAGATAATGGCCAAAATATTTCAAATGGTGACACATACTTTAAGAAAACACTTTGAAGAAATAAGCTCTAATCACAGCTGGAAAAATAAAAAGGACATGTCTTAAAGATCAATTTCAACGCATTATGAGACACATGCAAATTCAACCACAAAGAGGTATCAGCTCACACCACTCAGAATAACCATCAGCAAAAACTACAAAGAATAAATCCTGAAGGAGCTGGGAAGAAATACATACCCTCCACTTTAAGTGGGACGTAACCTGGAAAGAGCCACTAAGGAGAACAGAATAGAGGTGCCTTTAAAAGGTAAACATTGAGCTACCATATGTTCCAGCAGACCTATTCCTGGACCTATAAACTAAGAAGACAGAATTGGAAGGACACAGGCACGCAAATCTGCATTGCATAGTATTACAGTAGCCAAGATATGGAAGTAACCAAAAAGTCCACCGACAGATGGGTGGACAAAGAAGAACTGCTACCTGTACAGATGGAATATGAGCTAGTGAAAAAAATGAAACGATGCCATTTCCAGCACCACAGATGAGTCTAGAAGTAATCACGCAACTTGGAGTAAGTGAGAAAGCGAAAAACACATATCCTATCGTATCACATATAGGTGTTACCTAAAAAATGATACAAACAAAGATATTTCCACAGAGAAACACTTTCATAGATTCATTAAAAAACTTATGGTTCACCAAATGGACAGGTGTGAGGATTGGATACATTACCATATTGAGGTTAACAGAGAGATACAAACACATGTGAAATATAGAATCACCAAAGACCTACGCAATACCAAGAGAAGACTACTCAACATTGTGTCATAACCTACATGGGAAAAGGATCCGAAGAAGAATAGATATATGTATATGTGTGAAAGAACCACATCTTGCACACCTAGAACAAACAAAACATTGTAATCAAGTTTGCTGTGAGAAAAAATAAAAATTAAGTTAAAAATACCAACAAGAAGTAAGGAGACATAAACTTAAAGGGCTTTTTCCTCGCACATTCCATTCTAATTTACAACCTAGAACACCACTTCCAGTAAGGCTCTGTTGCCCTAGTAACCAGATTTGGTAAAGGAGAAATGCTGCCGCCTTGTGGCCGATTCCCGCAAGAGCAGCTTTTAACCCCCAGCTAATGGTCACTTACCATTCACAAGGACTCAGGGCTGTAAAGGACACCTGCCCTCAAAATTGTGCTGAGGTAGGGAATGGATAAAAAAAATCAAAACAGGCAACATGTTCACGAAGATAGTATGAAGAGGTAAGTTTTACTCACTCTCTTTTAAAAAAAAAGGAAAATGGATAAAAGCTCAGCCTCAGGAAGTATTAGACTCATGCAATCTAATCTACAAAAAGTTTTCAACTCACACCAGTCGACTGACCATTGGCAAAAAGTCTACAAACAATAAATGCTGAAGAGGTTTAAGAGAACTGTGTACCCTCTAGCTGCTGGTGAGATGTAAAAGGGTTAAACGCTAATAATGAGAACAGAAAGAAGCTGCGTTGAAAAGAAAAATTGAGGTACCATTCAATCCAGCAGGCGCACCAAAGGGCCTCTCACCTGAGAAGACCAGAATGAAGAAGACCCGGGCTGCAAAAGCTGCACTGCAGCCTTATTCACAATAGACAAGACAGTGAAGCAACCAAAATGTCCATCAACAGACGAAAGGATAAAGAAGAAGTGGTCCATGTACACAATGAATACTAGCCATGGAAAACAATGAAACACTGCTCTTTGAGGCACCATAGATGATCTTGGAGATAATCACAGAACATGAGGTAAGTCGGAAAGGAAAAGTCCTATAACCTATGATATCACTTATAGGCGTTATCTAATAACTGACACAAATGAACATATTTCCACAGAGAAAGGCAATCACAGACTTATTAAAAAAAAAAACTATGCTTATCTAAAAGGAAAGGTGGGGGGAATGGATACATGAAGATTAGCGTTACCATATGTATACAAATACATATTATATACATATATCAAAAAGACCGACCATATAGCAAGGAAGGATTACGGAACACTCTGTAATAATTTACACGGGAAGAGGATCTCTACATAAATAGGTATATATGATATGTAGATGAACCAGAGTGTGTACACCTTGGACAAGCAACATTCTAACCATTACCCCAATTGAAAAAATTAAAACAACGAACTAGGAGTAATGAGACATAAACTTATGGGGGGTTTTCCTGGCACATTCCATCCAAATTGAAAACCTAGGCAGACAACTTCCAGAACGGCTCTGCTGCCCTAGTACCCAGATTTGGGAATCGAGAAATGCTGCATCCTTGTGGCCGTTTCCCACAACAGCAGCTTTGAACCCACTGCAAAAGGTCACTAATTATTCACCAATTGCAGGTCTGTAAATGACACCGGCCCTCCAAAAAATACTGAGGTCGAAAATCGACCAAAAAATTCTAGAGTGCAACCTTCCAAAAAGAAAATTTGAAGAGGTATATTACACTCACACTTTCTTTCTTTTTTCTTTTAACAGAAAAGTAAAAGGCGTGGAAAAATGATGAATTGTAGGAATTTTTACAGACATGTAAACCCAAATTACAAAAACCTGTCAGCTCACACCAGTCAGAATGGCCATCAACAAAAATGCTGCAAACTAGAAATGCTGACGTGATTGTGGAGAAATGCGTACCCTCGATTCTAAGGGGGACGTGGTAAGAGCCACTAATGAAAGCACAATTGAGGTGCCTTGAAAAGGTAAACGTTGAGCTACCATACCAGTCAATCAATCATACCCACTGCTGGGTCTATCCCCTGAGAAAAGGAAAATCAAAAATCACAGGCTGGCAATCCTGCACTCCAGCAATATTTACCATAGGCAACACTTGGAAGCAACGAAAATGTCCATCAACAGAGGAATGCACCAAGAAGAAGTGGTCCATGTACACATGGAATATTAGCCATGGAAAACATTGAAGCACTGCTCTTTGAGGCACCATAGATGAGCCTGGAGATAATCACAAAACATGAAGTAGGTCGGAAAGCAAAACACCTATATCCTATATTGTCACTTATGGCATTCTCTAATAACTGGCACAGATGAACGTATTTCCAAAGAGAAAGACCCTCACAGGCTGAGAAAACAAACTATGCTCATCTGAAAGGAAAGGAGGGGGGAAATTGAGAAATGAAGATTAGTGTTACTATACATATACAAATACATATTTTGTACATGTATCAAAAAGACCGAACATATAGCAAGGGAGGTCGACGGAACACTGTAATATTTTACATGGGAAGAGGATCTGTACATTAATAGACATACATAATGTACAAATGAACCAGATTGTGTACACCTAGGATAAACAATATTCTAAACTTTACCCAGATTAAAAAACTTTTAAAAACCAAGAAGAAGTAATGAGACATAAACTTATGGGGATTTCTCCTGGCAAATTCCATTCTAATTTACAACCTAGGACAATGACTTCCAGAAAGGCTCTGCTGCCCTAGTACCCAGATTGGGGAATGGAGAAATGCTACCTCCTTGTGGCCGTTTCCCACAACAGCAGGTTTGAACCCACTGCGAAAGGTCACTAAATTTTCACCAACTTGCAGTTCTGTAAATGACACCTGCCCTCCAGAAAATTTCTGGGGTCAAAAATCGACCAGAAAATACAAAAGAGGGCAACCTTCGAAGAAGACAATTTCAAGAGCTATATTGTACTCACGGTTTTTTCTTTTAAGAGAAAAGAGAACGATGTAGGAATATGATGAATTTTAAAAAATTTAATGACAGGCATACCCATATTACAAAAACCTATCAGCTCACAGCAGTCAGAATGGCCATTAGGAAAAATGCTGCAAAAAATAAACGGTGAAGGGAGTGTGGAGAAATGCGTACCCTCGGTTGTAAGGGGGGGCATGTAAAGAGCCACTAATGAAAACACAGTGTAGGTGCTTTGAAAAGGGAAACATTGAGCTACCAGTCAATCAATCACAACCACTGCTTGGCCTATCACCTGAGAAAATGAGAATCAAAAAGTCACAGGCTGGCAAACCTGTACGCCAGCAAGATTTACCATAGCCAGCACTTGGAAGCAATGAAAATGTCCATCAACCGAGGAATGCACCAAGAAGAAGTGGTCCACGTACACAATGGAATATTACTCTAATAATAACTATAAATGAAATTTAAAAACAAACAAAAGCAAGGAGACATCAACATTTGTGGGTTTATCCGGGCACATGGCACTCTAACTTATAACCGAAGAACACCACTGGCCGGTAGGTCTGTTTCCCTAGTACCAGCAAGGGGAACGTAGAAAGGCTGCCGCTCTCTGGCCGTTACCTGCAAAAGCAGGTTTAAAGCCTGAGCTAATGGTCACTTCATATGAACAAGTACTGCAGGGCTGTAAATGAAACCTGCCCTCAAAATGTCTTGAGGGAGATAATGGCCAAAATATTTCAAATGGTGACACATACTTTAAGAAAACACTTTGAAGAAATAAGCTCTAATCACAGCTGGAAAAATAAAAAGGACATGTCTTAAAGATCAATTTCAACGCATTATGAGACACATGCAAATTCAACCACAAAGAGGTATCAGCTCACACCACTCAGAATAACCATCAGCAAAAACTACAAAGAATAAATCCTGAAGGAGCTGGGAAGAAATACATACCCTCCACTTTAAGTGGGACGTAACCTGGAAAGAGCCACTAAGGAGAACAGAATAGAGGTGCCTTTAAAAGGTAAACATTGAGCTACCATATGTTCCAGCAGACCTATTCCTGGACCTATAAACTAAGAAGACAGAATTGGAAGGACACAGGCACGCAAATCTGCATTGCATAGTATTACAGTAGCCAAGGTATGGAAGTAACCAAAAAGTCCACCGACAGATGGGTGGACAAAGAAGAACTGCTACCTGTACAGATGGAATATGAGCTAGTGAAAAAAATGAAACGATGCCATTTCCAGCACCATAGATGAGTCTAGAAGTAATCACGCAACTTGGAGTAAGTGAGAAAGCGAAAAACACATATCCTATCGTATCACATATAGGTGTTACCTAAAAAATGATACAAACAAAGATATTTCCACAGAGAAACACTTTCATAGATTCATTAAAAAACTTATGGTTCACCAAATGGACAGGTGTGAGGATTGGATACATTACCATATTGAGGTTAACAGAGAGATACAAACACATGTGAAATATAGAATCACCAAAGACCTACGCAATACCAAGAGAAGACTACTCAACATTGTGTCATAACCTACATGGGAAAAGGATCCGAAGAAGAATAGATATATGTATATGTGTGAAAGAACCACATCTTGCACACCTAGAACAAACAAAACATTGTAATCAAGTTTGCTGTGAGAAAAAATAAAAATTAAGTTAAAAATACCAACAAGAAGTAAGGAGACATAAACTTAAAGGGCTTTTTCCTCGCACATTCCATTCTAATTTACAACCTAGAACACCACTTCCAGTAAGGCTCTGTTGCCCTAGTAACCAGATTTGGTAAAGGAGAAATGCTGCCGCCTTGTGGCCGATTCCCGCAAGAGCAGCTTTTAACCCCCAGCTAATGGTCACTTACCATTCACAAGGACTCAGGGCTGTAAAGGACACCTGCCCTCAAAATTGTGCTGAGGTAGGGAATGGATAAAAAAATTCAAAACAGGCAAAATGTTCACGAAGATAGTATGAAGAGGTAAGTTTTACTCACTCTCTTTTTAAAAAAAGGAAAATGGATAAAAGCTCAGCCTCAGGAAGTATTAGACTCATGCAATCTAATCTACAAAAAGTTTTCAACTCACACCAGTCGACTGACCATTGGCAAAAAGTCTACAAACAATAAATGCTGAAGAGGTTTAAGAGAACTGTGTACCCTCTAGCTGCTGGTGAGATGTAAAAGGGTTAAACGCTAATAATGAGAACAGAAAGAAGCTGCGTTGAAAAGAAAAATTGAGGTACCATTCAATCCAGCAGGCGCACCAAAGGGCCTCTCACCTGAGAAGACCAGAATGAAGAAGACCCGGGCTGCAAAAGCTGCACTGCAGCCTTATTCACAATAGACAAGACAGTGAAGCAACCAAAATGTCCATCAACAGATGAAAGGATAAAGAAGAAGTGGTCCATGTACACAATGAATACTAGCCATGGAAAACAATGAAACACTGCTCTTTGAGGCACCATAGATGATCTTGGAGATAATCACAGAACATGAGGTAAGTCGGAAAGGAAAAGTCCTATAACCTATGATATCACTTATAGGCGTTATCTAATAACTGACACAAATGAACATATTTCCACAGAGAAAGGCAATCACAGACTTATTAAAAAAAAAAACTATGCTTATCTAAAAGGAAAGGTGGGGGGAATGGATACATGAAGATTAGCGTTACCATATGTATACAAATACATATTATATACATATATCAAAAAGACCGACCATATAGCAAGGAAGGATTACGGAACACTCTGTAATAATTTACACGGGAAGAGGATCTCTACATAAATAGGTATATATGATATGTAGATGAACCAGAGTGTGTACACCTTGGACAAGCAACATTCTAACCATTACCCCAATTGAAAAAATTAAAACAACGAACTAGGAGTAATGAGACATAAACTTATGGGGGGTTTTCCTGGCACATTCCATCCAAATTGAAAACCTAGGCAGACAACTTCCAGAACGGCTCTGCTGCCCTAGTACCCAGATTTGGGAATCGAGAAATGCTGCATCCTTGTGGCCGTTTCCCACAACAGCAGCTTTGAACCCACTGCAAAAGGTCACTAATTATTCACCAATTGCAGGTCTGTAAATGACACCGGCCCTCCAAAAAATACTGAGGTCGAAAATCGACCAAAAAATTCTAGAGTGCAACCTTCCAAAAAGAAAATTTGAAGAGGTATATTACACTCACACTTTCTTTCTTTTTTCTTTTAACAGAAAAGTAAAAGGCGTGGAAAAATGATGAATTGTAGGAATTTTTACAGACATGTAAACCCAAATTACAAAAACCTGTCAGCTCACACCAGTCAGAATGGCCATCAACAAAAATGCTGCAAACTAGAAATGCTGACGTGATTGTGGAGAAATGCGTACCCTCGATTCTAAGGGGGACGTGGTAAGAGCCACTAATGAAAGCACAATTGAGGTGCCTTGAAAAGGTAAACGTTGAGCTACCATACCAGTCAATCAATCATACCCACTGCTGGGTCTATCCCCTGAGAAAAGGAAAATCAAAAATCACAGGCTGGCAATCCTGCACTCCAGCAATATTTACCATAGGCAACACTTGGAAGCAACGAAAATGTCCATCAACAGAGGAATGCACCAAGAAGAAGTGGTCCATGTACACATGGAATATTAGCCATGGAAAACATTGAAGCACTGCTCTTTGAGGCACCATAGATGAGCCTGGAGATAATCACAAAACATGAAGTAGGTCGGAAAGCAAAACACCTATATCCTATATTGTCACTTATGGCATTCTCTAATAACTGGCACAGATGAACGTATTTCCAAAGAGAAAGACCCTCACAGGCTGAGAAAACAAACTATGCTCATCTGAAAGGAAAGGAGGGGGGAAATTGAGAAATGAAGATTAGTGTTACTATACATATACAAATACATATTTTGTACATGTATCAAAAAGACCGAACATATAGCAAGGGAGGTCGACGGAACACTGTAATATTTTACATGGGAAGAGGATCTGTACATTAATAGACATACATAATGTACAAATGAACCAGATTGTGTACACCTAGGATAAACAATATTCTAAACTTTACCCAGATTAAAAAACTTTTAAAAACCAAGAAGAAGTAATGAGACATAAACTTATGGGGATTTCTCCTGGCAAATTCCATTCTAATTTACAACCTAGGACAATGACTTCCAGAAAGGCTCTGCTGCCCTAGTACCCAGATTGGGGAATGGAGAAATGCTACCTCCTTGTGGCCGTTTCCCACAACAGCAGGTTTGAACCCACTGCGAAAGGTCACTAAATTTTCACCAACTTGCAGTTCTGTAAATGACACCTGCCCTCCAGAAAATTTCTGGGGTCAAAAATCGACCAGAAAATACAAAAGAGGGCAACCTTCGAAGAAGACAATTTCAAGAGCTACATTGTACTCACGGTTTTTTCTTTTAAGAGAAAAGAGAACGATGTAGGAATATGATGAATTTTAAAAAATTTAATGACAGGCATACCCATATTACAAAAACCTATCAGCTCACAGCAGTCAGAATGGCCATTAGGAAAAATGCTGCAAAAAATAAACGGTGAAGGGAGTGTGGAGAAATGCGTACCCTCGGTTGTAAGGGGGGGCATGTAAAGAGCCACTAATGAAAACACAGTGTAGGTGCTTTGAAAAGGGAAACATTGAGCTACCAGTCAATCAATCACAACCACTGCTTGGCCTATCACCTGAGAAAATGAGAATCAAAAAGTCACAGGCTGGCAAACCTGTACGCCAGCAAGATTTACCATAGCCAGCACTTGGAAGCAATGAAAATGTCCATCAACCGAGGAATGCACCAAGAAGAAGTGGTCCACGTACACAATGGAATATTACTCTAATAATAACTATAAATGAAATTTAAAAACAAACAAAAGCAAGGAGACATCAACATTTGTGGGTTTATCCGGGCACATGGCACTCTAACTTATAACCGAAGAACACCACTGGCCGGTAGGTCTGTTTCCCTAGTACCAGCAAGGGGAACGTAGAAAGGCTGCCGCTCTCTGGCCGTTACCTGCAAAAGCAGGTTTAAAGCCTGAGCTAATGGTCACTTCATATGAACAAGTACTGCAGGGCTGTAAATGAAACCTGCCCTCAAAATGTCTTGAGGGAGATAATGGCCAAAATATTTCAAATGGTGACACATACTTTAAGAAAACACTTTGAAGAAATAAGCTCTAATCACAGCTGGAAAAATAAAAAGGACATGTCTTAAAGATCAATTTCAACGCATTATGAGACACATGCAAATTCAACCACAAAGAGGTATCAGCTCACACCACTCAGAATAACCATCAGCAAAAACTACAAAGAATAAATCCTGAAGGAGCTGGGAAGAAATACATACCCTCCACTTTAAGTGGGACGTAACCTGGAAAGAGCCACTAAGGAGAACAGAATAGAGGTGCCTTTAAAAGGTAAACATTGAGCTACCATATGTTCCAGCAGACCTATTCCTGGACCTATAAACTAAGAAGACAGAATTGGAAGGACACAGGCACGCAAATCTGCATTGCATAGTATTACAGTAGCCAAGATATGGAAGTAACCAAAAAGTCCACCGACAGATGGGTGGACAAAGAAGAACTGCTACCTGTACAGATGGAATATGAGCTAGTGAAAAAAATGAAACGATGCCATTTCCAGCACCACAGATGAGTCTAGAAGTAATCACGCAACTTGGAGTAAGTGAGAAAGCGAAAAACACATATCCTATCGTATCACATATAGGTGTTACCTAAAAAATGATACAAACAAAGATATTTCCACAGAGAAACACTTTCATAGATTCATTAAAAAACTTATGGTTCACCAAATGGACAGGTGTGAGGATTGGATACATTACCATATTGAGGTTAACAGAGAGATACAAACACATGTGAAATATAGAATCACCAAAGACCTACGCAATACCAAGAGAAGACTACTCAACATTGTGTCATAACCTACATGGGAAAAGGATCCGAAGAAGAATAGATATATGTATATGTGTGAAAGAACCACATCTTGCACACCTAGAACAAACAAAACATTGTAATCAAGTTTGCTGTGAGAAAAAATAAAAATTAAGTTAAAAATACCAACAAGAAGTAAGGAGACATAAACTTAAAGGGCTTTTTCCTCGCACATTCCATTCTAATTTACAACCTAGAACACCACTTCCAGTAAGGCTCTGTTGCCCTAGTAACCAGATTTGGTAAAGGAGAAATGCTGCCGCCTTGTGGCCGATTCCCGCAAGAGCAGCTTTTAACCCCCAGCTAATGGTCACTTACCATTCACAAGGACTCAGGGCTGTAAAGGACACCTGCCCTCAAAATTGTGCTGAGGTAGGGAATGGATAAAAAAATTCAAAACAGGCAAAATGTTCACGAAGATAGTATGAAGAGGTAAGTTTTACTCACTCTCTTTTAAAAAAAAAGGAAAATGGATAAAAGCTCAGCCTCAGGAAGTATTAGACTCATGCAATCTAATCTACAAAAAGTTTTCAACTCACACCAGTCGACTGACCATTGGCAAAAAGTCTACAAACAATAAATGCTGAAGAGGTTTAAGAGAACTGTGTACCCTCTAGCTGCTGGTGAGATGTAAAAGGGTTAAACGCTAATAATGAGAACAGAAAGAAGCTGCGTTGAAAAGAAAAATTGAGGTACCATTCAATCCAGCAGGCGCACCAAAGGGCCTCTCACCTGAGAAGACCAGAATGAAGAAGACCCGGGCTGCAAAAGCTGCACTGCAGCCTTATTCACAATAGACAAGACAGTGAAGCAACCAAAATGTCCATCAACAGACGAAAGGATAAAGAAGAAGTGGTCCATGTACACAATGAATACTAGCCATGGAAAACAATGAAACACTGCTCTTTGAGGCACCATAGATGATCTTGGAGATAATCACAGAACATGAGGTAAGTCGGAAAGGAAAAGTCCTATAACCTATGATATCACTTATAGGCGTTATCTAATAACTGACACAAATGAACATATTTCCACAGAGAAAGGCAATCACAGACTTATTAAAAAAAAAACTATGCTTATCTAAAAGGAAAGGTGGGGGGAATGGATACATGAAGATTAGCGTTACCATATGTATACAAATACATATTATATACATATATCAAAAAGACCGACCATATAGCAAGGAAGGATTACGGAACACTCTGTAATAATTTACACGGGAAGAGGATCTCTACATAAATAGGTATATATGATATGTAGATGAACCAGAGTGTGTACACCTTGGACAAGCAACATTCTAACCATTACCCGAATTGAAAAAATTAAAACAACGAACTAGGAGTAATGAGACATAAACTTATGGGGGGTTTTCCTGGCACATTCCATCCAAATTGAAAACCTAGGCAGACAACTTCCAGAACGGCTCTGCTGCCCTAGTACCCAGATTTGGGAATCGAGAAATGCTGCATCCTTGTGGCCGTTTCCCACAACAGCAGCTTTGAACCCACTGCAAAAGGTCACTAATTATTCACCAATTGCAGGTCTGTAAATGACACCGGCCCTCCAAAAAATACTGAGGTCGAAAATCGACCAAAAAATTCTAGAGTGCAACCTTCCAAAAAGAAAATTTGAAGAGGTATATTACACTCACACTTTCTTTCTTTTTTCTTTTAACAGAAAAGTAAAAGGCGTGGAAAAATGATGAATTGTAGGAATTTTTACAGACATGTAAACCCAAATTACAAAAACCTGTCAGCTCACACCAGTCAGAATGGCCATCAACAAAAATGCTGCAAACTAGAAATGCTGACGTGATTGTGGAGAAATGCGTACCCTCGATTCTAAGGGGGACGTGGTAAGAGCCACTAATGAAAGCACAATTGAGGTGCCTTGAAAAGGTAAACGTTGAGCTACCATACCAGTCAATCAATCATACCCACTGCTGGGTCTATCCCCTGAGAAAAGGAAAATCAAAAATCACAGGCTGGCAATCCTGCACTCCAGCAATATTTACCATAGGCAACACTTGGAAGCAACGAAAATGTCCATCAACAGAGGAATGCACCAAGAAGAAGTGGTCCATGTACACATGGAATATTAGCCATGGAAAACATTGAAGCACTGCTCTTTGAGGCACCATAGATGAGCCTGGAGATAATCACAAAACATGAAGTAGGTCGGAAAGCAAAACACCTATATCCTATATTGTCACTTATGGCATTCTCTAATAACTGGCACAGATGAACGTATTTCCAAAGAGAAAGACCCTCACAGGCTGAGAAAACAAACTATGCTCATCTGAAAGGAAAGGAGGGGGGAAATTGAGAAATGAAGATTAGTGTTACTATACATATACAAATACATATTTTGTACATGTATCAAAAAGACCGAACATATAGCAAGGGAGGTCGACGGAACACTGTAATATTTTACATGGGAAGAGGATCTGTACATTAATAGACATACATAATGTACAAATGAACCAGATTGTGTACACCTAGGATAAACAATATTCTAAACTTTACCCAGATTAAAAAACTTTTAAAAACCAAGAAGAAGTAATGAGACATAAACTTATGGGGATTTCTCCTGGCAAATTCCATTCTAATTTACAACCTAGGACAATGACTTCCAGAAAGGCTCTGCTGCCCTAGTACCCAGATTGGGGAATGGAGAAATGCTACCTCCTTGTGGCCGTTTCCCACAACAGCAGGTTTGAACCCACTGCGAAAGGTCACTAAATTTTCACCAACTTGCAGTTCTGTAAATGACACCTGCCCTCCAGAAAATTTCTGGGGTCAAAAATCGACCAGAAAATACAAAAGAGGGCAACCTTCGAAGAAGACAATTTCAAGAGCTATATTGTACTCACGGTTTTTTCTTTTAAGAGAAAAGAGAACGATGTAGGAATATGATGAATTTTAAAAAATTTAATGACAGGCATACCCATATTACAAAAACCTATCAGCTCACAGCAGTCAGAATGGCCATTAGGAAAAATGCTGCAAAAAATAAACGGTGAAGGGAGTGTGGAGAAATGCGTACCCTCGGTTGTAAGGGGGGGCATGTAAAGAGCCACTAATGAAAACACAGTGTAGGTGCTTTGAAAAGGGAAACATTGAGCTACCAGTCAATCAATCACAACCACTGCTTGGCCTATCACCTGAGAAAATGAGAATCAAAAAGTCACAGGCTGGCAAACCTGTACGCCAGCAAGATTTACCATAGCCAGCACTTGGAAGCAATGAAAATGTCCATCAACCGAGGAATGCACCAAGAAGAAGTGGTCCACGTACACAATGGAATATTACTCTAATAATAACTATAAATGAAATTTAAAAACAAACAAAAGCAAGGAGACATCAACATTTGTGGGTTTATCCGGGCACATGGCACTCTAACTTATAACCGAAGAACACCACTGGCCGGTAGGTCTGTTTCCCTAGTACCAGCAAGGGGAACGTAGAAAGGCTGCCGCTCTCTGGCCGTTACCTGCAAAAGCAGGTTTAAAGCCTGAGCTAATGGTCACTTCATATGAACAAGTACTGCAGGGCTGTAAATGAAACCTGCCCTCAAAATGTCTTGAGGGAGATAATGGCCAAAATATTTCAAATGGTGACACATACTTTAAGAAAACACTTTGAAGAAATAAGCTCTAATCACAGCTGGAAAAATAAAAAGGACATGTCTTAAAGATCAATTTCAACGCATTATGAGACACATGCAAATTCAACCACAAAGAGGTATCAGCTCACACCACTCAGAATAACCATCAGCAAAAACTACAAAGAATAAATCCTGAAGGAGCTGGGAAGAAATACATACCCTCCACTTTAAGTGGGACGTAACCTGGAAAGAGCCACTAAGGAGAACAGAATAGAGGTGCCTTTAAAAGGTAAACATTGAGCTACCATATGTTCCAGCAGACCTATTCCTGGACCTATAAACTAAGAAGACAGAATTGGAAGGACACAGGCACGCAAATCTGCATTGCATAGTATTACAGTAGCCAAGATATGGAAGTAACCAAAAAGTCCACCGACAGATGGGTGGACAAAGAAGAACTGCTACCTGTACAGATGGAATATGAGCTAGTGAAAAAAATGAAACGATGCCATTTCCAGCACCACAGATGAGTCTAGAAGTAATCACGCAACTTGGAGTAAGTGAGAAAGCGAAAAACACATATCCTATCGTATCACATATAGGTGTTACCTAAAAAATGATACAAACAAAGATATTTCCACAGAGAAACACTTTCATAGATTCATTAAAAAACTTATGGTTCACCAAATGGACAGGTGTGAGGATTGGATACATTACCATATTGAGGTTAACAGAGAGATACAAACACATGTGAAATATAGAATCACCAAAGACCTACACAATACCAAGAGAAGACTACTCAACATTGTGTCATAACCTACATGGGAAAAGGATCCGAAGAAGAATAGATATATGTATATGTGTGAAAGAACCACATCTTGCACACCTAGAACAAACAAAACATTGTAATCAAGTTTGCTGTGAGAAAAAATAAAAATTAAGTTAAAAATACCAACAAGAAGTAAGGAGACATAAACTTAAAGGGCTTTTTCCTCGCACATTCCATTCTAATTTACAACCTAGAACACCACTTCCAGTAAGGCTCTGTTGCCCTAGTAACCAGATTTGGTAAAGGAGAAATGCTGCCGCCTTGTGGCCGATTCCCGCAAGAGCAGCTTTTAACCCCCAGCTAATGGTCACTTACCATTCACAAGGACTCAGGGCTGTAAAGGACACCTGCCCTCAAAATTGTGCTGAGGTAGGGAATGGATAAAAAAATTCAAAACAGGCAAAATGTTCACGAAGATAGTATGAAGAGGTAAGTTTTACTCACTCTCTTTTTAAAAAAAGGAAAATGGATAAAAGCTCAGCCTCAGGAAGTATTAGACTCATGCAATCTAATCTACAAAAAGTTTTCAACTCACACCAGTCGACTGACCATTGGCAAAAAGTCTACAAACAATAAATGCTGAAGAGGTTTAAGAGAACTGTGTACCCTCTAGCTGCTGGTGAGATGTAAAAGGGTTAAACGCTAATAATGAGAACAGAAAGAAGCTGCGTTGAAAAGAAAAATTGAGGTACCATTCAATCCAGCAGGCGCACCAAAGGGCCTCTCACCTGAGAAGACCAGAATGAAGAAGACCCGGGCTGCAAAAGCTGCACTGCAGCCTTATTCACAATAGACAAGACAGTGAAGCAACCAAAATGTCCATCAACAGATGAAAGGATAAAGAAGAAGTGGTCCATGTACACAATGAATACTAGCCATGGAAAACAATGAAACACTGCTCTTTGAGGCACCATAGATGATCTTGGAGATAATCACAGAACATGAGGTAAGTCGGAAAGGAAAAGTCCTATAACCTATGATATCACTTATAGGCGTTATCTAATAACTGACACAAATGAACATATTTCCACAGAGAAAGGCAATCACAGACTTATTAAAAAAAAAAAACTATGCTTATCTAAAAGGAAAGGTGGGGGGAATGGATACATGAAGATTAGCGTTACCATATGTATACAAATACATATTATATACATATATCAAAAAGACCGACCATATAGCAAGGAAGGATTACGGAACACTCTGTAATAATTTACACGGGAAGAGGATCTCTACATAAATAGGTATATATGATATGTAGATGAACCAGAGTGTGTACACCTTGGACAAGCAACATTCTAACCATTACCCCAATTGAAAAAATTAAAACAACGAACTAGGAGTAATGAGACATAAACTTATGGGGGGTTTTCCTGGCACATTCCATCCAAATTGAAAACCTAGGCAGACAACTTCCAGAACGGCTCTGCTGCCCTAGTACCCAGATTTGGGAATCGAGAAATGCTGCATCCTTGTGGCCGTTTCCCACAACAGCAGCTTTGAACCCACTGCAAAAGGTCACTAATTATTCACCAATTGCAGGTCTGTAAATGACACCGGCCCTCCAAAAAATACTGAGGTCGAAAATCGACCAAAAAATTCTAGAGTGCAACCTTCCAAAAAGAAAATTTGAAGAGGTATATTACACTCACACTTTCTTTCTTTTTTCTTTTAACAGAAAAGTAAAAGGCGTGGAAAAATGATGAATTGTAGGAATTTTTACAGACATGTAAACCCAAATTACAAAAACCTGTCAGCTCACACCAGTCAGAATGGCCATCAACAAAAATGCTGCAAACTAGAAATGCTGACGTGATTGTGGAGAAATGCGTACCCTCGATTCTAAGGGGGACGTGGTAAGAGCCACTAATGAAAGCACAATTGAGGTGCCTTGAAAAGGTAAACGTTGAGCTACCATACCAGTCAATCAATCATACCCACTGCTGGGTCTATCCCCTGAGAAAAGGAAAATCAAAAATCACAGGCTGGCAATCCTGCACTCCAGCAATATTTACCATAGGCAACACTTGGAAGCAACGAAAATGTCCATCAACAGAGGAATGCACCAAGAAGAAGTGGTCCATGTACACATGGAATATTAGCCATGGAAAACATTGAAGCACTGCTCTTTGAGGCACCATAGATGAGCCTGGAGATAATCACAAAACATGAAGTAGGTCGGAAAGCAAAACACCTATATCCTATATTGTCACTTATGGCATTCTCTAATAACTGGCACAGATGAACGTATTTCCAAAGAGAAAGACCCTCACAGGCTGAGAAAACAAACTATGCTCATCTGAAAGGAAAGGAGGGGGGAAATTGAGAAATGAAGATTAGTGTTACTATACATATACAAATACATATTTTGTACATGTATCAAAAAGACCGAACATATAGCAAGGGAGGTCGACGGAACACTGTAATATTTTACATGGGAAGAGGATCTGTACATTAATAGACATACATAATGTACAAATGAACCAGATTGTGTACACCTAGGATAAACAATATTCTAAACTTTACCCAGATTAAAAAACTTTTAAAAACCAAGAAGAAGTAATGAGACATAAACTTATGGGGATTTCTCCTGGCAAATTCCATTCTAATTTACAACCTAGGACAATGACTTCCAGAAAGGCTCTGCTGCCCTAGTACCCAGATTGGGGAATGGAGAAATGCTACCTCCTTGTGGCCGTTTCCCACAACAGCAGGTTTGAACCCACTGCGAAAGGTCACTAAATTTTCACCAACTTGCAGTTCTGTAAATGACACCTGCCCTCCAGAAAATTTCTGGGGTCAAAAATCGACCAGAAAATACAAAAGAGGGCAACCTTCGAAGAAGACAATTTCAAGAGCTATATTGTACTCACGGTTTTTTCTTTTAAGAGAAAAGAGAACGATGTAGGAATATGATGAATTTTAAAAAATTTAATGACAGGCATACCCATATTACAAAAACCTATCAGCTCACAGCAGTCAGAATGGCCATTAGGAAAAATGCTGCAAAAAATAAACGGTGAAGGGAGTGTGGAGAAATGCGTACCCTCGGTTGTAAGGGGGGGCATGTAAAGAGCCACTAATGAAAACACAGTGTAGGTGCTTTGAAAAGGGAAACATTGAGCTACCAGTCAATCAATCACAACCACTGCTTGGCCTATCACCTGAGAAAATGAGAATCAAAAAGTCACAGGCTGGCAAACCTGTACGCCAGCAAGATTTACCATAGCCAGCACTTGGAAGCAATGAAAATGTCCATCAACCGAGGAATGCACCAAGAAGAAGTGGTCCACGTACACAATGGAATATTACTCTAATAATAACTATAAATGAAATTTAAAAACAAACAAAAGCAAGGAGACATCAACATTTGTGGGTTTATCCGGGCACATGGCACTCTAACTTATAACCGAAGAACACCACTGGCCGGTAGGTCTGTTTCCCTAGTACCAGCAAGGGGAACGTAGAAAGGCTGCCGCTCTCTGGCCGTTACCTGCAAAAGCAGGTTTAAAGCCTGAGCTAATGGTCACTTCATATGAACAAGTACTGCAGGGCTGTAAATGAAACCTGCCCTCAAAATGTCTTGAGGGAGATAATGGCCAAAATATTTCAAATGGTGACACATACTTTAAGAAAACACTTTGAAGAAATAAGCTCTAATCACAGCTGGAAAAATAAAAAGGACATGTCTTAAAGATCAATTTCAACGCATTATGAGACACATGCAAATTCAACCACAAAGAGGTATCAGCTCACACCACTCAGAATAACCATCAGCAAAAACTACAAAGAATAAATCCTGAAGGAGCTGGGAAGAAATACATACCCTCCACTTTAAGTGGGACGTAACCTGGAAAGAGCCACTAAGGAGAACAGAATAGAGGTGCCTTTAAAAGGTAAACATTGAGCTACCATATGTTCCAGCAGACCTATTCCTGGACCTATAAACTAAGAAGACAGAATTGGAAGGACACAGGCACGCAAATCTGCATTGCATAGTATTACAGTAGCCAAGGTATGGAAGTAACCAAAAAGACCACCGACAGATGGGTGGACAAAGAAGAACTGCTACCTGTACAGATGGAATATGAGCTAGTGAAAAAAATGAAACGATGCCATTTCCAGCACCATAGATGAGTCTAGAAGTAATCACGCAACTTGGAGTAAGTGAGAAAGCGAAAAACACATATCCTATCGTATCACATATAGGTGTTACCTAAAAAATGATACAAACAAAGATATTTCCACAGAGAAACACTTTCATAGATTCATTAAAAAACTTATGGTTCACCAAATGGACAGGTGTGAGGATTGGATACATTACCATATTGAGGTTAACAGAGAGATACAAACACATGTGAAATATAGAATCACCAAAGACCTACACAATACCAAGAGAAGACTACTCAACATTGTGTCATAACCTACATGGGAAAAGGATCCGAAGAAGAATAGATATATGTATATGTGTGAAAGAACCACATCTTGCACACCTAGAACAAACAAAACATTGTAATCAAGTTTGCTGTGAGAAAAAATAAAAATTAAGTTAAAAATACCAACAAGAAGTAAGGAGACATAAACTTAAAGGGCTTTTTCCTCGCACATTCCATTCTAATTTACAACCTAGAACACCACTTCCAGTAAGGCTCTGTTGCCCTAGTAACCAGATTTGGTAAAGGAGAAATGCTGCCGCCTTGTGGCCGATTCCCGCAAGAGCAGCTTTTAACCCCCAGCTAATGGTCACTTACCATTCACAAGGACTCAGGGCTGTAAAGGACACCTGCCCTCAAAATTGTGCTGAGGTAGGGAATGGATAAAAAAATTCAAAACAGGCAAAATGTTCACGAAGATAGTATGAAGAGGTAAGTTTTACTCACTCTCTTTTTAAAAAAAGGAAAATGGATAAAAGCTCAGCCTCAGGAAGTATTAGACTCATGCAATCTAATCTACAAAAAGTTTTCAACTCACACCAGTCGACTGACCATTGGCAAAAAGTCTACAAACAATAAATGCTGAAGAGGTTTAAGAGAACTGTGTACCCTCTAGCTGCTGGTGAGATGTAAAAGGGTTAAACGCTAATAATGAGAACAGAAAGAAGCTGCGTTGAAAAGAAAAATTGAGGTACCATTCAATCCAGCAGGCGCACCAAAGGGCCTCTCACCTGAGAAGACCAGAATGAAGAAGACCCGGGCTGCAAAAGCTGCACTGCAGCCTTATTCACAATAGACAAGACAGTGAAGCAACCAAAATGTCCATCAACAGATGAAAGGATAAAGAAGAAGTGGTCCATGTACACAATGAATACTAGCCATGGAAAACAATGAAACACTGCTCTTTGAGGCACCATAGATGATCTTGGAGATAATCACAGAACATGAGGTAAGTCGGAAAGGAAAAGTCCTATAACCTATGATATCACTTATAGGCGTTATCTAATAACTGACACAAATGAACATATTTCCACAGAGAAAGGCAATCACAGACTTATTAAAAAAAAAAACTATGCTTATCTAAAAGGAAAGGTGGGGGGAATGGATACATGAAGATTAGCGTTACCATATGTATACAAATACATATTATATACATATATCAAAAAGACCGACCATATAGCAAGGAAGGATTACGGAACACTCTGTAATAATTTACACGGGAAGAGGATCTCTACATAAATAGGTATATATGATATGTAGATGAACCAGAGTGTGTACACCTTGGACAAGCAACATTCTAACCATTACCCCAATTGAAAAAATTAAAACAACGAACTAGGAGTAATGAGACATAAACTTATGGGGGGTTTTCCTGGCACATTCCATCCAAATTGAAAACCTAGGCAGACAACTTCCAGAACGGCTCTGCTGCCCTAGTACCCAGATTTGGGAATCGAGAAATGCTGCATCCTTGTGGCCGTTTCCCACAACAGCAGCTTTGAACCCACTGCAAAAGGTCACTAATTATTCACCAATTGCAGGTCTGTAAATGACACCGGCCCTCCAAAAAATACTGAGGTCGAAAATCGACCAAAAAATTCTAGAGTGCAACCTTCCAAAAAGAAAATTTGAAGAGGTATATTACACTCACACTTTCTTTCTTTTTTCTTTTAACAGAAAAGTAAAAGGCGTGGAAAAATGATGAATTGTAGGAATTTTTACAGACATGTAAACCCAAATTACAAAAACCTGTCAGCTCACACCAGTCAGAATGGCCATCAACAAAAATGCTGCAAACTAGAAATGCTGACGTGATTGTGGAGAAATGCGTACCCTCGATTCTAAGGGGGACGTGGTAAGAGCCACTAATGAAAGCACAATTGAGGTGCCTTGAAAAGGTAAACGTTGAGCTACCATACCAGTCAATCAATCATACCCACTGCTGGGTCTATCCCCTGAGAAAAGGAAAATCAAAAATCACAGGCTGGCAATCCTGCACTCCAGCAATATTTACCATAGGCAACACTTGGAAGCAACGAAAATGTCCATCAACAGAGGAATGCACCAAGAAGAAGTGGTCCATGTACACATGGAATATTAGCCATGGAAAACATTGAAGCACTGCTCTTTGAGGCACCATAGATGAGCCTGGAGATAATCACAAAACATGAAGTAGGTCGGAAAGCAAAACACCTATATCCTATATTGTCACTTATGGCATTCTCTAATAACTGGCACAGATGAACGTATTTCCAAAGAGAAAGACCCTCACAGGCTGAGAAAACAAACTATGCTCATCTGAAAGGAAAGGAGGGGGGAAATTGAGAAATGAAGATTAGTGTTACTATACATATACAAATACATATTTTGTACATGTATCAAAAAGACCGAACATATAGCAAGGGAGGTCGACGGAACACTGTAATATTTTACATGGGAAGAGGATCTGTACATTAATAGACATACATAATGTACAAATGAACCAGATTGTGTACACCTAGGATAAACAATATTCTAAACTTTACCCAGATTAAAAAACTTTTAAAAACCAAGAAGAAGTAATGAGACATAAACTTATGGGGATTTCTCCTGGCAAATTCCATTCTAATTTACAACCTAGGACAATGACTTCCAGAAAGGCTCTGCTGCCCTAGTACCCAGATTGGGGAATGGAGAAATGCTACCTCCTTGTGGCCGTTTCCCACAACAGCAGGTTTGAACCCACTGCGAAAGGTCACTAAATTTTCACCAACTTGCAGTTCTGTAAATGACACCTGCCCTCCAGAAAATTTCTGGGGTCAAAAATCGACCAGAAAATACAAAAGAGGGCAACCTTCGAAGAAGACAATTTCAAGAGCTATATTGTACTCACGGTTTTTTCTTTTAAGAGAAAAGAGAACGATGTAGGAATATGATGAATTTTAAAAAATTTAATGACAGGCATACCCATATTACAAAAACCTATCAGCTCACAGCAGTCAGAATGGCCATTAGGAAAAATGCTGCAAAAAATAAACGGTGAAGGGAGTGTGGAGAAATGCGTACCCTCGGTTGTAAGGGGGGGCATGTAAAGAGCCACTAATGAAAACACAGTGTAGGTGCTTTGAAAAGGGAAACATTGAGCTACCAGTCAATCAATCACAACCACTGCTTGGCCTATCACCTGAGAAAATGAGAATCAAAAAGTCACAGGCTGGCAAACCTGTACGCCAGCAAGATTTACCATAGCCAGCACTTGGAAGCAATGAAAATGTCCATCAACCGAGGAATGCACCAAGAAGAAGTGGTCCACGTACACAATGGAATATTACTCTAATAATAACTATAAATGAAATTTAAAAACAAACAAAAGCAAGGAGACATCAACATTTGTGGGTTTATCCGGGCACATGGCACTCTAACTTATAACCGAAGAACACCACTGGCCGGTAGGTCTGTTTCCCTAGTACCAGCAAGGGGAACGTAGAAAGGCTGCCGCTCTCTGGCCGTTACCTGCAAAAGCAGGTTTAAAGCCTGAGCTAATGGTCACTTCATATGAACAAGTACTGCAGGGCTGTAAATGAAACCTGCCCTCAAAATGTCTTGAGGGAGATAATGGCCAAAATATTTCAAATGGTGACACATACTTTAAGAAAACACTTTGAAGAAATAAGCTCTAATCACAGCTGGAAAAATAAAAAGGACATGTCTTAAAGATCAATTTCAACGCATTATGAGACACATGCAAATTCAACCACAAAGAGGTATCAGCTCACACCACTCAGAATAACCATCAGCAAAAACTACAAAGAATAAATCCTGAAGGAGCTGGGAAGAAATACATACCCTCCACTTTAAGTGGGACGTAACCTGGAAAGAGCCACTAAGGAGAACAGAATAGAGGTGCCTTTAAAAGGTAAACATTGAGCTACCATATGTTCCAGCAGACCTATTCCTGGACCTATAAACTAAGAAGACAGAATTGGAAGGACACAGGCACGCAAATCTGCATTGCATAGTATTACAGTAGCCAAGGTATGGAAGTAACCAAAAAGACCACCGACAGATGGGTGGACAAAGAAGAACTGCTACCTGTACAGATGGAATATGAGCTAGTGAAAAAAATGAAACGATGCCATTTCCAGCACCATAGATGAGTCTAGAAGTAATCACGCAACTTGGAGTAAGTGAGAAAGCGAAAAACACATATCCTATCGTATCACATATAGGTGTTACCTAAAAAATGATACAAACAAAGATATTTCCACAGAGAAACACTTTCATAGATTCATTAAAAAACTTATGGTTCACCAAATGGACAGGTGTGAGGATTGGATACATTACCATATTGAGGTTAACAGAGAGATACAAACACATGTGAAATATAGAATCACCAAAGACCTACACAATACCAAGAGAAGACTACTCAACATTGTGTCATAACCTACATGGGAAAAGGATCCGAAGAAGAATAGATATATGTATATGTGTGAAAGAACCACATCTTGCACACCTAGAACAAACAAAACATTGTAATCAAGTTTGCTGTGAGAAAAAATAAAAATTAAGTTAAAAATACCAACAAGAAGTAAGGAGACATAAACTTAAAGGGCTTTTTCCTCGCACATTCCATTCTAATTTACAACCTAGAACACCACTTCCAGTAAGGCTCTGTTGCCCTAGTAACCAGATTTGGTAAAGGAGAAATGCTGCCGCCTTGTGGCCGATTCCCGCAAGAGCAGCTTTTAACCCCCAGCTAATGGTCACTTACCATTCACAAGGACTCAGGGCTGTAAAGGACACCTGCCCTCAAAATTGTGCTGAGGTAGGGAATGGATAAAAAAATTCAAAACAGGCAAAATGTTCACGAAGATAGTATGAAGAGGTAAGTTTTACTCACTCTCTTTTTAAAAAAAGGAAAATGGATAAAAGCTCAGCCTCAGGAAGTATTAGACTCATGCAATCTAATCTACAAAAAGTTTTCAACTCACACCAGTCGACTGACCATTGGCAAAAAGTCTACAAACAATAAATGCTGAAGAGGTTTAAGAGAACTGTGTACCCTCTAGCTGCTGGTGAGATGTAAAAGGGTTAAACGCTAATAATGAGAACAGAAAGAAGCTGCGTTGAAAAGAAAAATTGAGGTACCATTCAATCCAGCAGGCGCACCAAAGGGCCTCTCACCTGAGAAGACCAGAATGAAGAAGACCCGGGCTGCAAAAGCTGCACTGCAGCCTTATTCACAATAGACAAGACAGTGAAGCAACCAAAATGTCCATCAACAGATGAAAGGATAAAGAAGAAGTGGTCCATGTACACAATGAATACTAGCCATGGAAAACAATGAAACACTGCTCTTTGAGGCACCATAGATGATCTTGGAGATAATCACAGAACATGAGGTAAGTCGGAAAGGAAAAGTCCTATAACCTATGATATCACTTATAGGCGTTATCTAATAACTGACACAAATGAACATATTTCCACAGAGAAAGGCAATCACAGACTTATTAAAAAAAAAAACTATGCTTATCTAAAAGGAAAGGTGGGGGGAATGGATACATGAAGATTAGCGTTACCATATGTATACAAATACATATTATATACATATATCAAAAAGACCGACCATATAGCAAGGAAGGATTACGGAACACTCTGTAATAATTTACACGGGAAGAGGATCTCTACATAAATAGGTATATATGATATGTAGATGAACCAGAGTGTGTACACCTTGGACAAGCAACATTCTAACCATTACCCCAATTGAAAAAATTAAAACAACGAACTAGGAGTAATGAGACATAAACTTATGGGGGGTTTTCCTGGCACATTCCATCCAAATTGAAAACCTAGGCAGACAACTTCCAGAACGGCTCTGCTGCCCTAGTACCCAGATTTGGGAATCGAGAAATGCTGCATCCTTGTGGCCGTTTCCCACAACAGCAGCTTTGAACCCACTGCAAAAGGTCACTAATTATTCACCAATTGCAGGTCTGTAAATGACACCGGCCCTCCAAAAAATACTGAGGTCGAAAATCGACCAAAAAATTCTAGAGTGCAACCTTCCAAAAAGAAAATTTGAAGAGGTATATTACACTCACACTTTCTTTCTTTTTTCTTTTAACAGAAAAGTAAAAGGCGTGGAAAAATGATGAATTGTAGGAATTTTTACAGACATGTAAACCCAAATTACAAAAACCTGTCAGCTCACACCAGTCAGAATGGCCATCAACAAAAATGCTGCAAACTAGAAATGCTGACGTGATTGTGGAGAAATGCGTACCCTCGATTCTAAGGGGGACGTGGTAAGAGCCACTAATGAAAGCACAATTGAGGTGCCTTGAAAAGGTAAACGTTGAGCTACCATACCAGTCAATCAATCATACCCACTGCTGGGTCTATCCCCTGAGAAAAGGAAAATCAAAAATCACAGGCTGGCAATCCTGCACTCCAGCAATATTTACCATAGGCAACACTTGGAAGCAACGAAAATGTCCATCAACAGAGGAATGCACCAAGAAGAAGTGGTCCATGTACACATGGAATATTAGCCATGGAAAACATTGAAGCACTGCTCTTTGAGGCACCATAGATGAGCCTGGAGATAATCACAAAACATGAAGTAGGTCGGAAAGCAAAACACCTATATCCTATATTGTCACTTATGGCATTCTCTAATAACTGGCACAGATGAACGTATTTCCAAAGAGAAAGACCCTCACAGGCTGAGAAAACAAACTATGCTCATCTGAAAGGAAAGGAGGGGGGAAATTGAGAAATGAAGATTAGTGTTACTATACATATACAAATACATATTTTGTACATGTATCAAAAAGACCGAACATATAGCAAGGGAGGTCGACGGAACACTGTAATATTTTACATGGGAAGAGGATCTGTACATTAATAGACATACATAATGTACAAATGAACCAGATTGTGTACACCTAGGATAAACAATATTCTAAACTTTACCCAGATTAAAAAACTTTTAAAAACCAAGAAGAAGTAATGAGACATAAACTTATGGGGATTTCTCCTGGCAAATTCCATTCTAATTTACAACCTAGGACAATGACTTCCAGAAAGGCTCTGCTGCCCTAGTACCCAGATTGGGGAATGGAGAAATGCTACCTCCTTGTGGCCGTTTCCCACAACAGCAGGTTTGAACCCACTGCGAAAGGTCACTAAATTTTCACCAACTTGCAGTTCTGTAAATGACACCTGCCCTCCAGAAAATTTCTGGGGTCAAAAATCGACCAGAAAATACAAAAGAGGGCAACCTTCGAAGAAGACAATTTCAAGAGCTATATTGTACTCACGGTTTTTTCTTTTAAGAGAAAAGAGAACGATGTAGGAATATGATGAATTTTAAAAAATTTAATGACAGGCATACCCATATTACAAAAACCTATCAGCTCACAGCAGTCAGAATGGCCATTAGGAAAAATGCTGCAAAAAATAAACGGTGAAGGGAGTGTGGAGAAATGCGTACCCTCGGTTGTAAGGGGGGGCATGTAAAGAGCCACTAATGAAAACACAGTGTAGGTGCTTTGAAAAGGGAAACATTGAGCTACCAGTCAATCAATCACAACCACTGCTTGGCCTATCACCTGAGAAAATGAGAATCAAAAAGTCACAGGCTGGCAAACCTGTACGCCAGCAAGATTTACCATAGCCAGCACTTGGAAGCAATGAAAATGTCCATCAACCGAGGAATGCACCAAGAAGAAGTGGTCCACGTACACAATGGAATATTACTCTAATAATAACTATAAATGAAATTTAAAAACAAACAAAAGCAAGGAGACATCAACATTTGTGGGTTTATCCGGGCACATGGCACTCTAACTTATAACCGAAGAACACCACTGGCCGGTAGGTCTGTTTCCCTAGTACCAGCAAGGGGAACGTAGAAAGGCTGCCGCTCTCTGGCCGTTACCTGCAAAAGCAGGTTTAAAGCCTGAGCTAATGGTCACTTCATATGAACAAGTACTGCAGGGCTGTAAATGAAACCTGCCCTCAAAATGTCTTGAGGGAGATAATGGCCAAAATATTTCAAATGGTGACACATACTTTAAGAAAACACTTTGAAGAAATAAGCTCTAATCACAGCTGGAAAAATAAAAAGGACATGTCTTAAAGATCAATTTCAACGCATTATGAGACACATGCAAATTCAACCACAAAGAGGTATCAGCTCACACCACTCAGAATAACCATCAGCAAAAACTACAAAGAATAAATCCTGAAGGAGCTGGGAAGAAATACATACCCTCCACTTTAAGTGGGACGTAACCTGGAAAGAGCCACTAAGGAGAACAGAATAGAGGTGCCTTTAAAAGGTAAACATTGAGCTACCATATGTTCCAGCAGACCTATTCCTGGACCTATAAACTAAGAAGACAGAATTGGAAGGACACAGGCACGCAAATCTGCATTGCATAGTATTACAGTAGCCAAGATATGGAAGTAACCAAAAAGTCCACCGACAGATGGGTGGACAAAGAAGAACTGCTACCTGTACAGATGGAATATGAGCTAGTGAAAAAAATGAAACGATGCCATTTCCAGCACCACAGATGAGTCTAGAAGTAATCACGCAACTTGGAGTAAGTGAGAAAGCGAAAAACACATATCCTATCGTATCACATATAGGTGTTACCTAAAAAATGATACAAACAAAGATATTTCCACAGAGAAACACTTTCATAGATTCATTAAAAAACTTATGGTTCACCAAATGGACAGGTGTGAGGATTGGATACATTACCATATTGAGGTTAACAGAGAGATACAAACACATGTGAAATATAGAATCACCAAAGACCTACGCAATACCAAGAGAAGACTACTCAACATTGTGTCATAACCTACATGGGAAAAGGATCCGAAGAAGAATAGATATATGTATATGTGTGAAAGAACCACATCTTGCACACCTAGAACAAACAAAACATTGTAATCAAGTTTGCTGTGAGAAAAAATAAAAATTAAGTTAAAAATACCAACAAGAAGTAAGGAGACATAAACTTAAAGGGCTTTTTCCTCGCACATTCCATTCTAATTTACAACCTAGAACACCACTTCCAGTAAGGCTCTGTTGCCCTAGTAACCAGATTTGGTAAAGGAGAAATGCTGCCGCCTTGTGGCCGATTCCCGCAAGAGCAGCTTTTAACCCCCAGCTAATGGTCACTTACCATTCACAAGGACTCAGGGCTGTAAAGGACACCTGCCCTCAAAATTGTGCTGAGGTAGGGAATGGATAAAAAAATTCAAAACAGGCAAAATGTTCACGAAGATAGTATGAAGAGGTAAGTTTTACTCACTCTCTTTTAAAAAAAAAGGAAAATGGATAAAAGCTCAGCCTCAGGAAGTATTAGACTCATGCAATCTAATCTACAAAAAGTTTTCAACTCACACCAGTCGACTGACCATTGGCAAAAAGTCTACAAACAATAAATGCTGAAGAGGTTTAAGAGAACTGTGTACCCTCTAGCTGCTGGTGAGATGTAAAAGGGTTAAACGCTAATAATGAGAACAGAAAGAAGCTGCGTTGAAAAGAAAAATTGAGGTACCATTCAATCCAGCAGGCGCACCAAAGGGCCTCTCACCTGAGAAGACCAGAATGAAGAAGACCCGGGCTGCAAAAGCTGCACTGCAGCCTTATTCACAATAGACAAGACAGTGAAGCAACCAAAATGTCCATCAACAGACGAAAGGATAAAGAAGAAGTGGTCCATGTACACAATGAATACTAGCCATGGAAAACAATGAAACACTGCTCTTTGAGGCACCATAGATGATCTTGGAGATAATCACAGAACATGAGGTAAGTCGGAAAGGAAAAGTCCTATAACCTATGATATCACTTATAGGCGTTATCTAATAACTGACACAAATGAACATATTTCCACAGAGAAAGGCAATCACAGACTTATTAAAAAAAAAAACTATGCTTATCTAAAAGGAAAGGTGGGGGGAATGGATACATGAAGATTAGCGTTACCATATGTATACAAATACATATTATATACATATATCAAAAAGACCGACCATATAGCAAGGAAGGATTACGGAACACTCTGTAATAATTTACACGGGAAGAGGATCTCTACATAAATAGGTATATATGATATGTAGATGAACCAGAGTGTGTACACCTTGGACAAGCAACATTCTAACCATTACCCGAATTGAAAAAATTAAAACAACGAACTAGGAGTAATGAGACATAAACTTATGGGGGGTTTTCCTGGCACATTCCATCCAAATTGAAAACCTAGGCAGACAACTTCCAGAACGGCTCTGCTGCCCTAGTACCCAGATTTGGGAATCGAGAAATGCTGCATCCTTGTGGCCGTTTCCCACAACAGCAGCTTTGAACCCACTGCAAAAGGTCACTAATTATTCACCAATTGCAGGTCTGTAAATGACACCGGCCCTCCAAAAAATACTGAGGTCGAAAATCGACCAAAAAATTCTAGAGTGCAACCTTCCAAAAAGAAAATTTGAAGAGGTATATTACACTCACACTTTCTTTCTTTTTTCTTTTAACAGAAAAGTAAAAGGCGTGGAAAAATGATGAATTGTAGGAATTTTTACAGACATGTAAACCCAAATTACAAAAACCTGTCAGCTCACACCAGTCAGAATGGCCATCAACAAAAATGCTGCAAACTAGAAATGCTGACGTGATTGTGGAGAAATGCGTACCCTCGATTCTAAGGGGGACGTGGTAAGAGCCACTAATGAAAGCACAATTGAGGTGCCTTGAAAAGGTAAACGTTGAGCTACCATACCAGTCAATCAATCATACCCACTGCTGGGTCTATCCCCTGAGAAAAGGAAAATCAAAAATCACAGGCTGGCAATCCTGCACTCCAGCAATATTTACCATAGGCAACACTTGGAAGCAACGAAAATGTCCATCAACAGAGGAATGCACCAAGAAGAAGTGGTCCATGTACACATGGAATATTAGCCATGGAAAACATTGAAGCACTGCTCTTTGAGGCACCATAGATGAGCCTGGAGATAATCACAAAACATGAAGTAGGTCGGAAAGCAAAACACCTATATCCTATATTGTCACTTATGGCATTATCTAATAACTGGCACAGATGAACGTATTTCCAAAGAGAAAGACCCTCACAGGCTGAGAAAACAAACTATGCTCATCTGAAAGGAAAGGAGGGGGGAAATTGAGAAATGAAGATTAGTGTTACTATACATATACAAATACATATTTTGTACATGTATCAAAAAGACCGAACATATAGCAAGGGAGGTTGACGGAACACTGTAATATTTTACATGGGAAGAGGATCTGTACATTAATAGACATACATAATGTACAAATGAACCAGATTGTGTACACCTAGGATAAACAATATTCTAAACTTTACCCAGATTAAAAAACTTTTAAAAACCAAGAAGAAGTAATGAGACATAAGCTTATGGGGATTTCTCCTGGCAAATTCCATTCTAATTTACAACCTAGGACAATGACTTCCAGAAAGGCTCTGCTGCCCTAGTACCCAGATTGGGGAATGGAGAAATGCTACCTCCTTGTGGCCGTTTCCCACAACAGCAGGTTTGAACCCACTGCGAAAGGTCACTAAATTTTCACCAACTTGCAGTTCTGTAAATGACACCTGCCCTCCAGAAAATTTCTGGGGTCCAAAATCGACCAAAAAATTCAAAAGAGGGCAACCTTCGAAGAAGACTATTTCAAGAGCTACATTGTACTCACGGTTTTTTCTTTTAAGAGAAAAGAGAACGATGTAGGAATATGATGAATTTTAAAAAATTTAATGACAGGCATACCCATATTACAAAAACCTATCAGCTCACAGCAGTCAGAATGGCCATTAGGAAAAATGCTGCAAAAAATAAACGGTGAAGGGAGTGTGGAGAAATGCGTACCCTCGGTTGTAAGGGGGGGCATGTAAAGAGCCACTAATGAAAACACAGTGTAGGTGCTTTGAAAAGGGAAACATTGAGCTACCAGTCAATCAATCACAACCACTGCTTGGCCTATCACCTGAGAAAATGAGAATCAAAAAGTCACAGGCTGGCAAACCTGTACGCCAGCAAGATTTACCATAGCCAGCACTTGGAAGCAATGAAAATGTCCATCAACCGAGGAATGCACCAAGAAGAAGTGGTCCACGTACACAATGGAATATTACTCTAATAATAACTATAAATGAAATTTAAAAACAAACAAAAGCAAGGAGACATCAACATTTGTGGGTTTATCCGGGCACATGGCACTCTAACTTATAACCGAAGAACACCACTGGCCGGTAGGTCTGTTTCCCTAGTACCAGCAAGGGGAACGTAGAAAGGCTGCCGCTCTCTGGCCGTTACCTGCAAAAGCAGGTTTAAAGCCTGAGCTAATGGTCACTTCATATGAACAAGTACTGCAGGGCTGTAAATGAAACCTGCCCTCAAAATGTCTTGAGGGAGATAATGGCCAAAATATTTCAAATGGTGACACATACTTTAAGAAAACACTTTGAAGAAATAAGCTCTAATCACAGCTGGAAAAATAAAAAGGACATGTCTTAAAGATCAATTTCAACGCATTATGAGACACATGCAAATTCAACCACAAAGAGGTATCAGCTCACACCACTCAGAATAACCATCAGCAAAAACTACAAAGAATAAATCCTGAAGGAGCTGGGAAGAAATACATACCCTCCACTTTAAGTGGGACGTAACCTGGAAAGAGCCACTAAGGAGAACAGAATAGAGGTGCCTTTAAAAGGTAAACATTGAGCTACCATATGTTCCAGCAGACCTATTCCTGGACCTATAAACTAAGAAGACAGAATTGGAAGGACACAGGCACGCAAATCTGCATTGCATAGTATTACAGTAGCCAAGATATGGAAGTAACCAAAAAGTCCACCGACAGATGGGTGGACAAAGAAGAACTGCTACCTGTACAGATGGAATATGAGCTAGTGAAAAAAATGAAACGATGCCATTTCCAGCACCATAGATGAGTCTAGAAGTAATCACGCAACTTGGAGTAAGTGAGAAAGCGAAAAACACATATCCTATCGTATCACATATAGGTGTTACCTAAAAAATGATACAAACAAAGATATTTCCACAGAGAAACACTTTCATAGATTCATTAAAAAACTTATGGTTCACCAAATGGACAGGTGTGAGGATTGGATACATTACCATATTGAGGTTAACAGAGAGATACAAACACATGTGAAATATAGAATCACCAAAGACCTACGCAATACCAAGAGAAGACTACTCAACATTGTGTCATAACCTACATGGGAAAAGGATCCGAAGAAGAATAGATATATGTATATGTGTGAAAGAACCACATCTTGCACACCTAGAACAAACAAAACATTGTAATCAAGTTTGCTGTGAGAAAAAATAAAAATTAAGTTAAAAATACCAACAAGAAGTAAGGAGACATAAACTTAAAGGGCTTTTTCCTCGCACATTCCATTCTAATTTACAACCTAGAACACCACTTCCAGTAAGGCTCTGTTGCCCTAGTAACCAGATTTGGTAAAGGAGAAATGCTGCCGCCTTGTGGCCGATTCCCGCAAGAGCAGCTTTTAACCCCCAGCTAATGGTCACTTACCATTCACAAGGACTCAGGGCTGTAAAGGACACCTGCCCTCAAAATTGTGCTGAGGTAGGGAATGGATAAAAAAATTCAAAACAGGCAAAATGTTCACGAAGATAGTATGAAGAGGTAAGTTTTACTCACTCTCTTTTTAAAAAAAGGAAAATGGATAAAAGCTCAGCCTCAGGAAGTATTAGACTCATGCAATCTAATCTACAAAAAGTTTTCAACTCACACCAGTCGACTGACCATTGGCAAAAAGTCTACAAACAATAAATGCTGAAGAGGTTTAAGAGAACTGTGTACCCTCTAGCTGCTGGTGAGATGTAAAAGGGTTAAACGCTAATAATGAGAACAGAAAGAAGCTGCGTTGAAAAGAAAAATTGAGGTACCATTCAATCCAGCAGGCGCACCAAAGGGCCTCTCACCTGAGAAGACCAGAATGAAGAAGACCCGGGCTGCAAAAGCTGCACTGCAGCCTTATTCACAATAGACAAGACAGTGAAGCAACCAAAATGTCCATCAACAGATGAAAGGATAAAGAAGAAGTGGTCCATGTACACAATGAATACTAGCCATGGAAAACAATGAAACACTGCTCTTTGAGGCACCATAGATGATCTTGGAGATAATCACAGAACATGAGGTAAGTCGGAAAGGAAAAGTCCTATAACCTATGATATCACTTATAGGCGTTATCTAATAACTGACACAAATGAACATATTTCCACAGAGAAAGGCAATCACAGACTTATTAAAAAAAAAAACTATGCTTATCTAAAAGGAAAGGTGGGGGGAATGGATACATGAAGATTAGCGTTACCATATGTATACAAATACATATTATATACATATATCAAAAAGACCGACCATATAGCAAGGAAGGATTACGGAACACTCTGTAATAATTTACACGGGAAGAGGATCTCTACATAAATAGGTATATATGATATGTAGATGAACCAGAGTGTGTACACCTTGGACAAGCAACATTCTAACCATTACCCCAATTGAAAAAATTAAAACAACGAACTAGGAGTAATGAGACATAAACTTATGGGGGGTTTTCCTGGCACATTCCATCCAAATTGAAAACCTAGGCAGACAACTTCCAGAACGGCTCTGCTGCCCTAGTACCCAGATTTGGGAATCGAGAAATGCTGCATCCTTGTGGCCGTTTCCCACAACAGCAGCTTTGAACCCACTGCAAAAGGTCACTAATTATTCACCAATTGCAGGTCTGTAAATGACACCGGCCCTCCAAAAAATACTGAGGTCGAAAATCGACCAAAAAATTCTAGAGTGCAACCTTCCAAAAAGAAAATTTGAAGAGGTATATTACACTCACACTTTCTTTCTTTTTTCTTTTAACAGAAAAGTAAAAGGCGTGGAAAAATGATGAATTGTAGGAATTTTTACAGACATGTAAACCCAAATTACAAAAACCTGTCAGCTCACACCAGTCAGAATGGCCATCAACAAAAATGCTGCAAACTAGAAATGCTGACGTGATTGTGGAGAAATGCGTACCCTCGATTCTAAGGGGGACGTGGTAAGAGCCACTAATGAAAGCACAATTGAGGTGCCTTGAAAAGGTAAACGTTGAGCTACCATACCAGTCAATCAATCATACCCACTGCTGGGTCTATCCCCTGAGAAAAGGAAAATCAAAAATCACAGGCTGGCAATCCTGCACTCCAGCAATATTTACCATAGGCAACACTTGGAAGCAACGAAAATGTCCATCAACAGAGGAATGCACCAAGAAGAAGTGGTCCATGTACACATGGAATATTAGCCATGGAAAACATTGAAGCACTGCTCTTTGAGGCACCATAGATGAGCCTGGAGATAATCACAAAACATGAAGTAGGTCGGAAAGCAAAACACCTATATCCTATATTGCCACTTATGGCATTATCTAATAACTGGCACAGATGAACGTATTTCCAAAGAGAAAGACCCTCACAGGCTGAGAAAACAAACTATGCTCATCTGAAAGGAAAGGAGGGGGGAAATTGAGAAATGAAGATTAGTGTTACTATACATATACAAATACATATTTTGTACATATATCAAAAAGACCGAACATATAGCAAGGGAGGTCGACGGAACACTGTAATATTTTACATGGGAAGAGGATCTGTACATTAATAGACATACATAATGTACAAATGAACCAGATTGTGTACACCTAGGATAAACAATATTCTAAACTTTACCCAGATTAAAAAACTTTTAAAAACCAAGAAGAAGTAATGAGACATAAACTTATGGGGATTTCTCCTGGCAAATTCCATTCTAATTTACAACCTAGGACAATGACTTCCAGAAAGGCTCTGCTGCCCTAGTACCCAGATTGGGGAATGGAGAAATGCTACCTCCTTGTGGCCGTTTCCCACAACAGCAGGTTTGAACCCACTGCGAAAGGTCACTAAATTTTCACCAACTTGCAGTTCTGTAAATGACACCTGCCCTCCAGAAAATTTCTGGGGTCAAAAATCGACCAGAAAATACAAAAGAGGGCAACCTTCGAAGAAGACAATTTCAAGAGCTACATTGTACTCACGGTTTTTTCTTTTAAGAGAAAAGAGAACGATGTAGGAATATGATGAATTTTAAAAAATTTAATGACAGGCATACCCATATTACAAAAACCTATCAGCTCACAGCAGTCAGAATGGCCATTAGGAAAAATGCTGCAAAAAATAAACGGTGAAGGGAGTGTGGAGAAATGCGTACCCTCGGTTGTAAGGGGGGGCATGTAAAGAGCCACTAATGAAAACACAGTGTAGGTGCTTTGAAAAGGGAAACATTGAGCTACCAGTCAATCAATCACAACCACTGCTTGGCCTATCACCTGAGAAAATGAGAATCAAAAAGTCACAGGCTGGCAAACCTGTACGCCAGCAAGATTTACCATAGCCAGCACTTGGAAGCAATGAAAATGTCCATCAACCGAGGAATGCACCAAGAAGAAGTGGTCCACGTACACAATGGAATATTACTCTAATAATAACTATAAATGAAATTTAAAAACAAACAAAAGCAAGGAGACATCAACATTTGTGGGTTTATCCGGGCACATGGCACTCTAACTTATAACCGAAGAACACCACTGGCCGGTAGGTCTGTTTCCCTAGTACCAGCAAGGGGAACGTAGAAAGGCTGCCGCTCTCTGGCCGTTACCTGCAAAAGCAGGTTTAAAGCCTGAGCTAATGGTCACTTCATATGAACAAGTACTGCAGGGCTGTAAATGAAACCTGCCCTCAAAATGTCTTGAGGGAGATAATGGCCAAAATATTTCAAATGGTGACACATACTTTAAGAAAACACTTTGAAGAAATAAGCTCTAATCACAGCTGGAAAAATAAAAAGGACATGTCTTAAAGATCAATTTCAACGCATTATGAGACACATGCAAATTCAACCACAAAGAGGTATCAGCTCACACCACTCAGAATAACCATCAGCAAAAACTACAAAGAATAAATCCTGAAGGAGCTGGGAAGAAATACATACCCTCCACTTTAAGTGGGACGTAACCTGGAAAGAGCCACTAAGGAGAACAGAATAGAGGTGCCTTTAAAAGGTAAACATTGAGCTACCATATGTTCCAGCAGACCTATTCCTGGACCTATAAACTAAGAAGACAGAATTGGAAGGACACAGGCACGCAAATCTGCATTGCATAGTATTACAGTAGCCAAGGTATGGAAGTAACCAAAAAGTCCACCGACAGATGGGTGGACAAAGAAGAACTGCTACCTGTACAGATGGAATATGAGCTAGTGAAAAAAATGAAACGATGCCATTTCCAGCACCATAGATGAGTCTAGAAGTAATCACGCAACTTGGAGTAAGTGAGAAAGCGAAAAACACATATCCTATCGTATCACATATAGGTGTTACCTAAAAAATGATACAAACAAAGATATTTCCACAGAGAAACACTTTCATAGATTCATTAAAAAACTTATGGTTCACCAAATGGACAGGTGTGAGGATTGGATACATTACCATATTGAGGTTAACAGAGAGATACAAACACATGTGAAATATAGAATCACCAAAGACCTACGCAATACCAAGAGAAGACTACTCAACATTGTGTCATAACCTACATGGGAAAAGGATCCGAAGAAGAATAGATATATGTATATGTGTGAAAGAACCACATCTTGCACACCTAGAACAAACAAAACATTGTAATCAAGTTTGCTGTGAGAAAAAATAAAAATTAAGTTAAAAATACCAACAAGAAGTAAGGAGACATAAACTTAAAGGGCTTTTTCCTCGCACATTCCATTCTAATTTACAACCTAGAACACCACTTCCAGTAAGGCTCTGTTGCCCTAGTAACCAGATTTGGTAAAGGAGAAATGCTGCCGCCTTGTGGCCGATTCCCGCAAGAGCAGCTTTTAACCCCCAGCTAATGGTCACTTACCATTCACAAGGACTCAGGGCTGTAAAGGACACCTGCCCTCAAAATTGTGCTGAGGTAGGGAATGGATAAAAAAATTCAAAACAGGCAAAATGTTCACGAAGATAGTATGAAGAGGTAAGTTTTACTCACTCTCTTTTTAAAAAAAGGAAAATGGATAAAAGCTCAGCCTCAGGAAGTATTAGACTCATGCAATCTAATCTACAAAAAGTTTTCAACTCACACCAGTCGACTGACCATTGGCAAAAAGTCTACAAACAATAAATGCTGAAGAGGTTTAAGAGAACTGTGTACCCTCTAGCTGCTGGTGAGATGTAAAAGGGTTAAACGCTAATAATGAGAACAGAAAGAAGCTGCGTTGAAAAGAAAAATTGAGGTACCATTCAATCCAGCAGGCGCACCAAAGGGCCTCTCACCTGAGAAGACCAGAATGAAGAAGACCCGGGCTGCAAAAGCTGCACTGCAGCCTTATTCACAATAGACAAGACAGTGAAGCAACCAAAATGTCCATCAACAGATGAAAGGATAAAGAAGAAGTGGTCCATGTACACAATGAATACTAGCCATGGAAAACAATGAAACACTGCTCTTTGAGGCACCATAGATGATCTTGGAGATAATCACAGAACATGAGGTAAGTCGGAAAGGAAAAGTCCTATAACCTATGATATCACTTATAGGCGTTATCTAATAACTGACACAAATGAACATATTTCCACAGAGAAAGGCAATCACAGACTTATTAAAAAAAAAAAACTATGCTTATCTAAAAGGAAAGGTGGGGGGAATGGATACATGAAGATTAGCGTTACCATATGTATACAAATACATATTATATACATATATCAAAAAGACCGACCATATAGCAAGGAAGGATTACGGAACACTCTGTAATAATTTACACGGGAAGAGGATCTCTACATAAATAGGTATATATGATATGTAGATGAACCAGAGTGTGTACACCTTGGACAAGCAACATTCTAACCATTACCCCAATTGAAAAAATTAAAACAACGAACTAGGAGTAATGAGACATAAACTTATGGGGGGTTTTCCTGGCACATTCCATCCAAATTGAAAACCTAGGCAGACAACTTCCAGAACGGCTCTGCTGCCCTAGTACCCAGATTTGGGAATCGAGAAATGCTGCATCCTTGTGGCCGTTTCCCACAACAGCAGCTTTGAACCCACTGCAAAAGGTCACTAATTATTCACCAATTGCAGGTCTGTAAATGACACCGGCCCTCCAAAAAATACTGAGGTCGAAAATCGACCAAAAAATTCTAGAGTGCAACCTTCCAAAAAGAAAATTTGAAGAGGTATATTACACTCACACTTTCTTTCTTTTTTCTTTTAACAGAAAAGTAAAAGGCGTGGAAAAATGATGAATTGTAGGAATTTTTACAGACATGTAAACCCAAATTACAAAAACCTGTCAGCTCACACCAGTCAGAATGGCCATCAACAAAAATGCTGCAAACTAGAAATGCTGACGTGATTGTGGAGAAATGCGTACCCTCGATTCTAAGGGGGACGTGGTAAGAGCCACTAATGAAAGCACAATTGAGGTGCCTTGAAAAGGTAAACGTTGAGCTACCATACCAGTCAATCAATCATACCCACTGCTGGGTCTATCCCCTGAGAAAAGGAAAATCAAAAATCACAGGCTGGCAATCCTGCACTCCAGCAATATTTACCATAGGCAACACTTGGAAGCAACGAAAATGTCCATCAACAGAGGAATGCACCAAGAAGAAGTGGTCCATGTACACATGGAATATTAGCCATGGAAAACATTGAAGCACTGCTCTTTGAGGCACCATAGATGAGCCTGGAGATAATCACAAAACATGAAGTAGGTCGGAAAGCAAAACACCTATATCCTATATTATCACTTATGGCATTCTCTAATAACTGGCACAGATGAACGTATTTCCAAAGAGAAAGACCCTCACAGGCTGAGAAAACAAACTATGCTCATCTGAAAGGAAAGGAGGGGGGAAATTGAGAAATGAAGATTAGTGTTACTATACATATACAAATACATATTTTGTACATGTATCAAAAAGACCGAACATATAGCAAGGGAGGTTGACGGAACACTGTAATATTTTACATGGGAAGAGGATCTGTACATTAATAGACATACATAATGTACAAATGAACCAGATTGTGTACACCTAGGATAAACAATATTCTAAACTTTACCCAGATTAAAAAACTTTTAAAAACCAAGAAGAAGTAATGAGACATAAACTTATGGGGATTTCTCCTGGCAAATTCCATTCTAATTTACAACCTAGGACAATGACTTCCAGAAAGGCTCTGCTGCCCTAGTACCCAGATTGGGGAATGGAGAAATGCTACCTCCTTGTGGCCGTTTCCCACAACAGCAGGTTTGAACCCACTGCGAAAGGTCACTAAATTTTCACCAACTTGCAGTTCTGTAAATGACACCTGCCCTCCAGAAAATTTCTGGGGTCAAAAATCGACCAGAAAATACAAAAGAGGGCAACCTTCGAAGAAGACAATTTCAAGAGCTATATTGTACTCACAGTTTTTTCTTTTAAGAGAAAAGAGAACGATGTAGGAATATGATGAATTTTAAAAAATTTAATGACAGGCATACCCATATTACAAAAACCTATCAGCTCACAGCAGTCAGAATGGCCATTAGGAAAAATGCTGCAAAAAATAAACGGTGAAGGGAGTGTGGAGAAATGCGTACCCTCGGTTGTAAGGGGGGGCATGTAAAGAGCCACTAATGAAAACACAGTGTAGGTGCTTTGAAAAGGGAAACATTGAGCTACCAGTCAATCAATCACAACCACTGCTTGGCCTATCACCTGAGAAAATGAGAATCAAAAAGTCACAGGCTGGCAAACCTGTACGCCAGCAAGATTTACCATAGCCAGCACTTGGAAGCAATGAAAATGTCCATCAACCGAGGAATGCACCAAGAAGAAGTGGTCCACGTACACAATGGAATATTACTCTAATAATAACTATAAATGAAATTTAAAAACAAACAAAAGCAAGGAGACATCAACATTTGTGGGTTTATCCGGGCACATGGCACTCTAACTTATAACCGAAGAACACCACTGGCCGGTAGGTCTGTTTCCCTAGTACCAGCAAGGGGAACGTAGAAAGGCTGCCGCTCTCTGGCCGTTACCTGCAAAAGCAGGTTTAAAGCCTGAGCTAATGGTCACTTCATATGAACAAGTACTGCAGGGCTGTAAATGAAACCTGCCCTCAAAATGTCTTGAGGGAGATAATGGCCAAAATATTTCAAATGGTGACACATACTTTAAGAAAACACTTTGAAGAAATAAGCTCTAATCACAGCCGGAAAAATAAAAAGGACATGTCTTAAAGATCAATTTCAACGCATTATGAGACACATGCAAATTCAACCACAAAGAGGTATCAGCTCACACCACTCAGAATAACCATCAGCAAAAACTACAAAGAATAAATCCTGAAGGAGCTGGGAAGAAATACATACCCTCCACTTTAAGTGGGACGTAACCTGGAAAGAGCCACTAAGGAGAACAGAATAGAGGTGCCTTTAAAAGGTAAACATTGAGCTACCATATGTTCCAGCAGACCTATTCCTGGACCTATAAACTAAGAAGACAGAATTGGAAGGACACAGGCACGCAAATCTGCATTGCATAGTATTACAGTAGCCAAGATATGGAAGTAACCAAAAAGTCCACCGACAGATGGGTGGACAAAGAAGAACTGCTACCTGTACAGATGGAATATGAGCTAGTGAAAAAAATGAAACGATGCCATTTCCAGCACCATAGATGAGTCTAGAAGTAATCACGCAACTTGGAGTAAGTGAGAAAGCGAAAAACACATATCCTATCGTATCACATATAGGTGTTACCTAAAAAATGATACAAACAAAGATATTTCCACAGAGAAACACTTTCATAGATTCATTAAAAAACTTATGGTTCACCAAATGGACAGGTGTGAGGATTGGATACATTACCATATTGAGGTTAACAGAGAGATACAAACACATGTGAAATATAGAATCACCAAAGACCTACGCAATACCAAGAGAAGACTACTCAACATTGTGTCATAACCTACATGGGAAAAGGATCCGAAGAAGAATAGATATATGTATATGTGTGAAAGAACCACATCTTGCACACCTAGAACAAACAAAACATTGTAATCAAGTTTGCTGTGAGAAAAAATAAAAATTAAGTTAAAAATACCAACAAGAAGTAAGGAGACATAAACTTAAAGGGCTTTTTCCTCGCACATTCCATTCTAATTTACAACCTAGAACACCACTTCCAGTAAGGCTCTGTTGCCCTAGTAACCAGATTTGGTAAAGGAGAAATGCTGCCGCCTTGTGGCCGATTCCCGCAAGAGCAGCTTTTAACCCCCAGCTAATGGTCACTTACCATTCACAAGGACTCAGGGCTGTAAAGGACACCTGCCCTCAAAATTGTGCTGAGGTAGGGAATGGATAAAAAAATTCAAAACAGGCAAAATGTTCACGAAGATAGTATGAAGAGGTAAGTTTTACTCACTCTCTTTTTAAAAAAAGGAAAATGGATAAAAGCTCAGCCTCAGGAAGTATTAGACTCATGCAATCTAATCTACAAAAAGTTTTCAACTCACACCAGTCGACTGACCATTGGCAAAAAGTCTACAAACAATAAATGCTGAAGAGGTTTAAGAGAACTGTGTACCCTCTAGCTGCTGGTGAGATGTAAAAGGGTTAAACGCTAATAATGAGAACAGAAAGAAGCTGCGTTGAAAAGAAAAATTGAGGTACCATTCAATCCAGCAGGCGCACCAAAGGGCCTCTCACCTGAGAAGACCAGAATGAAGAAGACCCGGGCTGCAAAAGCTGCACTGCAGCCTTATTCACAATAGACAAGACAGTGAAGCAACCAAAATGTCCATCAACAGATGAAAGGATAAAGAAGAAGTGGTCCATGTACACAATGAATACTAGCCATGGAAAACAATGAAACACTGCTCTTTGAGGCACCATAGATGATCTTGGAGATAATCACAGAACATGAGGTAAGTCGGAAAGGAAAAGTCCTATAACCTATGATATCACTTATAGGCGTTATCTAATAACTGACACAAATGAACATATTTCCACAGAGAAAGGCAATCACAGACTTATTAAAAAAAAAAACTATGCTTATCTAAAAGGAAAGGTGGGGGGAATGGATACATGAAGATTAGCGTTACCATATGTATACAAATACATATTATATACATATATCAAAAAGACCGACCATATAGCAAGGAAGGATTACGGAACACTCTGTAATAATTTACACGGGAAGAGGATCTCTACATAAATAGGTATATATGATATGTAGATGAACCAGAGTGTGTACACCTTGGACAAGCAACATTCTAACCATTACCCCAATTGAAAAAATTAAAACAACGAACTAGGAGTAATGAGACATAAACTTATGGGGGGTTTTCCTGGCACATTCCATCCAAATTGAAAACCTAGGCAGACAACTTCCAGAACGGCTCTGCTGCCCTAGTACCCAGATTTGGGAATCGAGAAATGCTGCATCCTTGTGGCCGTTTCCCACAACAGCAGCTTTGAACCCACTGCAAAAGGTCACTAATTATTCACCAATTGCAGGTCTGTAAATGACACCGGCCCTCCAAAAAATACTGAGGTCGAAAATCGACCAAAAAATTCTAGAGTGCAACCTTCCAAAAAGAAAATTTGAAGAGGTATATTACACTCACACTTTCTTTCTTTTTTCTTTTAACAGAAAAGTAAAAGGCGTGGAAAAATGATGAATTGTAGGAATTTTTACAGACATGTAAACCCAAATTACAAAAACCTGTCAGCTCACACCAGTCAGAATGGCCATCAACAAAAATGCTGCAAACTAGAAATGCTGACGTGATTGTGGAGAAATGCGTACCCTCGATTCTAAGGGGGACGTGGTAAGAGCCACTAATGAAAGCACAATTGAGGTGCCTTGAAAAGGTAAACGTTGAGCTACCATACCAGTCAATCAATCATACCCACTGCTGGGTCTATCCCCTGAGAAAAGGAAAATCAAAAATCACAGGCTGGCAATCCTGCACTCCAGCAATATTTACCATAGGCAACACTTGGAAGCAACGAAAATGTCCATCAACAGAGGAATGCACCAAGAAGAAGTGGTCCATGTACACATGGAATATTAGCCATGGAAAACATTGAAGCACTGCTCTTTGAGGCACCATAGATGAGCCTGGAGATAATCACAAAACATGAAGTAGGTCGGAAAGCAAAACACCTATATCCTATATTGTCACTTATGGCATTATCTAATAACTGGCACAGATGAACGTATTTCCAAAGAGAAAGACACTCACAGGCTGAGAAAACAAACTATGCTCATCTGAAAGGAAAGGAGGGGGGAAATTGAGAAATGAAGATTAGTGTTACTATACATATACAAATACATATTTTGTACATGTATCAAAAAGACCGAACATATAGCAAGGGAGGTTGACGGAACACTGTAATATTTTACATGGGAAGAGGATCTGTACATTAATAGACATACATAATGTACAAATGAACCAGATTGTGTACACCTAGGATAAACAATATTCTAAACTTTACCCAGATTAAAAAACTTTTAAAAACCAAGAAGAAGTAATGAGACATAAACTTATGGGGATTTCTCCTGGCAAATTCCATTCTAATTTACAACCTAGGACAATGACTTCCAGAAAGGCTCTGCTGCCCTAGTACCCAGATTGGGGAATGGAGAAATGCTACCTCCTTGTGGCCGTTTCCCACAACAGCAGGTTTGAACCCACTGCGAAAGGTCACTAAATTTTCACCAACTTGCAGTTCTGTAAATGACACCTGCCCTCCAGAAAATTTCTGGGGTCAAAAATCGACCAAAAAATTCAAAAGAGGGCAACCTTCGAAGAAGACAATTTCAAGAGCTACATTGTACTCACGGTTTTTTCTTTTAAGAGAAAAGAGAACGATGTAGGAATATGATGAATTTTAAAAAATTTAATGACAGGCATACCCATATTACAAAAACCTATCAGCTCACAGCAGTCAGAATGGCCATTAGGAAAAATGCTGCAAAAAATAAACGGTGAAGGGAGTGTGGAGAAATGCGTACCCTCGGTTGTAAGGGGGGGCATGTAAAGAGCCACTAATGAAAACACAGTGTAGGTGCTTTGAAAAGGGAAACATTGAGCTACCAGTCAATCAATCACAACCACTGCTTGGCCTATCACCTGAGAAAATGAGAATCAAAAAGTCACAGGCTGGCAAACCTGTACGCCAGCAAGATTTACCATAGCCAGCACTTGGAAGCAATGAAAATGTCCATCAACCGAGGAATGCACCAAGAAGAAGTGGTCCACGTACACAATGGAATATTACTCTAATAATAAATATAAATGAAATTTAAAAACAAACAAAAGCAAGGAGACATCAACATTTGTGGGTTTATCCGGGCACATGGCACTCTAACTTATAACCGAAGAACACCACTGGCCGGTAGGTCTGTTTCCCTAGTACCAGCAAGGGGAACGTAGAAAGGCTGCCGCTCTCTGGCCGTTACCTGCAAAAGCAGGTTTAAAGCCTGAGCTAATGGTCACTTCATATGAACAAGTACTGCAGGGCTGTAAATGAAACCTGCCCTCAAAATGTCTTGAGGGAGATAATGGCCAAAATATTTCAAATGGTGACACATACTTTAAGAAAACACTTTGAAGAAATAAGCTCTAATCACAGCTGGAAAAATAAAAAGGACATGTCTTAAAGATCAATTTCAACGCATTATGAGACACATGCAAATTCAACCACAAAGAGGTATCAGCTCACACCACTCAGAATAACCATCAGCAAAAACTACAAAGAATAAATCCTGAAGGAGCTGGGAAGAAATACATACCCTCCACTTTAAGTGGGACGTAACCTGGAAAGAGCCACTAAGGAGAACAGAATAGAGGTGCCTTTAAAAGGTAAACATTGAGCTACCATATGTTCCAGCAGACCTATTCCTGGACCTATAAACTAAGAAGACAGAATTGGAAGGACACAGGCACGCAAATCTGCATTGCATAGTATTACAGTAGCCAAGATATGGAAGTAACCAAAAAGTCCACCGACAGATGGGTGGACAAAGAAGAACTGCTACCTGTACAGATGGAATATGAGCTAGTGAAAAAAATGAAACGATGCCATTTCCAGCACCGTAGATGAGTCTAGAAGTAATCACGCAACTTGGAGTAAGTGAGAAAGCGAAAAACACATATCCTATCGTATCACATATAGGTGTTACCTAAAAAATGATACAAACAAAGATATTTCCACAGAGAAACACTTTCATAGATTCATTAAAAAACTTATGGTTCACCAAATGGACAGGTGTGAGGATTGGATACATTACCATATTGAGGTTAACAGAGAGATACAAACACATGTGAAATATAGAATCACCAAAGACCTACGCAATACCAAGAGAAGACTACTCAACATTGTGTCATAACCTACATGGGAAAAGGATCCGAAGAAGAATAGATATATGTATATGTGTGAAAGAACCACATCTTGCACACCTAGAACAAACAAAACATTGTAATCAAGTTTGCTGTGAGAAAAAATAAAAATTAAGTTAAAAATACCAACAAGAAGTAAGGAGACATAAACTTAAAGGGCTTTTTCCTCGCACATTCCATTCTAATTTACAACCTAGAACACCACTTCCAGTAAGGCTCTGTTGCCCTAGTAACCAGATTTGGTAAAGGAGAAATGCTGCCGCCTTGTGGCCGATTCCCGCAAGAGCAGCTTTTAACCCCCAGCTAATGGTCACTTACCATTCACAAGGACTCAGGGCTGTAAAGGACACCTGCCCTCAAAATTGTGCTGAGGTAGGGAATGGATAAAAAAATTCAAAACAGGCAAAATGTTCACGAAGATAGTATGAAGAGGTAAGTTTTACTCACTCTCTTTTTAAAAAAAGGAAAATGGATAAAAGCTCAGCCTCAGGAAGTATTAGACTCATGCAATCTAATCTACAAAAAGTTTTCAACTCACACCAGTCGACTGACCATTGGCAAAAAGTCTACAAACAATAAATGCTGAAGAGGTTTAAGAGAACTGTGTACCCTCTAGCTGCTGGTGAGATGTAAAAGGGTTAAACACTAATAATGAGAACAGAAAGAAGCTGCGTTGAAAAGAAAAATTGAGGTACCATTCAATCCAGCAGGCGCACCAAAGGGCCTCTCACCTGAGAAGACCAGAATGAAGAAGACCCGGGCTGCAAAAGCTGCACTGCAGCCTTATTCACAATAGACAAGACAGTGAAGCAACCAAAATGTCCATCAACAGATGAAAGGATAAAGAAGAAGTGGTCCATGTACACAATGAATACTAGCCATGGAAAACAATGAAACACTGCTCTTTGAGGCACCATAGATGATCTTGGAGATAATCACAGAACATGAGGTAAGTCGGAAAGGAAAAGTCCTATAACCTATGATATCACTTATAGGCGTTATCTAATAACTGACACAAATGAACATATTTCCACAGAGAAAGGCAATCACAGACTTATTAAAAAAAAAAACTATGCTTATCTAAAAGGAAAGGTGGGGGGAATGGATACATGAAGATTAGCGTTACCATATGTATACAAATACATATTATATACATATATCAAAAAGACCGACCATATAGCAAGGAAGGATTACGGAACACTCTGTAATAATTTACACGGGAAGAGGATCTCTACATAAATAGGTATATATGATATGTAGATGAACCAGAGTGTGTACACCTTGGACAAGCAACATTCTAACCATTACCCCAATTGAAAAAATTAAAACAACGAACTAGGAGTAATGAGACATAAACTTATGGGGGGTTTTCCTGGCACATTCCATCCAAATTGAAAACCTAGGCAGACAACTTCCAGAACGGCTCTGCTGCCCTAGTACCCAGATTTGGGAATCGAGAAATGCTGCATCCTTGTGGCCGTTTCCCACAACAGCAGCTTTGAACCCACTGCAAAAGGTCACTAATTATTCACCAATTGCAGGTCTGTAAATGACACCGGCCCTCCAAAAAATACTGAGGTCGAAAATCGACCAAAAAATTCTAGAGTGCAACCTTCCAAAAAGAAAATTTGAAGAGGTATATTACACTCACACTTTCTTTCTTTTTTCTTTTAACAGAAAAGTAAAAGGCGTGGAAAAATGATGAATTGTAGGAATTTTTACAGACATGTAAACCCAAATTACAAAAACCTGTCAGCTCACACCAGTCAGAATGGCCATCAACAAAAATGCTGCAAACTAGAAATGCTGACGTGATTGTGGAGAAATGCGTACCCTCGATTCTAAGGGGGACGTGGTAAGAGCCACTAATGAAAGCACAATTGAGGTGCCTTGAAAAGGTAAACGTTGAGCTACCATACCAGTCAATCAATCATACCCACTGCTGGGTCTATCCCCTGAGAAAAGGAAAATCAAAAATCACAGGCTGGCAATCCTGCACTCCAGCAATATTTACCATCGGCAACACTTGGAAGCAACGAAAATGTCCATCAACAGAGGAATGCACCAAGAAGAAGTGGTCCATGTACACATGGAATATTAGCCATGGAAAACATTGAAGCACTGCTCTTTGAGGCACCATAGATGAGCCTGGAGATAATCACAAAACATGAAGTAGGTCGGAAAGCAAAACACCTATATCCTATATTGTCACTTATGGCATTATCTAATAACTGGCACAGATGAACGTATTTCCAAAGAGAAAGACACTCACAGGCTGAGAAAACAAACTATGCTCATCTGAAAGGAAAGGAGGGGGGAAATTGAGAAATGAAGATTAGTGTTACTATACATATACAAATACATATTTTGTACATGTATCAAAAAGACCGAACATATAGCAAGGGAGGTTGACGGAACACTGTAATATTTTACATGGGAAGAGGATCTGTACATTAATAGACATACATAATGTACAAATGAACCAGATTGTGTACACCTAGGATAAACAATATTCTAAACTTTACCCAGATTAAAAAACTTTTAAAAACCAAGAAGAAGTAATGAGACATAAACTTATGGGGATTTCTCCTGGCAAATTCCATTCTAATTTACAACCTAGGACAATGACTTCCAGAAAGGCTCTGCTGCCCTAGTACCCAGATTGGGGAATGGAGAAATGCTACCTCCTTGTGGCCGTTTCCCACAACAGCAGGTTTGAACCCACTGCGAAAGGTCACTAAATTTTCACCAACTTGCAGTTCTGTAAATGACACCTGCCCTCCAGAAAATTTCTGGGGTCAAAAATCGACCAAAAAATTCAAAAGAGGGCAACCTTCGAAGAAGACAATTTCAAGAGCTACATTGTACTCACGGTTTTTTCTTTTAAGAGAAAAGAGAACGATGTAGGAATATGATGAATTTTAAAAAATTTAATGACAGGCATACCCATATTACAAAAACCTATCAGCTCACAGCAGTCAGAATGGCCATTAGGAAAAATGCTGCAAAAAATAAACGGTGAAGGGAGTGTGGAGAAATGCGTACCCTCGGTTGTAAGGGGGGTCATGTAAAGAGCCACTAATGAAAACACAGTGTAGGTGCTTTGAAAAGGGAAACATTGAGCTACCAGTCAATCAATCACAACCACTGCTTGGCCTATCACCTGAGAAAATGAGAATCAAAAAGTCACAGGCTGGCAAACCTGTACGCCAGCAAGATTTACCATAGCCAGCACTTGGAAGCAACGAAAATGTCCATCAACCGAGGAATGCACCAAGAAGAAGTGGTCCACGTACACAATGGAATATTACTCTAATAATAAATATAAATGAAATTTAAAAACAAACAAAAGCAAGGAGACATCAACATTTGTGGGTTTATCCGGGCACATGGCACTCTAACTTATAACCGAAGAACACCACTGGCCGGTAGGTCTGTTTCCCTAGTACCAGCAAGGGGAACGTAGAAAGGCTGCCGCTCTCTGGCCGTTACCTGCAAAAGCAGGTTTAAAGCCTGAGCTAATGGTCACTTCATATGAACAAGTACTGCAGGGCTGTAAATGAAACCTGCCCTCAAAATGTCTTGAGGGAGATAATGGCCAAAATATTTCAAATGGTGACACATACTTTAAGAAAACACTTTGAAGAAATAAGCTCTAATCACAGCTGGAAAAATAAAAAGGACATGTCTTAAAGATCAATTTCAACGCATTATGAGACACATGCAAATTCAACCACAAAGAGGTATCAGCTCACACCACTCAGAATAACCATCAGCAAAAACTACAAAGAATAAATCCTGAAGGAGCTGGGAAGAAATACATACCCTCCACTTTAAGTGGGACGTAACCTGGAAAGAGCCACTAAGGAGAACAGAATAGAGGTGCCTTTAAAAGGTAAACATTGAGCTACCATATGTTCCAGCAGACCTATTCCTGGACCTATAAACTAAGAAGACAGAATTGGAAGGACACAGGCACGCAAATCTGCATTGCATAGTATTACAGTAGCCAAGATATGGAAGTAACCAAAAAGTCCACCGACAGATGGGTGGACAAAGAAGAACTGCTACCTGTACAGATGGAATATGAGCTAGTGAAAAAAATGAAACGATGCCATTTCCAGCACCACAGATGAGTCTAGAAGTAATCACGCAACTTGGAGTAAGTGAGAAAGCGAAAAACACATATCCTATCGTATCACATATAGGTGTTACCTAAAAAATGATACAAACAAAGATATTTCCACAGAGAAACACTTTCATAGATTCATTAAAAAACTTATGGTTCACCAAATGGACAGGTGTGAGGATTGGATACATTACCATATTGAGGTTAACAGAGAGATACAAACACATGTGAAATATAGAATCACCAAAGACCTACGCAATACCAAGAGAAGACTACTCAACATTGTGTCATAACCTACATGGGAAAAGGATCCGAAGAAGAATAGATATATGTATATGTGTGAAAGAACCACATCTTGCACACCTAGAACAAACAAAACATTGTAATCAAGTTTGCTGTGAGAAAAAATAAAAATTAAGTTAAAAATACCAACAAGAAGTAAGGAGACATAAACTTAAAGGGCTTTTTCCTCGCACATTCCATTCTAATTTACAACCTAGAACACCACTTCCAGTAAGGCTCTGTTGCCCTAGTAACCAGATTTGGTAAAGGAGAAATGCTGCCGCCTTGTGGCCGATTCCCGCAAGAGCAGCTTTTAACCCCCAGCTAATGGTCACTTACCATTCACAAGGACTCAGGGCTGTAAAGGACACCTGCCCTCAAAATTGTGCTGAGGTAGGGAATGGATAAAAAAATTCAAAACAGGCAAAATGTTCACGAAGATAGTATGAAGAGGTAAGTTTTACTCACTCTCTTTTTAAAGAAAGGAAAATGGATAAAAGCTCAGCCTCAGGAAGTATTAGACTCATGCAATCTAATCTACAAAAAGTTTTCAACTCACACCAGTCGACTGACCATTGGCAAAAAGTCTACAAACAATAAATTCTGAAGAGGTTTTAGACAACTGTGTACCCTCTAGCTGCTGGTGAGATGTAAAAGGGTTAAACGCTAATAATGAGAACAGAAAGGAGCTGCGTTGAAAAGAAAAACTGAGGTACCATTCAATCCAGCAGGCGCACCAAAGGGCCTCTCACCTGAGAAGACCAGAATGAAGAAGACCCGGGCTGCAAAAGCTGCACTGCAGCCTTATTCACAATAGACAAGACAGTGAAGCAACCAAAATGTCCATCAACAGATGAAAGGATAAAGAAGAAGTGGTCCATGTACACAATGAATACTAGCCATGGAAAACAATGAAACATTGCTCTTTGAGGCACCATAGATGATCTTGGAGATAATCGCAGAACATGAGGTAAGTCGGAAAACAAAAGTTCTATATCCTATATTATCACTTATAGGCGTTATCTAATAACTGACACAAATGAACATATTTCCACAGAGAAAGTCAATCACAGACTTATTAAAAAAAAACTATGCTTATCTAAAAGGAAAGGTGGGGGGAATGGATACATGAAGATTAGCGTTACCATATGTATACAAATACATATTATATACATATATCAAAAAGACCGACCATATAGCAAGGAAGGATTACGGAACACTCTGTAATAATTTACATGGGAAGAGGATCTCTACATAAATAGGTATATATGATATGTAGATGAACCAGAGTGTGTACACCTTGGACAAGCAACATTCTAACCATTACCCCAATTGAAAAAATTAAAACAACGAACTAGGAGTAATGAGACATAAACTTATGGGGGGTTTTCCTGGTACATTCCATCCAAATTGAAAACCTAGGCAGACAACTTCCAGAACGGCTCTGCTGCCCTAGTACCCAGATTTGGGAATCGAGAAATGCTGCATCCTTGTGGCCGTTTCCCACAACAGCAGCTTTGAACCCACTGCAAAAGGTCACTAATTATTCACCAATTGCAGGTCTGTAAATGACACCGGCCCTCCAAAAAATACTGAGGTCGAAAATCGAACAAAAACTTCTAGAGTGCAACCTTCCAAAAAGAAAATTTGAAGAGGTATATTACACTCACACTTTCTTTCTTTTTTCTTTCAACAGAAAAGAAAAAGGCGTGGAAAAATGATGAATTGTAGGAATTTTTACAGACATGTAAACCCAAATTACAAAAACCTGTCAGCTCACACCAGTCAGAATGGCCATCAACAAAAATGCTGCAAACTAGAAATGCTGACGTGATTGTGGAGAAATGCATACCCTCGATTCTAAGGGGGTTGTGGTAAGAGCCACTAATGAAAGCACAATTGAGGTGCCTTGAAAAGGTAAACGTTGAGCTACCATACCAGTCAATCAATCATACCCACTGCTGGGTCTATCACCTGAGAAAAAGAAAATCATAAATCACAGGCTGGCAATCGTGCACTTCATCAATATTTACCATAGGCAACACTTGGAAGCAACGAAAATGTCCATCAACAGAGGAATGCACCAAGAAGAAGTGGTCCATGTACACAATGGAATATTAGCCATGGAAAACATTGAAGCACTGCTCTTTGAGGCACCTTAGATGAGGCTGGAGATATTCACAAAACATGAAGTAGGTCGGAAAGCAAAAGACCTATATCCTATATTATCACTTATGGCATTATCTAATAACTGGCACAGATGAACGTATTTCCAAAGAGAAAGACACTCACAGGCTGAGAAAACAAACTATGCTCATCTGAAAGGAAAGGAGGGGGGAAATTGAGAAATGAAGATTAGTGTTACTATACATATACAAATACATATTATATACATGTATCAAAAAGACCGAACATATAGCAAGGGAGGTCGACGGAACACTGTAATATTTTACATGGGAAGAGGATCTGTACATTAATAGACATACATAATGTACAAATGAACCAGATTGTGTACACCTAGGACAAACAATATTCTAAACTTTACCCAGATTAAAAAACTTTTACAAACCAAGAAGAAGTAATGAGACATGAACTTATGGGGATTTCTCCTGGCAAATTCCATTCTAATTTACAACCTAGGACAATGACTTCCAGAAAGGCTCTGCTGCCCTAGTACCCAGATTGGGGAATGGAGAAATGCTACCTCCTTGTGGCCGTTTCCCACAACAGCAGGTTTGAACCCACTGCGAAAGGTCACTAAATTTTCACCAACTTGCAGTTCTGTAAATGACACCTGCCCTCCAGAAAATTTCTGGGGTCAAAAATCGACCAAAAAATTCAAAAGAGGGCAACCTTCGAAGAAGACAATTTCAAGAGCTATATTGTACTCACGGTTTTTTCTTTTAAGAGAAAAGAAAAAGGCGTAGGTATATGATGCATTTAAAAAAATTTAATGACATGCATACCCATATTACAAAAACCTAACAGCTCACAGCAGTCAGAATGGCCATTAGGAAAAATGCTGCAAAAAATAAACGGTGAAGGGAGTGTTGAGAAAGGCGTACCCTCGGTTGTAAGGGGGGGCATGTAAAGAGCCACTAATGAAAACACAGTGTAGGCGCTTTGAAAAGGGAAACATTGTGCTACCAGTCAATCAATCACAACCACTTCTGGGCCTATCACCTGAGAAAATGAGAATCAAAAAGTCACAGGCTGGCAATCCCGCACTCCAGCACTATTTACCATAGGCAACACTTGGAAGCAACGAAAATGTCCATCAACCGAGGAATGCACCAAGAAGAAGTGGTCCACGTACACAATGGAATATTACTCTAATAATAACTATAAATGAAATTTAAAAACAAACAAAAGCAAGGAGACATCAACATTTGTGGGTTTATCCGGGCACATGGCACTCTAACTTATAACCGAAGAACACCACTGGCCGGTAGGTCTGTTTCCCTAGTACCAGCAAGGGGAACGTAGAAAGGCTGCCGCTCTCTGGCCGTTACCTGCAAAAGCAGGTTTAAAGCCTGAGCTAATGGTCACTTCATATGAACAAGTACTGCAGGGCTGTAAATGAAACCTGCCCTCAAAATGTCTTGAGGGAGATAATGGCCAAAATATTTCAAATGGTGACACATACTTTAAGAAAACACTTTGAAGAAATAAGCTCTAATCACAGCTGGAAAAATAAAAAGGACATGTCTTAAAGATCAATTTCAACGCATTATGAGACACATGCAAATTCAACCACAAAGAGGTATCAGCTCACACCACTCAGAATAACCATCAGCAAAAACTACAAAGAATAAATCCTGAAGGAGCTGGGAAGAAATACATACCCTCCACTTTAAGTGGGACGTAACCTGGAAAGAGCCACTAAGGAGAACAGAATAGAGGTGCCTTTAAAAGGTAAACATTGAGCTACCATATGTTCCAGCAGACCTATTCCTGGACCTATAAACTAAGAAGACAGAATTGGAAGGACACAGGCACGCAAATCTGCATTGCATAGTATTACAGTAGCCAAGATATGGAAGTAACCAAAAAGTCCACCGACAGATGGGTGGACAAAGAAGAACTGCTACCTGTACAGATGGAATATGAGCTAGTGAAAAAAATGAAACGATGCCATTTCCAGCACCACAGATGAGTCTAGAAGTAATCACGCAACTTGGAGTAAGTGAGAAAGCGAAAAACACATATCCTATCGTATCACATATAGGTGTTACCTAAAAAATGATACAAACAAAGATATTTCCACAGAGAAACACTTTCATAGATTCATTAAAAAACTTATGGTTCACCAAATGGACAGGTGTGAGGATTGGATACATTACCATATTGAGGTTAACAGAGAGATACAAACACATGTGAAATATAGAATCACCAAAGACCTACGCAATACCAAGAGAAGACTACTCAACATTGTGTCATAACCTACATGGGAAAAGGATCCGAAGAAGAATAGATATATGTATATGTGTGAAAGAACCACATCTTGCACACCTAGAACAAACAAAACATTGTAATCAAGTTTGCTGTGAGAAAAAATAAAAATTAAGTTAAAAATACCAACAAGAAGTAAGGAGACATAAACTTAAAGGGCTTTTTCCTCGCACATTCCATTCTAATTTACAACCTAGAACACCACTTCCAGTAAGGCTCTGTTGCCCTAGTAACCAGATTTGGTAAAGGAGAAATGCTGCCGCCTTGTGGCCGATTCCCGCAAGAGCAGCTTTTAACCCCCAGCTAATGGTCACTTACCATTCACAAGGACTCAGGGCTGTAAAGGACACCTGCCCTCAAAATTGTGCTGAGGTAGGGAATGGATAAAAAAATTCAAAACAGGCAAAATGTTCACGAAGATAGTATGAAGAGGTAAGTTTTACTCACTCTCTTTTTAAAGAAAGGAAAATGGATAAAAGCTCAGCCTCAGGAAGTATTAGACTCATGCAATCTAATCTACAAAAAGTTTTCAACTCACACCAGTCGACTGACCATTGGCAAAAAGTCTACAAACAATAAATTCTGAAGAGGTTTTAGACAACTGTGTACCCTCTAGCTGCTGGTGAGATGTAAAAGGGTTAAACGCTAATAATGAGAACAGAAAGGAGCTGCGTTGAAAAGAAAAACTGAGGTACCATTCAATCCAGCAGGCGCACCAAAGGGCCTCTCACCTGAGAAGACCAGAATGAAGAAGACCCGGGCTGCAAAAGCTGCACTGCAGCCTTATTCACAATAGACAAGACAGTGAAGCAACCAAAATGTCCATCAACAGATGAAAGGATAAAGAAGAAGTGGTCCATGTACACAATGAATACTAGCCATGGAAAACAATGAAACATTGCTCTTTGAGGCACCATAGATGATCTTGGAGATAATCGCAGAACATGAGGTAAGTCGGAAAACAAAAGTTCTATATCCTATATTATCACTTATAGGCGTTATCTAATAACTGACACAAATGAACATATTTCCACAGAGAAAGTCAATCACAGACTTATTAAAAAAAAACTATGCTTATCTAAAAGGAAAGGTGGGGGGAATGGATACATGAAGATTAGCGTTACCATATGTATACAAATACATATTATATACATATATCAAAAAGACCGACCATATAGCAAGGAAGGATTACGGAACACTCTGTAATAATTTACATGGGAAGAGGATCTCTACATAAATAGGTATATATGATATGTAGATGAACCAGAGTGTGTACACCTTGGACAAGCAACATTCTAACCATTACCCCAATTGAAAAAATTAAAACAACGAACTAGGAGTAATGAGACATAAACTTATGGGGGGTTTTCCTGGTACATTCCATCCAAATTGAAAACCTAGGCAGACAACTTCCAGAACGGCTCTGCTGCCCTAGTACCCAGATTTGGGAATCGAGAAATGCTGCATCCTTGTGGCCGTTTCCCACAACAGCAGCTTTGAACCCACTGCAAAAGGTCACTAATTATTCACCAATTGCAGGTCTGTAAATGACACCGGCCCTCCAAAAAATACTGAGGTCGAAAATCGAACAAAAACTTCTAGAGTGCAACCTTCCAAAAAGAAAATTTGAAGAGGTATATTACACTCACACTTTCTTTCTTTTTTCTTTCAACAGAAAAGAAAAAGGCGTGGAAAAATGATGAATTGTAGGAATTTTTACAGACATGTAAACCCAAATTACAAAAACCTGTCAGCTCACACCAGTCAGAATGGCCATCAACAAAAATGCTGCAAACTAGAAATGCTGACGTGATTGTGGAGAAATGCATACCCTCGATTCTAAGGGGGTTGTGGTAAGAGCCACTAATGAAAGCACAATTGAGGTGCCTTGAAAAGGTAAACGTTGAGCTACCATACCAGTCAATCAATCATACCCACTGCTGGGTCTATCACCTGAGAAAAAGAAAATCATAAATCACAGGCTGGCAATCGTGCACTTCATCAATATTTACCATAGGCAACACTTGGAAGCAACGAAAATGTCCATCAACAGAGGAATGCACCAAGAAGAAGTGGTCCATGTACACAATGGAATATTAGCCATGGAAAACATTGAAGCACTGCTCTTTGAGGCACCTTAGATGAGGCTGGAGATATTCACAAAACATGAAGTAGGTCGGAAAGCAAAAGACCTATATCCTATATTATCACTTATGGCATTATCTAATAACTGGCACAGATGAACGTATTTCCAAAGAGAAAGACACTCACAGGCTGAGAAAACAAACTATGCTCATCTGAAAGGAAAGGAGGGGGGAAATTGAGAAATGAAGATTAGTGTTACTATACATATACAAATACATATTATATACATGTATCAAAAAGACCGAACATATAGCAAGGGAGGTCGACGGAACACTGTAATATTTTACATGGGAAGAGGATCTGTACATTAATAGACATACATAATGTACAAATGAACCAGATTGTGTACACCTAGGACAAACAATATTCTAAACTTTACCCAGATTAAAAAACTTTTACAAACCAAGAAGAAGTAATGAGACATGAACTTATGGGGATTTCTCCTGGCAAATTCCATTCTAATTTACAACCTAGGACAATGACTTCCAGAAAGGCTCTGCTGCCCTAGTACCCAGATTGGGGAATGGAGAAATGCTACCTCCTTGTGGCCGTTTCCCACAACAGCAGGTTTGAACCCACTGCGAAAGGTCACTAAATTTTCACCAACTTGCAGTTCTGTAAATGACACCTGCCCTCCAGAAAATTTCTGGGGTCAAAAATCGACCAAAAAATTCAAAAGAGGGCAACCTTCGAAGAAGACAATTTCAAGAGCTATATTGTACTCACGGTTTTTTCTTTTAAGAGAAAAGAAAAAGGCGTAGGTATATGATGCATTTAAAAAAATTTAATGACATGCATACCCATATTACAAAAACCTAACAGCTCACAGCAGTCAGAATGGCCATTAGGAAAAATGCTGCAAAAAATAAACGGTGAAGGGAGTGTTGAGAAAGGCGTACCCTCGGTTGTAAGGGGGGGCATGTAAAGAGCCACTAATGAAAACACAGTGTAGGCGCTTTGAAAAGGGAAACATTGTGCTACCAGTCAATCAATCACAACCACTTCTGGGCCTATCACCTGAGAAAATGAGAATCAAAAAGTCACAGGCTGGCAATCCCGCACTCCAGCACTATTTACCATAGGCAACACTTGGAAGCAACGAAAATGTCCATCAACCGAGGAATGCACCAAGAAGAAGTGGTCCACGTACACAATGGAATATTACTCTAATAATAACTATAAATGAAATTTAAAAACAAACAAAAGCAAGGAGACATCAACATTTGTGGGTTTATCCGGGCACATGGCACTCTAACTTATAACCGAAGAACACCACTGGCCGGTAGGTCTGTTTCCCTAGTACCAGCAAGGGGAACGTAGAAAGGCTGCCGCTCTCTGGCCGTTACCTGCAAAAGCAGGTTTAAAGCCTGAGCTAATGGTCACTTCATATGAACAAGTACTGCAGGGCTGTAAATGAAACCTGCCCTCAAAATGTCTTGAGGGAGATAATGGCCAAAATATTTCAAATGGTGACACATACTTTAAGAAAACACTTTGAAGAAATAAGCTCTAATCACAGCTGGAAAAATAAAAAGGACATGTCTTAAAGATCAATTTCAACGCATTATGAGACACATGCAAATTCAACCACAAAGAGGTATCAGCTCACACCACTCAGAATAACCATCAGCAAAAACTACAAAGAATAAATCCTGAAGGAGCTGGGAAGAAATACATACCCTCCACTTTAAGTGGGACGTAACCTGGAAAGAGCCACTAAGGAGAACAGAATAGAGGTGCCTTTAAAAGGTAAACATTGAGCTACCATATGTTCCAGCAGACCTATTCCTGGACCTATAAACTAAGAAGACAGAATTGGAAGGACACAGGCACGCAAATCTGCATTGCATAGTATTACAATAGCCAAGATATGGAAGTAACCAAAAAGTCCACCGACAGATGGGTAGACAAAGAAGAACTGCTACCTGTACAGATGGAATATGAGCTAGTGAAAAAAATGAAACGATGCCATTTCCAGCACCATAGATGAGTCTAGAAGTAATCACGCAACTTGGAGTAAGTGAGAAAGCGAAAAACACATATCCTATCGTATCACATATAGGTGTTACCTAAAAAATGATACAAACAAAGATATTTCCACAGAGAAACACTTTCATAGATTCATTAAAAAACTTATGGTTCACCAAATGGACAGGTGTGAGGATTGGATACATTACCATATTGAGGTTAACAGAGAGATACAAACACATGTGAAATATAGAATCACCAAAGACCTACGCAATACCAAGAGAAGACTACTCAACATTGTGTCATAACCTACATGGGAAAAGGATCCGAAGAAGAATAGATATATGTATATGTGTGAAAGAACCACATCTTGCACACCTAGAACAAACAAAACATTGTAATCAAGTTTGCTGTGAGAAAAAATAAAAATTAAGTTAAAAATACCAACAAGAAGTAAGGAGACATAAACTTAAAGGGCTTTTTCCTCGCACATTCCATTCTAATTTACAACCTAGAACACCACTTCCAGTAAGGCTCTGTTGCCCTAGTAACCAGATTTGGTAAAGGAGAAATGCTGCCGCCTTGTGGCCGATTCCCGCAAGAGCAGCTTTTAACCCCCAGCTAATGGTCACTTACCATTCACAAGGACTCAGGGCTGTAAAGGACACCTGCCCTCAAAATTGTGCTGAGGTAGGGAATGGATAAAAAAATTCAAAACAGGCAAAATGTTCACGAAGATAGTATGAAGAGGTAAGTTTTACTCACTCTCTTTTTAAAAAAAGGAAAATGGATAAAAGCTCAGCCTCAGGAAGTATTAGACTCATGCAATCTAATCTACAAAAAGTTTTCAACTCACACCAGTCGACTGACCATTGGCAAAAAGTCTACAAACAATAAATGCTGAAGAGGTTTAAGAGAACTGTGTACCCTCTAGCTGCTGGTGAGATGTAAAAGGGTTAAACGCTAATAATGAGAACAGAAAGAAGCTGCATTGAAAAGAAAAATTGAGGTACCATTCAATCCAGCAGGCGCACCAAAGGGCCTCTCACCTGAGAAGACCAGAATGAAGAAGACCCGGGCTGCAAAAGCTGCACTGCAGCCTTATTCACAATAGACAAGACAGTGAAGCAACCAAAATGTCCATCAACAGATGAAAGGATAAAGAAGAAGTGGTCCATGTACACAATGAATACTAGCCATGGAAAACAATGAAACACTGCTCTTTGAGGCACCATAGATGATCTTGGAGATAATCACAGAACATGAGGTAAGTCGGAAAGGAAAAGTCCTATAACCTATGATATCACTTATAGGCGTTATCTAAGAACTGACACAAATGAACATATTTCCACAGAGAAAGGCAATCACAGACTTATTAAAAAAAAAAACTATGCTTATCTAAAAGGAAAGGTGGGGGGAATGGATACATGAAGATTAGCGTTACCATATGTATACAAATACATATTATATACATATATCAAAAAGACCGACCATATAGCAAGGAAGGATTACGGAACACTCTGTAATAATTTACACGGGAAGAGGATCTCTACATAAATAGGTATATATGATATGTAGATGAACCAGAGTGTGTACACCTTGGACAAGCAACATTCTAACCATTACCCCAATTGAAAAAATTAAAACAACGAACTAGGAGTAATGAGACATAAACTTATGGGGGGTTTTCCTGGCACATTCCATCCAAATTGAAAACCTAGGCAGACAACTTCCAGAACGGCTCTGCTGCCCTAGTACCCAGATTTGGGAATCGAGAAATGCTGCATCCTTGTGGCCGTTTCCCACAACAGCAGCTTTGAACCCACTGCAAAAGGTCACTAATTATTCACCAATTGCAGGTCTGTAAATGACACCGGCCCTCCAAAAAATACTGAGGTCGAAAATCGACCAAAAAATTCTAGAGTGCAACCTTCCAAAAAGAAAATTTGAAGAGGTATATTACACTCACACTTTCTTTCTTTTTTCTTTTAACAGAAAAGTAAAAGGCGTGGAAAAATGATGAATTGTAGGAATTTTTACAGACATGTAAACCCAAATTACAAAAACCTGTCAGCTCACACCAGTCAGAATGGCCATCAACAAAAATGCTGCAAACTAGAAATGCTGACGTGATTGTGGAGAAATGCGTACCCTCGATTCTAAGGGGGACGTGGTAAGAGCCACTAATGAAAGCACAATTGAGGTGCCTTGAAAAGGTAAACGTTGAGCTACCATACCAGTCAATCAATCATACCCACTGCTGGGTCTATCCCCTGAGAAAAGGAAAATCAAAAATCACAGGCTGGCAATCCTGCACTCCAGCAATATTTACCATAGGCAACACTTGGAAGCAACGAAAATGTCCATCAACAGAGGAATGCACCAAGAAGAAGTGGTCCATGTACACATGGAATATTAGCCATGGAAAACATTGAAGCACTGCTCTTTGAGGCACCATAGATGAGCCTGGAGATAATCACAAAACATGAAGTAGGTCGGAAAGCAAAACACCTATATCCTATATTGTCACTTATGGCATTATCTAATAACTGGCACAGATGAACGTATTTCCAAAGAGAAAGACCCTCACAGGCTGAGAAAACAAACTATGCTCATCTGAAAGGAAAGGAGGGGGGAAATTGAGAAATGAAGATTAGTGTTACTATACATATACAAATACATATTTTGTACATGTATCAAAAAGTCCGAACATATAGCAAGGGAGGTCGACAGAACACTGTAATATTTTACATGGGAAGAGGATCTGTACATTAATAGACATACATAATGTACAAATGAACCAGATTGTGTACACCTAGGATAAACAATATTCTAAACTTTACCCAGATTAAAAAACTTTTAAAAACCAAGAAGAAGTAATGAGACATAAACTTATGGGGATTTCTCCTGGCAAATTCCATTCTAATTTACAACCTAGGACAATGACTTCCAGAAAGGCTCTGCTGCCCTAGTACCCAGATTGGGGAATGGAGAAATGCTACCTCCTTGTGGCCGTTTCCCACAACAGCAGGTTTGAACCCACTGCGAAAGGTCACTAAATTTTCACCAACTTGCAGTTCTGTAAATGACACCTGCCCTCCAGAAAATTTCTGGGGTCAAAAATCGACCAGAAAATTCAAAAGAGGGCAACCTTCGAAGAAGACAATTTCAAGAGCTATATTGTACTCACGGTTTTTTCTTTTAAGAGAAAAGAAAAAGGCGTAGGAATATGATGAATTTTAAAAAATTTAATGACAGGCATACCCATATTACAAAAACCTATCAGCTCAGAGCAGTCAGAATGGCCATTAGGAAAAATGCTGCAAAAAATAAACGGTGAAGGGAGTGTGGAGAAATGCGTACCCTCGGTTGTAAGGGGGTCATGTAAAGAGCCACTAATGAAATCACAGTGTAGGTGCTTTCAAAAGGGAAACATTGAGCTACCAGTCAATCAATCACAACCACTGCTTGGCCTATCACCTGAGAAAATGAGAATCAAAAAGTCACAGGCTGGCAAACCTGTACGCCAGCAAGATTTACCATAGCCAGCACTTGGAAGCAATGAAAATGTCCATCAACCGAGGAATGCACCTAGAAGAAGTGGTCCGCGTACACAATGGAATATTACTCTAATAATAAATATAAATTAAATTTAAAAACAAACAAAAGAAAGGAGACATCAACATTTGTGGGTTTATCCGGGCACATTGCACTCTAATTTATAACCGAAGAACACCACTGGCCGGTAGGTCTGTTTCCCTAGTACCAGCAAGGGGAACATAGAAAGGCTGCCGCTCTCTGGCCGTTACCTGCAAAAGCAGGTTTAAAGCCTGAGCTAATGGTCACTTCATATGAACAAGTACTGCAGGGCTGTAAATGAAACCTGCCCTCAAAATGTCTTGAGGGAGATAATGGCCAAAATATTTCAAATGGTGACACATACTTTAAGAAAACACTTTGAAGAAATAAGCTCTAATCACAGCTGGAAAAATAAAAAGGACATGTCTTAAAGATCAATTTCAACGCATTATGAGACACATGCAAATTCAACCACAAAGAGGTATCAGCTCACACCACTCAGAATAACCATCAGCAAAAACTACAAAGAATAAATCTTGAAGGAGCTGGGAAGAAATACATACCCTCCACTTTAAGTGGAACGTAACCTGGAAAGAGCCACTAAGGAGAACAGAATAGAGGTGCCTTTGAAAGGTAAACATTGAGCTACCATATGATCCTGCAGACCTATTCCTGGACCTATAAACTAAGAAGACAGAATTGGAAGGACACAGGCACGCAAATCTGCTTTGCATAGTATTACAATAGCCAAGATATGGAAGTAACCAAAAAGTCCACCGACAGATGGGTAGACAAAGAAGAACTGCTACCTGTACAGATGGAATATGAGCTAGTGAAAAAAATGAAACGATGCCATTTCCAGCACCGTAGATGAGTCTAGAAGTAATCACGCAACTTGGAGTAAGTGAGAAAGCGAAAAACACATATCCTATCGTATCACATATAGGTGTTACCTAAAAAATGATACAAACAAAGATATTTCCACAGAGAAACACTTTCATAGATTCATTAAAAAACTTATGGTTCACCAAATGGACAGGTGTGAGGATTGGATACATTACCATATTGAGGTTAACAGAGAGATACAAACACATGTGAAATATAGAATCACCAAAGACCTACGCAATACCAAGAGAAGACTACTCAACATTGTGTCATAACCTACATGGGAAAAGGATCCGAAGAAGAATAGATATATGTATATGTGTGAAAGAACCACATCTTGCACACCTAGAACAAACAAAACATTGTAATCAAGTTTGCTGTGAGAAAAAATAAAAATTAAGTTAAAAATACCAACAAGAAGTAAGGAGACATAAACTTAAAGGGCTTTTTCCTCGCACATTCCATTCTAATTTACAACCTAGAACACCACTTCCAGTAAGGCTCTGTTGCCCTAGTAACCAGATTTGGTAAAGGAGAAATGCTGCCGCCTTGTGGCCGATTCCCGCAAGAGCAGCTTTTAACCCCCAGCTAATGGTCACTTACCATTCACAAGGACTCAGGGCTGTAAAGGACACCTGCCCTCAAAATTGTGCTGAGGTAGGGAATGGATAAAAAAATTCAAAACAGGCAAAATGTTCACGAAGATAGTATGAAGAGGTAAGTTTTACTCACTCTCTTTTTAAAGAAAGGAAAATGGATAAAAGCTCAGCCTCAGGAAGTATTAGACTCATGCAATCTAATCTACAAAAAGTTTTCAACTCACACCAGTCGACTGACCATTGGCAAAAAGTCTACAAACAATAAATTCTGAAGAGGTTTTAGACAACTGTGTACCCTCTAGCTGCTGGTGAGATGTAAAAGGGTTAAACGCTAATAATGAGAACAGAAAGGAGCTGCGTTGAAAAGAAAAACTGAGGTACCATTCAATCCAGCAGGCGCACCAAAGGGCCTCTCACCTGAGAAGACCAGAATGAAGAAGACCCGGGCTGCAAAAGCTGCACTGCAGCCTTATTCACAATAGACAAGACAGTGAAGCAACCAAAATGTCCATCAACAGATGAAAGGATAAAGAAGAAGTGGTCCATGTACACAATGAATACTAGCCATGGAAAACAATGAAACACTGCTCTTTGAGGCACCATAGATGATCTTGGAGATAATCGCAGAACATGAGGTAAGTCGGAAAACAAAAGTTCTATATCCTATATTATCACTTATAGGCGTTATCTAATAACTGACACAAATGAACATATTTCCACAGAGAAAGTCAATCACAGACTTATTAAAAAAAAACTATGCTTATCTAAAAGGAAAGGTGGGGGGAATGGATACATGAAGATTAGCGTTACCATATGTATACAAATACATATTATATACATATATCAAAAAGACCGACCATATAGCAAGGAAGGATTACGGAACACTCTGTAATAATTTACACGGGAAGAGGATCTCTACATAAATAGGTATATATGATATGTAGATGAACCAGAGTGTGTACACCTTGGACAAGCAACATTCTAACCATTACCCCAATTGAAAAAATTAAAACAACGAACTAGGAGTAATGAGACATAAACTTATGGGGGGTTTTCCTGGTACATTCCATCCAAATTGAAAACCTAGGCAGACAACTTCCAGAACGGCTCTGCTGCCCTAGTACCCAGATTTGGGAATCGAGAAATGCTGCATCCTTGTGGCCGTTTCCCACAACAGCAGCTTTGAACCCACTGCAAAAGGTCACTAATTATTCACCAATTGCAGGTCTGTAAATGACACCGGCCCTGCAAAAAATACTGAGGTCGAAAATCGAACAAAAACTTCTAGAGTGCAACCTTCCAAAAAGAAAATTTGAAGAGGTATATTACACTCACACTTTCTTTCTTTTTTCTTTTAACAGAAAAGAAAAAGGCGTGGAAAAATGATGAATTGTAGGAATTTTTACAGACATGTAAACCCAAATTACAAAAACCTGTCAGCTCGTACCAGTCAGAATGGCCATCAACAAAAATGCTGCAAACTAGAAATGCTGACGTGATTGTGGAGAAATGCGTACCCTCGATTCTAAGGGGGTTGTGGTAAGAGCCACTAATGAAAGCACAATTGAGGTGCCTTGAAAAGGTAAACGTTGAGCTACCATACCAGTCAATCAATCATACCCACTGCTGGGTCTATCACCTGAGAAAAAGAAAATCAAAAATCACAGGCTGGCAATCGTGCACTTCATCAATATTTACCATAGGCAACACTTGGAAGCAACGAAAATGTCCATCAACAGAGGAATGCACCAAGAAGAAGTGGTCCATGTACACAATGGAATATTAGCCATGGAAAACATTAAAGCACTGCTCTTTGAGGCACCTTAGATGAGGCTGGAGATATTCACAAAACATGAAGTAGGTCGGAAAGCAAAAGACCTATATCCTATATTATCACTTATGGCATTATCTAATAACTGGCACAGATGAACGTATTTCCAAAGAGAAAGACACTCACAGGCTGAGAAAACAAACTATGCTCATCTGAAAGGAAAGGAGGGGGGAAATTGAGAAATGAAGATTAGTGTTACTATACATATACAAATACATATTATATACATGTATCAAAAAGACCGAACATATAGCAAGGGAGGTCGACGGAACACTGTAATATTTTACATGGGAAGAGGATCTGTACATTAATAGACATACATAATGTACAAATGAACCAGATTGTGTACACCTAGGACAAACAATATTCTAAACTTTACCCAGATTAAAAAACTTTTAAAAACCAAGAAGAAGTAATGAGACATGAACTTATGGGGATTTCTCCTGGCAAATTCCATTCTAATTTACAACCTAGGACAATGACTTCCAGAAAGGCTCTGCTGCCCTAGTACCCAGATTGGGGAATGGAGAAATGCTACCTCCTTGTGGCCGTTTCCCACAACAGCAGGTTTGAACCCACTGCGAAAGGTCACTAAATTTTCACCAACTTGCAGTTCTGTAAATGACACCTGCCCTCCAGAAAATTTCTGGGGTCAAAAATCGACCAAAAAATTCAAAAGAGGGCAACCTTCGAAGAAGACAATTTCAAGAGCTATATTGTACTCACGGTTTTTTCTTTTAAGAGAAAAGAAAAAGGCCTAGGTATATGATGCATTTAAAAAAATTTAATGACATGCATACCCATATTACAAAAACCTAACAGCTCACAGCAGTCAGAATGGCTATTAGGAAAAATGCTGCAAAAAATAAACGGTGAAGGGAGTGTTGAGAAAGGCGTACCCTCGGTTGTAAGGGGGGGCATGTAAAGAGCCACTAATGAAAACACAGTGTAGGTGCTTTGAAAAGGGAAACATTGTGCTACCAGTCAATCAATCACAACCACTTCTGGGCCTATCACCTGAGAAAATGAGAATCAAAAAGTCACAGGCTGGCAATCCCGCACTCCAGCACTATTTACCATAGGCAACACTTGGAAGCAACGAAAATGTCCATCAACCGAGGAATGCACCAAGAAGAAGTGGTCCACGTACACAATGGAATATTACTCTAATAATAACTATAAATGAAATTTAAAAACAAACAAAAGCAAGGAGACATCAACATTTGTGGGTTTATCCGGGCACATGGCACTCTAACTTATAACCGAAGAACACCACTGGCCGGTAGGTCTGTTTCCCTAGTACCAGCAAGGGGAACGTAGAAAGGCTGCCGCTCTCTGGCCGTTACCTGCAAAAGCAGGTTTAAAGCCTGAGCTAATGGTCACTTCATATGAACAAGTACTGCAGGGCTGTAAATGAAACCTGCCCTCAAAATGTCTTGAGGGAGATAATGGCCAAAATATTTCAAATGGTGACACATACTTTAAGAAAACACTTTGAAGAAATAAGCTCTAATCACAGCTGGAAAAATAAAAAGGACATGTCTTAAAGATCAATTTCAACGCATTATGAGACACATGCAAATTCAACCACAAAGAGGTATCAGCTCACACCACTCAGAATAACCATCAGCAAAAACTACAAAGAATAAATCCTGAAGGAGCTGGGAAGAAATACATACCCTCCACTTTAAGTGGGACGTAACCTGGAAAGAGCCACTAAGGAGAACAGAATAGAGGTGCCTTTAAAAGGTAAACATTGAGCTACCATATGTTCCAGCAGACCTATTCCTGGACCTATAAACTAAGAAGACAGAATTGGAAGGACACAGGCACGCAAATCTGCATTGCATAGTATTACAATAGCCAAGATATGGAAGTAACCAAAAAGTCCACCGACAGATGGGTAGACAAAGAAGAACTGCTACCTGTACAGATGGAATATGAGCTAGTGAAAAAAATGAAACGATGCCATTTCCAGCACCATAGATGAGTCTAGAAGTAATCACGCAACTTGGAGTAAGTGAGAAAGCGAAAAACACATATCCTATCGTATCACATATAGGTGTTACCTAAAAAATGATACAAACAAAGATATTTCCACAGAGAAACACTTTCATAGATTCATTAAAAAACTTATGGTTCACCAAATGGACAGGTGTGAGGATTGGATACATTACCATATTGAGGTTAACAGAGAGATACAAACACATGTGAAATATAGAATCACCAAAGACCTACGCAATACCAAGAGAAGACTACTCAACATTGTGTCATAACCTACATGGGAAAAGGATCCGAAGAAGAATAGATATATGTATATGTGTGAAAGAACCACATCTTGCACACCTAGAACAAACAAAACATTGTAATCAAGTTTGCTGTGAGAAAAAATAAAAATTAAGTTAAAAATACCAACAAGAAGTAAGGAGACATAAACTTAAAGGGCTTTTTCCTCGCACATTCCATTCTAATTTACAACCTAGAACACCACTTCCAGTAAGGCTCTGTTGCCCTAGTAACCAGATTTGGTAAAGGAGAAATGCTGCCGCCTTGTGGCCGATTCCCGCAAGAGCAGCTTTTAACCCCCAGCTAATGGTCACTTACCATTCACAAGGACTCAGGGCTGTAAAGGACACCTGCCCTCAAAATTGTGCTGAGGTAGGGAATGGATAAAAAAATTCAAAACAGGCAAAATGTTCACGAAGATAGTATGAAGAGGTAAGTTTTACTCACTCTCTTTTTAAAAAAAGGAAAATGGATAAAAGCTCAGCCTCAGGAAGTATTAGACTCATGCAATCTAATCTACAAAAAGTTTTCAACTCACACCAGTCGACTGACCATTGGCAAAAAGTCTACAAACAATAAATGCTGAAGAGGTTTAAGAGAACTGTGTACCCTCTAGCTGCTGGTGAGATGTAAAAGGGTTAAACGCTAATAATGAGAACAGAAAGAAGCTGCGTTGAAAAGAAAAATTGAGGTACCATTCAATCCAGCAGGCGCACCAAAGGGCCTCTCACCTGAGAAGACCAGAATGAAGAAGACCCGGGCTGCAAAAGCTGCACTGCAGCCTTATTCACAATAGACAAGACAGTGAAGCAACCAAAATGTCCATCAACAGATGAAAGGATAAAGAAGAAGTGGTCCATGTACACAATGAATACTAGCCATGGAAAACAATGAAACATTGCTCTTTGAGGCACCATAGATGATCTTGGAGATAATCGCAGAACATGAGGTAAGTCGGAAAACAAAAGTTCTATATCCTATATTATCACTTATAGGCGTTATCTAATAACTGACACAAATGAACATATTTCCACAGAGAAAGTCAATCACAGACTTATTAAAAAAAAACTATGCTTATCTAAAAGGAAAGGTGGGGGGAATGGATACATGAAGATTAGCGTTACCATATGTATACAAATACATATTATATACATATATCAAAAAGACCGACCATATAGCAAGGAAGGATTACGGAACACTCTGTAATAATTTACACGGGAAGAGGATCTCTACATAAATAGGTATATATGATATGTAGATGAACCAGAGTGTGTACACCTTGGACAAGCAACATTCTAACCATTACCCCAATTGAAAAAATTAAAACAACGAACTAGGAGTAATGAGACATAAACTTATGGGGGGTTTTCCTGGCACATTCCATCCAAATTGAAAACCTAGGCAGACAACTTCCAGAACGGCTCTGCTGCCCTAGTACCCAGATTTGGGAATCGAGAAATGCTGCATCCTTGTGGCCGTTTCCCACAACAGCAGCTTTGAACCCACTGCAAAAGGTCACTAATTATTCACCAATTGCAGGTCTGTAAATGACACCGGCCCTGCAAAAAATACTGAGGTCGAAAATCGAACAAAAACTTCTAGAGTGCAACCTTCCAAAAAGAAAATTTGAAGAGGTATATTACACTCACACTTTCTTTCTTTTTTCTTTTAACAGAAAAGAAAAAGGCGTGGAAAAATGATGAATTGTAGGAATTTTTACAGACATGTAAACCCAAATTACAAAAACCTGTCAGCTCGTACCAGTCAGAATGGCCATCAACAAAAATGCTGCAAACTAGAAATGCTGACGTGATTGTGGAGAAATGCGTACCCTCGATTCTAAGGGGGTTGTGGTAAGAGCCACTAATGAAAGCACAATTGAGGTGCCTTGAAAAGGTAAACGTTGAGCTACCATACCAGTCAATCAATCATACCCACTGCTGGGTCTATCACCTGAGAAAAAGAAAATCATAAATCACAGGCTGGCAATCGTGCACTTCATCAATATTTACCATAGGCAACACTTGGAAGCAACGAAAATGTCCATCAACAGAGGAATGCACCAAGAAGAAGTGGTCCATGTACACAATGGAATATTAGCCATGGAAAACATTAAAGCACTGCTCTTTGAGGCACCTTAGATGAGGCTGGAGATATTCACAAAACATGAAGTAGGTCGGAAAGCAAAAGACCTATATCCTATATTATCACTTATGGCATTATCTAATAACTGGCACAGATGAACGTATTTCCAAAGAGAAAGACACTCACAGGCTGAGAAAACAAACTATGCTCATCTGAAAGGAAAGGAGGGGGGAAATTGAGAAATGAAGATTAGTGTTACTATACATATACAAATACATATTATATACATGTATCAAAAAGACCGAACATATAGCAAGGGAGGTCGACGGAACACTGTAATATTTTACATGGGAAGAGGATCTGTACATTAATAGACATACATAATGTACAAATGAACCAGATTGTGTACACCTAGGACAAACAATATTCTAAACTTTACCCAGATTAAAAAACTTTTAAAAACCAAGAAGAAGTAATGAGACATGAACTTATGGGGATTTCTCCTGGCAAATTCCATTCTAATTTACAACCTAGGACAATGACTTCCAGAAAGGCTCTGCTGCCCTAGTACCCAGATTGGGGAATGGAGAAATGCTACCTCCTTGTGGCCGTTTCCCACAACAGCAGGTTTGAACCCACTGCGAAAGGTCACTAAATTTTCACCAACTTGCAGTTCTGTAAATGACACCTGCCCTCCAGAAAATTTCTGGGGTCAAAAATCGACCAAAAAATTCAAAAGAGGGCAACCTTCGAAGAAGACAATTTCAAGAGCTATATTGTACTCACGGTTTTTTCTTTTAAGAGAAAAGAAAAAGGCCTAGGTATATGATGCATTTAAAAAAATTTAATGACATGCATACCCATATTACAAAAACCTAACAGCTCACAGCAGTCAGAATGGCTATTAGGAAAAATGCTGCAAAAAATAAACGGTGAAGGGAGTGTTGAGAAAGGCGTACCCTCGGTTGTAAGGGGGGGCATGTAAAGAGCCACTAATGAAAACACAGTGTAGGTGCTTTGAAAAGGGAAACATTGTGCTACCAGTCAATCAATCACAACCACTTCTGGGCCTATCACCTGAGAAAATGAGAATCAAAAAGTCACAGGCTGGCAATCCCGCACTCCAGCACTATTTACCATAGGCAACACTTGGAAGCAACGAAAATGTCCATCAACCGAGGAATGCACCAAGAAGAAGTGGTCCACGTACACAATGGAATATTACTCTAATAATAAATATAAATGAAATTTAAAAACAAACAAAAGCAAGGAGACATCAACATTTGTGGGTTTATCCGGGCACATGGCACTCTAACTTATAACCGAAGAACACCACTGGCCGGTAGGTCTGTTTCCCTAGTACCAGCAAGGGGAACGTAGAAAGGCTGCCGCTCTCTGGCCGTTACCTGCAAAAGCAGGTTTAAAGCCTGAGCTAATGGTCACTTCATATGAACAAGTACTGCAGGGCTGTAAATGAAACCTGCCCTCAAAATGTCTTGAGGGAGATAATGGCCAAAATATTTCAAATGGTGACACATACTTTAAGAAAACACTTTGAAGAAATAAGCTCTAATCACAGCTGGAAAAATAAAAAGGACATGTCTTAAAGATCAATTTCAACGCATTATGAGACACATGCAAATTCAACCACAAAGAGGTATCAGCTCACACCACTCAGAATAACCATCAGCAAAAACTACAAAGAATAAATCCTGAAGGAGCTGGGAAGAAATACATACCCTCCACTTTAAGTGGGACGTAACCTGGAAAGAGCCACTAAGGAGAACAGAATAGAGGTGCCTTTAAAAGGTAAACATTGAGCTACCATATGTTCCAGCAGACCTATTCCTGGACCTATAAACTAAGAAGACAGAATTGGAAGGACACAGGCACGCAAATCTGCATTGCATAGTATTACAATAGCCAAGATATGGAAGTAACCAAAAAGTCCACCGACAGATGGGTAGACAAAGAAGAACTGCTACCTGTACAGATGGAATATGAGCTAGTGAAAAAAATGAAACGATGCCATTTCCAGCACCATAGATGAGTCTAGAAGTAATCACGCAACTTGGAGTAAGTGAGAAAGCGAAAAACACATATCCTATCGTATCACATATAGGTGTTACCTAAAAAATGATACAAACAAAGATATTTCCACAGAGAAACACTTTCATAGATTCATTAAAAAACTTATGGTTCACCAAATGGACAGGTGTGAGGATTGGATACATTACCATATTGAGGTTAACAGAGAGATACAAACACATGTGAAATATAGAATCACCAAAGACCTACGCAATACCAAGAGAAGACTACTCAACATTGTGTCATAACCTACATGGGAAAAGGATCCGAAGAAGAATAGATATATGTATATGTGTGAAAGAACCACATCTTGCACACCTAGAACAAACAAAACATTGTAATCAAGTTTGCTGTGAGAAAAAATAAAAATTAAGTTAAAAATACCAACAAGAAGTAAGGAGACATAAACTTAAAGGGCTTTTTCCTCGCACATTCCATTCTAATTTACAACCTAGAACACCACTTCCAGTAAGGCTCTGTTGCCCTAGTAACCAGATTTGGTAAAGGAGAAATGCTGCCGCCTTGTGGCCGATTCCCGCAAGAGCAGCTTTTAACCCCCAGCTAATGGTCACTTACCATTCACAAGGACTCAGGGCTGTAAAGGACACCTGCCCTCAAAATTGTGCTGAGGTAGGGAATGGATAAAAAAATTCAAAACAGGCAAAATGTTCACGAAGATAGTATGAAGAGGTAAGTTTTACTCACTCTCTTTTTAAAAAAAGGAAAATGGATAAAAGCTCAGCCTCAGGAAGTATTAGACTCATGCAATCTAATCTACAAAAAGTTTTCAACTCACACCAGTCGACTGACCATTGGCAAAAAGTCTACAAACAATAAATGCTGAAGAGGTTTAAGAGAACTGTGTACCCTCTAGCTGCTGGTGAGATGTAAAAGGGTTAAACGCTAATAATGAGAACAGAAAGAAGCTGCGTTGAAAAGAAAAATTGAGGTACCATTCAATCCAGCAGGCGCACCAAAGGGCCTCTCACCTGAGAAGACCAGAATGAAGAAGACCCGGGCTGCAAAAGCTGCACTGCAGCCTTATTCACAATAGACAAGACAGTGAAGCAACCAAAATGTCCATCAACAGATGAAAGGATAAAGAAGAAGTGGTCCATGTACACAATGAATACTAGCCATGGAAAACAATGAAACATTGCTCTTTGAGGCACCATAGATGATCTTGGAGATAATCGCAGAACATGAGGTAAGTCGGAAAACAAAAGTTCTATATACTATATTATCACTTATAGGCGTTATCTAATAACTGACACAAATGAACATATTTCCACAGAGAAAGTCAATCACAGACTTATTAAAAAAAAACTATGCTTATCTAAAAGGAAAGGTGGGGGGAATGGATACATGAAGATTAGCGTTACCATATGTATACAAATACATATTATATACATATATCAAAAAGACCGACCATATAGCAAGGAAGGATTACGGAACACTCTGTAATAATTTACACGGGAAGAGGATCTCTACATAAATAGGTATATATGATATGTAGATGAACCAGAGTGTGTACACCTTGGACAAGCAACATTCTAACCATTACCCCAATTGAAAAAATTAAAACAACGAACTAGGAGTAATGAGACATAAACTTATGGGGGGTTTTCCTGGTACATTCCATCCAAATTGAAAACCTAGGCAGACAACTTCCAGAACGGCTCTGCTGCCCTAGTACCCAGATTTGGGAATCGAGAAATGCTGCATCCTTGTGGCCGTTTCCCACAACAGCAGCTTTGAACCCACTGCAAAAGGTCACTAATTATTCACCAATTGCAGGTCTGTAAATGACACCGGCCCTGCAAAAAATACTGAGGTCGAAAATCGAACAAAAACTTCTAGAGTGCAACCTTCCAAAAAGAAAATTTGAAGAGGTATATTACACTCACACTTTCTTTCTTTTTTCTTTTAACAGAAAAGAAAAAGGCATGGAAAAATGATGAATTGTAGGAATTTTTACAGACATGTAAACCCAAATTACAAAAACCTGTCAGCTCGTACCAGTCAGAATGGCCATCAACAAAAATGCTGCAAACTAGAAATGCTGACGTGATTGTGGAGAAATGCGTACCCTCGATTCTAAGGGGGTTGTGGTAAGAGCCACTAATGAAAGCACAATTGAGGTGCCTTGAAAAGGTAAACGTTGAGCTACCATACCAGTCAATCAATCATACCCACTGCTGGGTCTATCACCTGAGAAAAAGAAAATCATAAATCACAGGCTGGCAATCGTGCACTTCATCAATATTTACCATAGGCAACACTTGGAAGCAACGAAAATGTCCATCAACAGAGGAATGCACCAAGAAGAAGTGGTCCATGTACACAATGGAATATTAGCCATGGAAAACATTAAAGCACTGCTCTTTGAGGCACCTTAGATGAGGCTGGAGATATTCACAAAACATGAAGTAGGTCGGAAAGCAAAAGACCTATATCCTATATTATCACTTATGGCATTATCTAATAACTGGCACAGATGAACGTATTTCCAAAGAGAAAGACACTCACAGGCTGAGAAAACAAACTATGCTCATCTGAAAGGAAAGGAGGGGGGAAATTGAGAAATGAAGATTAGTGTTACTATACATATACAAATACATATTATATACATGTATCAAAAAGACCGAACATATAGCAAGGGAGGTCGACGGAACACTGTAATATTTTACATGGGAAGAGGATCTGTACATTAATAGACATACATAATGTACAAATGAACCAGATTGTGTACACCTAGGACAAACAATATTCTAAACTTTACCCAGATTAAAAAACTTTTAAAAACCAAGAAGAAGTAATGAGACATGAACTTATGGGGATTTCTCCTGGCAAATTCCATTCTAATTTACAACCTAGGACAATGACTTCCAGAAAGGCTCTGCTGCCCTAGTACCCAGATTGGGGAATGGAGAAATGCTACCTCCTTGTGGCCGTTTCCCACAACAGCAGGTTTGAACCCACTGCGAAAGGTCACTAAATTTTCACCAACTTGCAGTTCTGTAAATGACACCTGCCCTCCAGAAAATTTCTGGGGTCAAAAATCGACCAAAAAATTCAAAAGAGGGCAACCTTCGAAGAAGACAATTTCAAGAGCTATATTGTACTCACGGTTTTTTCTTTTAAGAGAAAAGAAAAAGGCCTAGGTATATGATGCATTTAAAAAAATTTAATGACATGCATACCCATATTACAAAAACCTAACAGCTCACAGCAGTCAGAATGGCTATTAGGAAAAATGCTGCAAAAAATAAACGGTGAAGGGAGTGTTGAGAAAGGCGTACCCTCGGTTGTAAGGGGGGGCATGTAAAGAGCCACTAATGAAAACACAGTGTAGGTGCTTTGAAAAGGGAAACATTGTGCTACCAGTCAATCAATCACAACCACTTCTGGGCCTATCACCTGAGAAAATGAGAATCAAAAAGTCACAGGCTGGCAATCCCGCACTCCAGCACTATTTACCATAGGCAACACTTGGAAGCAACGAAAATGTCCATCAACCGAGGAATGCACCAAGAAGAAGTGGTCCACGTACACAATGGAATATTACTCTAATAATAAATATAAATGAAATTTAAAAACAAACAAAAGCAAGGAGACATCAACATTTGTGGGTTTATCCGGGCACATGGCACTCTAACTTATAACCGAAGAACACCACTGGCCGGTAGGTCTGTTTCCCTAGTACCAGCAAGGGGAACGTAGAAAGGCTGCCGCTCTCTGGCCGTTACCTGCAAAAGCAGGTTTAAAGCCTGAGCTAATGGTCACTTCATATGAACAAGTACTGCAGGGCTGTAAATGAAACCTGCCCTCAAAATGTCTTGAGGGAGATAATGGCCAAAATATTTCAAATGGTGACACATACTTTAAGAAAACACTTTGAAGAAATAAGCTCTAATCACAGCTGGAAAAATAAAAAGGACATGTCTTAAAGATCAATTTCAACGCATTATGAGACACATGCAAATTCAACCACAAAGAGGTATCAGCTCACACCACTCAGAATAACCATCAGCAAAAACTACAAAGAATAAATCCTGAAGGAGCTGGGAAGAAATACATACCCTCCACTTTAAGTGGGACGTAACCTGGAAAGAGCCACTAAGGAGAACAGAATAGAGGTGCCTTTAAAAGGTAAACATTGAGCTACCATATGTTCCAGCAGACCTATTCCTGGACCTATAAACTAAGAAGACAGAATTGGAAGGACACAGGCACGCAAATCTGCATTGCATAGTATTACAATAGCCAAGATATGGAAGTAACCAAAAAGTCCACCGACAGATGGGTAGACAAAGAAGAACTGCTACCTGTACAGATGGAATATGAGCTAGTGAAAAAAATGAAACGATGCCATTTCCAGCACCATAGATGAGTCTAGAAGTAATCACGCAACTTGGAGTAAGTGAGAAAGCGAAAAACACATATCCTATCGTATCACATATAGGTGTTACCTAAAAAATGATACAAACAAAGATATTTCCACAGAGAAACACTTTCATAGATTCATTAAAAAACTTATGGTTCACCAAATGGACAGGTGTGAGGATTGGATACATTACCATATTGAGGTTAACAGAGAGATACAAACACATGTGAAATATAGAATCACCAAAGACCTACGCAATACCAAGAGAAGACTACTCAACATTGTGTCATAACCTACATGGGAAAAGGATCCGAAGAAGAATAGATATATGTATATGTGTGAAAGAACCACATCTTGCACACCTAGAACAAACAAAACATTGTAATCAAGTTTGCTGTGAGAAAAAATAAAAATTAAGTTAAAAATACCAACAAGAAGTAAGGAGACATAAACTTAAAGGGCTTTTTCCTCGCACATTCCATTCTAATTTACAACCTAGAACACCACTTCCAGTAAGGCTCTGTTGCCCTAGTAACCAGATTTGGTAAAGGAGAAATGCTGCCGCCTTGTGGCCGATTCCCGCAAGAGCAGCTTTTAACCCCCAGCTAATGGTCACTTACCATTCACAAGGACTCAGGGCTGTAAAGGACACCTGCCCTCAAAATTGTGCTGAGGTAGGGAATGGATAAAAAAATTCAAAACAGGCAAAATGTTCACGAAGATAGTATGAAGAGGTAAGTTTTACTCACTCTCTTTTTAAAAAAAGGAAAATGGATAAAAGCTCAGCCTCAGGAAGTATTAGACTCATGCAATCTAATCTACAAAAAGTTTTCAACTCACACCAGTCGACTGACCATTGGCAAAAAGTCTACAAACAATAAATGCTGAAGAGGTTTAAGAGAACTGTGTACCCTCTAGCTGCTGGTGAGATGTAAAAGGGTTAAACGCTAATAATGAGAACAGAAAGAAGCTGCGTTGAAAAGAAAAATTGAGGTACCATTCAATCCAGCAGGTGCACCAAAGGGCCTCTCACCTGAGAAGACCAGAATGAAGAAGACCCGGGCTGCAAAAGCTGCACTGCAGCCTTATTCACAATAGACAAGACAGTGAAGCAACCAAAATGTCCATCAACAGATGAAAGGATAAAGAAGAAGTGGTCCATGTACACAATGAATACTAGCCATGGAAAACAATGAAACACTGCTCTTTGAGGCACCATAGATGATCTTGGAGATAATCACAGAACATGAGGTAAGTCGGAAAGGAAAAGTCCTATAACCTATGATATCACTTATAGGCGTTATCTAATAACTGACACAAATGAACATATTTCCACAGAGAAAGGCAATCACAGACTTATTAAAAAAAAACTATGCTTATCTAAAAGGAAAGGTGGGGGGAATGGATACATGAAGATTAGCGTTACCATATGTATACAAATACATATTATATACATATATCAAAAAGACCGACCATATAGCAAGGAAGGATTACGGAACACTCTGTAATAATTTACACGGGAAGAGGATCTCTACATAAATAGGTATATATGATATGTAGATGAACCAGAGTGTGTACACCTTGGACAAGCAACATTCTAACCATTACCCCAATTGAAAAAATTAAAACAACGAACTAGGAGTAATGAGACATAAACTTATGGGGGGTTTTCCTGGCACATTCCATCCAAATTGAAAACCTAGGCAGACAACTTCCAGAACGGCTCTGCTGCCCTAGTACCCAGATTTGGGAATCGAGAAATGCTGCATCCTTGTGGCCGTTTCCCACAACAGCAGCTTTGAACCCACTGCAAAAGGTCACTAATTATTCACCAATTGCAGGTCTGTAAATGACACCGGCCCTCCAAAAAATACTGAGGTCGAAAATCGACCAAAAAATTCTAGAGTGCAACCTTCCAAAAAGAAAATTTGAAGAGGTATATTACACTCACACTTTCTTTCTTTTTTCTTTTAACAGAAAAGTAAAAGGCGTGGAAAAATGATGAATTGTAGGAATTTTTACAGACATGTAAACCCAAATTACAAAAACCTGTCAGCTCACACCAGTCAGAATGGCCATCAACAAAAATGCTGCAAACTAGAAATGCTGACGTGATTGTGGAGAAATGCGTACCCTCGATTCTAAGGGGGACGTGGTAAGAGCCACTAATGAAAGCACAATTGAGGTGCCTTGAAAAGGTAAACGTTGAGCTACCATACCAGTCAATCAATCATACCCACTGCTGGGTCTATCCCCTGAGAAAAGGAAAATCAAAAATCACAGGCTGGCAATCCTGCACTCCAGCAATATTTACCATAGGCAACACTTGGAAGCAACGAAAATGTCCATCAACAGAGGAATGCACCAAGAAGAAGTGGTCCATGTACACATGGAATATTAGCCATGGAAAACATTGAAGCACTGCTCTTTGAGGCACCATAGATGAGCCTGGAGATAATCACAAAACATGAAGTAGGTCGGAAAGCAAAACACCTATATCCTATATTATCACTTATGGCATTATCTAATAACTGGCACAGATGAACGTATTTCCAAAGAGAAAGACACTCACAGGCTGAGAAAACAAACTATGCTCATCTGAAAGGAAAGGAGGGGGGAAATTGAGAAATGAAGATTAGTGTTACTATACATATACAAATACATATTTTGTACATGTATCAAAAAGACCGAACATATAGCAAGGGAGGTCGACGGAACACTGTAATATTTTACATGGGAAGAGGATCTGTACATTAATAGACATACATAATGTACAAATGAACCAGATTGTGTACACCTAGGATAAACAATATTCTAAACTTTACCCAGATTAAAAAACTTTTAAAAACCAAGAAGAAGTAATGAGACATAAACTTATGGGGATTTCTCCTGGCAAATTCCATTCTAATTTACAACCTAGGACAATGACTTCCAGAAAGGCTCTGCTGCCCTAGTACCCAGATTGGGGAATGGAGAAATGCTACCTCCTTGTGGCCGTTTCCCACAACAGCAGGTTTGAACCCACTGCGAAAGGTCACTAAATTTTCACCAACTTGCAGTTCTGTAAATGACACCTGCCCTCCAGAAAATTTCTGGGGTCCAAAATCGACCAAAAAATTCAAAAGAGGGCAACCTTCGAAGAAGACAATTTCAAGAGCTATATTGTACTTACGGTTTTTTCTTTTAAGAGAAAAGAAAAAGGCGTAGGTATATGATGCATTTAAAAAAATTTAATGACATGCATACTCATATTACAAAAACCTAACAGCTCACAGCAGTCAGAATGGCCATTAGGAAAAATGCTGCAAAAAATAAACGGTGAAGGGAGTGTGGAGAAATGCGTACCCTCGGTTGTAAGGGGGGGCATGTAAAGAGCCACTAATGAAAACACAGTGTAGGTGCTTTGAAAAGGGAAACATTGTGCTACCAGTCAATCAATCACAACCACTTCTGGGCCTATCACCTGAGAAAATGAGAATCAAAAAGTCACAGGCTGGCAATCCCGCACTCCAGCACTATTTACCATAGGCAACACTTGGAAGCAACAAAAATGTCCATCAACCGAGGAATGCACCAAGAGGAAGTGTTCCATGTACACAATGGAATATTACTCCAATAATAAATATAAATTAAATCTAAAAAACAAAGCAAAAGTAAGGAGACATCAGCATTTGTGGGTTTATCCGGGCACATTGCACTCTAATTTATAACCGAGGGCCACCAGTGGCCAGAAGGTGTGTTTCCCTAGTTACCAGAGTGGGGAACATAGAAAGGCTGCCGCCTTCTGGCCGTTACCTGCAAAAGCAGCTTTAAAGCCTGTGCTAATGGTCACTTCATATGAACAAGTACTGTAGGGCTGTAAATGAAACCTGCCCTCAAAATGTCTTGAGGGAGGTAATGGCCAAAAAATTTCAAAATGTGACACATACTTTAAGTAAACACTTTGAAGAACTAAGCTGTAATCACAGTTTGATAAATGAAAAGGACATGCTTTAAAGCTCAATTTCAACAGATTATGGGACACATGCAAGTTCAACAACAAAGAGGTCTCAGCTCGTACCTGTCAGAATAACCATCAGCAATAAAACTACAAACAATATATACTGAAGGTGTTTTGGAGAAATGCATACCCTCAACTTTAAGTTGGACGTAACCTGGAAAGAGCCACTAATGAGAACTGAATGGTGGTGCCTTTAAAACGTACACACTGAGCTACCATATTATACAGCAAGCCCACTCCTTGGCCTATAACATAGGAAGATAGATCTGCAAAGACACAGGCAAGCAAATGTGCATTGCAGCAGTATTACAATAGCCAAGACATGGATGCAACCAAAAAGTCCATCAAGAGTTGCGTTGCCAAAGAAGAACTGGTTCATGTACAGATGGAATATTAGCCAGGGAAAAAAATAAAACAAGGCCATTTGCAGCACCATGTATGATTCTTGAGGTAATCAGGCAAATTGTACTAAGTCAGAAAACAAAAGACACATATCCTATAATATCACTTATAGGTCTTAGCTAAAAATTGATACCAATGAAGATATTTCCACAGAGAAATGCAATCACAGATTCATAAAAGAAACTTATGTTTCATCAAATGGAAAGGTGTGCGGATTGGATACATTAGGATATTGGGATTAACATAGATATAGAAACACATGTGAAATATGTAATCACCAAAGACCTACGTAATACCAAGAGAAGATTACTCAACATTGTGTCATAACCTACATGGGGAAATGATCCAAAGAAGAATAGATATATGTATATGTTTAAAAGAACCACATCTTGCACATCTAGAAGAAACAAAACATTTTAATCAAATTTGCTCTGATAAAAAATAAAAATTAAATTAAAAAAAGAACAAGAAGTAATGAGACGTAAACTTAAGGGGCTTTTTGCTGGCACATTGCATTCTACTTTACAACCAGAACATGACTTCCATTAAGGCTCTGTCATCACTAATAAAGCAGCTTTATAAGCAATGTTGAAGATAGCTTAAAAGAAGTCTCACTAATTATTGATAGTAGCAAGAAAACAAAGTAAAGTAAAAATCTCACTGCAAAAAGTATACATAGAGTGAGGATAGTAGATCAAACACTTATTACACTTCTGTAAAGAATAAAAGACAACAATAGTATGTTTTTTTTTAAAAAAGAAAGGGCCCAAATAAATCTGAAATGAAAGAGGTGATGTTACAACAGACACCACAGAAATACAAAGTATCCTCAGATACACACAGGGTAACTCAGGGCTCAGATGGGACAGAGCCCACTCTCCAGTCCCCTGTACATGACTTACAGGAGCCTCAGGAACTGAGGAGGGGGTCCCTGAGGAGAGGCTCAAGATAGAATATGGTAGGCATTAACATGGCTCCATTCATCTTAAACATGCCTGAACTACATTCACACGAGATGATTTTGTCCTGTATGTACATTGGCACCTCTAGTCGGAACTGCAGATCTTTGGCTTCATCACCTCTACTGACAGCATTAGCTTCACCTGCTGTGGACCGTCTCCTATAGGATTTCTAGAACCACCAAACATCAAAGCTTCACAGGACCCAGAGTCTGTGCGACTCCACGCAGAGTCTCAGAGTGTCAACTCCACTCAGATACTCCACTCTTGGAGGGCACACACAAAGTAATGTGCACATCAGGGCCCAGGGGAAAGAGCAGTGACCCCGTAGGAGAATGACCAGAACTACCTGATAGTTTTAGAGGGTCTCCTGCAGAGGCAGGTGGTGGCTGTGGCTGTGGCTCACCGTGAGGACAACGACACTGGCAGCAGAAGTTCTGGGAAATACTCCTTGGTGTGAGCCCTCCCAGAGTCCGCCATTAGCCCCACCAAGAGCAAGGTAGACTCCAGTGCTGGGTTGCCTCAGGCCAAACAACCAACAGGGAGGGAACCCAGCCCCATGGATCAGCAGACAAGCAGATTAAACTTTTTATTAAAGTTTTATTTAATCTGCAGACAAGCGGATTAAAGCTCTGCCCACCAAAGCAACACCCAGCTCTACCCACCACCAGTCCCTCCCATCAGGAAGCTTGCACAAGCCTCTAAGATAGACTCATCCACTGGAGAGCAGACAGCAGAAGGAAGAAGAACTACAATTCTGAAGCCCGTGGAAGGAAAACCACATTCACAGAAAGATAGACAAAATGAAAAGGCAGAGGACTTTATACCAGATCAAGGAACAAGATAAAACCCCAGAAAAAAAACGAAATGAGGTGGAGATAGGGAACCTTCCAGAAAAAGAATCAGAATAAAGATAGTGAAGATGATCCAAGACCTTGGCAAAAGAATGGAGGCAAAAACAAAAAGAATAAAATATCTAGGAATAAACCTACCTAAGGAGACAAAAGACCTGTATGCAGAAAACTATAAGACACTGATGAAAGAAATTAAAGATGATACAAATAGATGGAGACATATACCATGTTCTTGGATTAGAAGAATCAATATTGTGAAAATGACTATACTACCCAAAGCAATCTACAGATTCAATGCAATCCCTATCAAAATACCTTTGGCATTTTCTACAGAACTAGAAAAAAAAATCTTAAAATTTGTAGGGAGACACAAAAGACCCCAGATAGCCAAAGCAGCCTTGAGGGGAAAAAAAAAAAGAGCTGGAGGAATCAGACTTCCAGACTTCAGACTATATTACAAAGCTACAGTAATCAAGATGTTATGGTACTGACACAAAAACAGAAATATAGATCAATAGAACAGGATAGAAAGCACAGAGATAAACCCACGTACCTATGATCCACTAATCTATGACAAAGGAGGCAAGGGTATACAATGGAGAAAAGACAGTGTCTTCAGTAGGTGGTGCTGGGAAAACTGGACAGCTACATGTAAAAGAATGAAATTAGAACACTCCCTAACACCATACACAAAAATAAACTCAAAATGGATTAGAGGCCTAAATGTAAGACCAGCCACTATAAAACTCTTAGAGGAAAACATAAGCAGAACAGTCTATGACATAAATCACAGCAAGATCCTTTTTGACCCACCTCCTAGGGAAATGGAAATAAAAACAAAAATAAAAAAAGTGGGACCTAATGAAACTTAAAATCTTTTGCACAGCAAAGGAAAACATAAGCAAGATGAAAAGACAACCATCAGAATGGGAGAAAATATTTTCAAATGAAGCAAATGGCAAAGGATTAATCTCCAAAAAGCAGCTCATGTAGCTCAATATCACAAAACCAAACAACCCAATCCAAAAATGGGCAGAAGACCTAAATAGACATTTCTCCAAAGAAGATATACAGTTTGCCAACAAACACATGAAAGGATGCTGAACATCACTAATCATTAGAGAAATGCAAATCAAAACTACAGTGAGATATCACCTCACACCAGTCAGAATGGCCATCATCAAAAAATCTACAAACAATAAATGCTGGAGAGGCATTTATTGGAAAAAAGGGAACCCTCTTGCACTGTTGGTGGGAATGTAAATTGATATAGCTACTAGGGAGAACGGTATGGGGGTTCCTTAAAAACTAAAAATAGAACAACCGTACAACCCAGCAATCCCACTACTGGACATTTACCCTGAGAAAACCATAATTCAAAAAGAGTCATGTACCACAATGTTCATGGTAGCTCTATTTACAATAGCCAGGACATGGAAGCAACCTAAGTGTCCATCAACAGATAACTGGATAAAGAAGATGTGGCACATATATACAATGGAACATTATTCAGCCATAAAAAGAAACGAAATTGAGTTATTTGTAGTGAGGTGGATGGATCTAGAGTCTGTCTTACAGAGTGAAGTAAGTCAGAAAGAGAAAAACAAATACCGTATGCTAACACATATATATGGAATCTAAAAGAAAAAAGTTTATGAAGAACCTAGGGGCAGGAAAGGATTAAGGACACAGACGTAGAGAAAGGACTTGAGGACATGGGGAGGGGGAAGGGTAAGCTGGGACAAAGTGAGAGAGTGGTATGGACATATATACACTACCAAATGTAAAATTGATAGCTACTGGGAAGCAGCCACATAGCACAGGGAGATCAGCTCGGTGCTTTGTGACCACCTACAGGGGTGGGATAAGGGAGTGAGAGGGAAGTGCAAGAGGGAGGGGATATGGTGTTATATGTATACGTATAGCTGATTCACTTTTTCATACAGCAGAAACTAACACACAATTGTAAAACAATTATACTCCAATAAAGATGTAAAAGAAAAAAAAAAGAAAGCCCAGAGACAAACCTACACACCTATGGTCCACTAATCTATGACAAAGGAGGCAAGGATATACAATGGAGAAAAGACAGTCTCTTCAATAAGTGGTGCTGGGAAAAATGGACAGCTACATGTAAAAGAATGAAATTAGAACACTCCCTAACACCATACACAAAAAATAAACTCAAAATGGATTAGAGACCGAAATGTTAGACTGGACACTATAAAACTCTTAGAGGAAAACATAGGAAGAATACTCTTTGACATAAATCACAGCAAGATCTTTTTTGATCCACCTCCTAGAGTAATGGAATAAAAAACAAAAATAAACAAATGGGAGCAAATGAAACCTAAAAGCTTTTGGAAAGCAAAGGAAACTACAAAGACGACGAAAAGACAACCCTCAGAATGGGAGAAAATATTTGCAAACGAATCAATGGACAAAGGATTAATCTCCAATATATATAAACAGCTCATGCAGCTCAACAGTAAAAAAACAAACAACCCAATCCAAAAATGGGCAGATGACGTAAATAGACATTTGTCCCGAGAAGACATACAGATGGCCAAGAAGCACATGAAAAGCTGCTCAACATCACTAATTATTGAGAAATATAAACCAAAACTACAATGAGGTATCACCTCACACAAGTTAGAATGGGCATCATCAGAAAATCTACAGACAACAAATGCTGGAGAGGGTGTGGAGAAAAGGGAACCCTCTTACACTATTTGTGGGAATGTAAATTGATACAGTCACGATGGAGAACAGTATGGAGGTTCCTTAAAAAACTAAAAATAGAATTACCATATGACCCAGCAATCCCACTACTGGGCATATACCCAGAGAAAACCATAATTCAAAAAGACACATTCACCACAATGTTCATTGCAGCACTATTTACAATAGCCAGGTCATGGAAGCAACCTAAATGCCCATAGATAGACAAATGGAAAATATGTGGTACATATATAAAATGGAATACTACTCAGCCATAAAAAGGAATGAAATTGGGTCATTTGTAGACACGTGGATAGATCTAGAGACTGTCATACAGAGTGAAGTAAGTCAGAAAAAGAAAAACATATATCGTATATTAATGCATACATGTGGAACCTAGAAAAATGGTACAGATGAACCGGTTTGCAAGGCAGAAATAGAGACACAGACGTAGAGAACAAATGTATGGTCACCAAGGGGGGAAAGTGGCAGGGTGGTGGTGGTGGGATGAATTGCGAGCCTGGGATTGACAGATATACACTTATATGTATAAAATAGATAACCAATAAGAACCTGCTGTATAAAAAAATGAATAAAATAAAATTTAAAAATTTAAAAATATTTAAAAACAGAAAATAGAAAAAAAAGTTCTGTCCTTCCCATAGACGTATTTATATGAATGAATTATTTCCATGCTTATATCTATAAATACAAAAAGAGGAATAAAACCTACCTTGAACCAAAAAAGAAAAAAAAAAAAACAGAACCCACTGGTCATACAGAGGAAATCCCTATCAGGGCACTTGCTCCAGTGGTAAACAATTCTGAAGTTGGTCAGAGGTGGGGAATCATCTCCCATGCAGCCAGCAGCTCCCCCGCAAGGAGCGTCCTCATTGCAAAGCTGGGGGACCGTGAGGAGGCGTCTCTGAGTAAACGTGAGCTGAGCCTCAGGCCAGCTGCTGCTGAACTTTTCCCACCCTTCCCAGGTAAAACACCTGAATGTGTGCAAAGACTTTAAAGCCTAGAGGAAGGGGCTTGGAGTCACACCAGCGACAGCACGCAGGACAACTTGGTGCCTGCAGGCCAGCCAGGACGGTCCTGGCCCCGGGCGCTCTTCTGGAATCTTTCCATTTCCCTGCCTGAGGTACCCCTCCTGTCCCGGTCCCCACTGCTTTTTTCCTTCCTCACCTCTGCCTGGGGATAAACTCCAGCAGCAGGTATGGGTGACACATCCTCTTCTTTAGCAGGTGGCAGCCCGGCAACTCCTGCAGAAAGTCCAGCAGAGCCCCACTCACACGGGGCCACTCATAGAGCCCTGGGCCCTACTCCCTCCCACCAGCACAACCCCGAGACTGCTGACGGGGCAGAGAATATGGCGTCAGGCACAGCTGCAGAGGCTTTTGCTGCCTGGAGGGGTGTTTATATTGACCTCAACCCAGGCACACCTGGGAAGAGCTGGCCGGCCAGGTCAGGCTGCCCAGGTCAGCCAATCCTCGCCCCTCAGGGGCTCAGAGTTGCAGATAATGGGCCTTGCTGCACCGGCCAGATCCAAGGAACAGGTGTAGGGTCCCGAGAGTCAGGATAGACAAGGGGTGGCAGCCCTGGTTTGTTTTCTAATCATTTTATCTGGTCCATGAGTGGAAGACAACTTCAAGAAGACCCTCTCCTAATGAGAGGAACCCAGGAGTCAGGGAGAGGAGGGTTGGTGGGTGGAGACAGAGGCCTGGTGCCCCGGCTGCAGTGGAAGCCCCTGGAAGACCAGGCGGAGGGAGGCCACACAGAGAGAAGCCTAGGGTCACAGACCTGTCGGAGCTGATGTTTGTTAGTTCAAGCCCTGCTCTGAGGTGCTCTGTGTCAGCTCTGAGCGACAGGTGTGCTGGGGGTGCTCTGCAATGAGGACTATGTGCACGGTTCCTGTGTGCCCAGCTCTGCCGGGGTACCTGTCCAAGGGAGCTCCATATCCAGGGAGAGGCCTGCCCACGAGAGCCCCATGAGCTGCTGGGTACCTGCCCAGGTGAGCTCCATATCCTGGGAGGGGCCTAACCACGAGAGCCCCATGGGCTGCTGGGTACCTGCCCAGGTGAGCTCCATATCCTGGGAGGGGCCTAACCACGAGAGCCCCGTGGGCTGCTGGCTACCTGCACAGGTGAGCTCCATATCCTGGGAGGGGCCTGACCATGAGAGCCCCGTAAAGGTAAAGGACGCCAGGACAGTCAGTGAAGCCACAGAGGATATACATCCAGTAGTTCCTAATTCCTACACCCTGCTGGTCATTCTACCATCCACCAGGATATGGTATTCTGTATTAGACTTCAATGATGCCTTCTTCTGTATTCCATTAGTCCCAGAGTCACAAGAAATTTTGGCTGTGAGTGGCACGACTCAACATACAACAAAAACAATACTGCTTGGCCGTCCTGCCCCAGGGGTTCAAAAATTCCCACACCATCTTTGGGGAAACGTTAGCTAAAACCCTAAAAGATCTACCTCTGGAGAAGTGAACCCTCCTTCAATATGCAGACGACATTCTGGGCTTCCCTGGTGGCACAGTGGTTGAGAATCTGCCTACCAATGCAGGGGACACAGGTTCGAGCCCTGGTCTGAGAAGATCCCATATGCCGCGGAGCAACTAGGCCCGTGAGCCACAATTACTGAGCCTGCGCGTCTGGAGCCTGTGCTCCACAATAAGAGAGGCTGCGATAGTGAGAGGCCCGCACACCGCGATGAAGAGTGGCCCCCGCTTGCCGCAACTAGAGAAAGACCTCGCACAGAAACGAAGACCCAACACAGCCATAAATAATAAATAAATAAATTTTAAAAAAAATGCAGACGACATTCTGATCGCCAGCCCTACTAAGGAGGCCTCTGGACTACCTAGCCAATAAAAGATAGAAGGTGTCCAAGAAAAAGGCTCAAATATCACAGACTAAGGTGACCTGCCTGGGCTTCATTCTCACAGAAGATCGGAGAAGCCCATCCCAGGAAAGGGAAGAAGCCATTTGCAGCCTCACCCTTCCTAAAACTAGAAGACAGCTTAGGGGTTCCTGGGGAGACCGGGGTTTGCTGCATCTGGATCCCTAACTACAGTCTAATACCTGGGCCTCTATATGAAACACTGAAAGGAAAAGATGATGATCCTTTTGAATAGCATCCAGAAGCGGCCTTTCAAGAAAGGAAAGAGCAGTCAATTCAGACCCTTGTCCTGGACCTCCCTAATTTAGCTAAACCCTTTGACCTTTATATTCCTGGTCGAAGGCGAATCGCCCTTGGAGTTTTAGTGCAAAAACTGGGACCACTTGAAATGGAACAACGCAAGAATGCCCTCCAGGCATTGGCCAGCCACCCCATCCGACCAGGATACTGGGGGTATCTAAAAACCTGGAAATGAGCAGCCCGCAAGGCCAGCTCCCTCCTAAGGGAAAAGGACGTCACTTGGTGTTCCTAACCACCCACCATGCCCTGAAGTTGCAGGGATCGCTCCGTGGGCACAATGACCTCGAGTGAGGAGGCCCTCCAACCCCAACCTCCAGAGAGACAACCTGGGGCAACAGGCCCCCATGACGACTCGTGTGACCATCACTTGACCTGGAGCTTCTCTCAGAAAACCACAAGAGTGTGCCCCAAAAGAACAGACTATTGCTTGCAGGACTTACTGCACCCAGAGCGGAGCTAATAAACTTGGCAGGGGAACCCTAAATAACGCTGCCACCATAGAAAAGCCTACAGACACCACGGTGACGGCGGCCAATGAGACCAGATGTACTCCTGGTTATTTCAAAAGGGCGGTGACTGAGTGGCCGTCATGGTCCTGGATCACCACCGGCCCTGGACTGTCTGGGAGTTGAGCAGGCAGGGCTCTGACACCTGGTGCTGTTTGTACGTTAATTCAGTGGCCTAACTGAAGAAAGCACAGACTACTGGTCAGAGCATCTAGGCTGGCAGAAACCGTCAGCCTAAGGGGGCCGAACCAATGTGGAGCAGGGTAAAACCGGCCCCCCCAGCGTCCCTGCGCATCTCTTTCCTGGACCCTTAAAGGTCATTAGAATCTATAAAACTTCCAACGCTGGTGCTCAGGCAGACGAGCAGTGAAGGAGGAGGCCTGGGGACAATCAACCTCACCTGGAGGCTGCTGGGGAGAAGTCCTGCCCCTCCCCCGGGTATGAGGACACCCAACTCAGCACGAAGCATTTACAGAAGAGGTGTCTGCACCCTCAGCGCCCCAAGAATGTGGAATGGGACAAGAGGCAGAGGAGGGGTTTGTCACTGGCAAAACCCATTAAAAATTCCTGGGAGATAAAAATAGAATCTGGGCAATAAAATAAAGTCTAACCATTTTTTCCTTTGTGCTTTTTCTAATTTCACTTGTTCCTAGGTTTCCACAGGCAGAGGTCCCACACCTGGCACTTCAGACCCGATTTCCTAGTGCAAAATGGCTGGGCCGACACCTCAGCTCTCGGGGCCCCGTGCAGACTCCGCCACATAGAGCCTGAGCTCCAGCCAACCCGGCCCTCGAGAGCTCCGCCTCGTCCCTCCCGCTGACGCTGACGGGATCCCTACACAGCAGCCCGGCCCACAGCCCACGGGGGAGCGCACGCTCTCACCTCTCCATTCTCTGATCAAAATATAAAGTTTTCCTTTGCTTCTGAACCAAACTCAGTCTCGATCTGTTGGCTCCAATGACACTGGGCAGGGGGACCCTTGTTGGGGCCGACTCTGCAGGATCAGTAACAGAATTTGAGAACATTGTAACTTCAATGAACAGATGTGTGAGCCAAATATTGTAACATCAATGAACAGATGTGTGAGCCAAATATTGTAACTTCAATGAACAGATGTGTGAGCCAAACTGTAATTAACATAGAGCAGTGTATAAGGCTCATGTAAAATAAGGTATTTCTAACACTTCCATTTCATATTTCCATCACTTTATTATAAGCAAGTTCAGTGGAGGGGTTTGTCGTATTTGTCAGGTCAACAGTAGAGAAATGCAGTAATTTCTTTCCAAGGATGTGGATCTACTAATCTTGGCTGAAGTTTCAATCTTGTTTTGAATGATTTTCCATTGAAAATGATACCTCTCTTTCAGCTCCTAGATTTCTGAGAAGTATAAAATCTTGTATTTTTTTATTACCAAAGGGGAAAGGTGGGAGGAGGGATAAATTAACAGTTTCAGATTAACATATACACACTGCTATGTATAAAATATATCATCAACAAGGAACTGCTGTATAGCACAGGGAACTATACTCAATATTTTGTAATAACCCCTAAGGGGAAATAATCTGAAAAACAATAGATATCTATATTGACATCATCTATCAACTACAGATAAAATGGAACCTAAAGGAGGCCGATGGTGAGCGTTTCTGACCATGAAGACTTCAATCCTCTAAAGTTCGGACTCTGCCTACAGCCCAGTCCCTTAATGAACATACATGTACCAGTAGCTTAAAAACTCCCCAGATTGGGGTTCGGGGAGACAGTGATTTGAAAAAATCCCTGGTGTTCTCCTAACATACATGGGACCTTTCCTACAGCTAAAACATGCCTGTGACACACAGAAGATGGTACACGGTTGGATCAGGAAGATTTTGGAAAAGGCACCTCATCTCCTAATCCCCTGGTTGTCGGGATCACACCTCCAGCCTCTTTCCTAGCATTCTCCAAACGTGAGGATATCAGCACCTTCAACATCCTATTGCACAGAGTTTGGAATTTGTCCAGAGGATGAAGGGGAAGGAGGAGAAACAATGAGAGGCAAGCCCTAGATGTTCGGACAGGCACAGGTCACTCTAATTTCCCATCAAGAAGAAGAATTAACCACAGGCTCAGCGTGCGCCACGGAACCAGTATAGGCCCTAAAGCAATCCTGTGGTTTTGCAGCCAGCTCAAAAAAAAGCGAGTTGAAAAATGGAGCTCAGGGGTACTGCAATTCACAAACAGGCAGAGTTATAAATGATCACTCTCGTCCAAAAATATATTGAGGGAAGGCAACGAAGACGATTTGAATGCAAGGCAGAATTGCAGGAAACAAATTTCAGGAGGTAGATTCGAATCGCCTTTAAAGCACATGAAAAGCGGTAAAACGTCGACAATGATGTCCTTGGCCAAAGAGGGTGTATACATTTTTTCTGAATATATTCAGGAAAACACGAATACGCCCTTTTTGGCAAACAAAGCAACCTGGAAAGGCAAATCAGCGCTACAAAGAAGTCTCACTTCCCATCGGTCAAAAGGGCCATGCTGAAAAAACTGTGAAAACCAGAAATGCAGGACAGGCAATGGAGAAATAGGAGGCCTGCTACGCTGCGGGGCGGGCTGAAAATTGCCAACAGCCACTCTGGAGAAGTGTACGGTGTGTCCTGAAACATCTAAAAAACTCAGCTTAGAGAGCATAGGGCACTTCCACTCATGGGCGTATAAATTGGGAAAACTAAAAATCAGCAAGACACAGGCACCCCAAAGTTTAGGGCTGCTCTGTTGACAAGAACCTCCACTTCGTTACACCTTAAATATCCCAGGAAAGAGAAGAATGGATAACGAAGATGTGGTCCTTATGTACAATGGAATATCACTCAGCCATGAAATCAACGTCATAAGGCTAGTAGCAGCATGATGAGTGGATTTAGGTACGACGATCCTAAGTGAAAAAAGTCACAGAGAAAAAGACACTTATCATAAGATATCACTTATAGAGGGAATGTAAAAACCGCTACCCTTGAACTGAATTACAAAACAGAACAGAGTCGCACGTTTAGAAAACACACTATGGCTGCTTAACGGGAAAGGTGAGGTGGGGTGATGCATAAAACAAGGGTTTCAAATTAGCTCAGATACCGTTCCATAAACCCAATATGTAATAGACAAGACCTACTCCTTGCTCAGTGAACTGGACTCAACACCCCCTATTCACCGCCCAAGAATATATCTGACTAGTAAGAATCTTAAAACCTATGTATTGCTATCTCTCTGTAAGTGAGTCAAGTGGGTGTAAAGTGGCAGAAACACAGCAGTGCAAAGCAGCTAAACCCCATTATAAAAATCAATTACTTTTAAAAACCCGTGAAACAAAGACAGTGAAAGAGAGAGAAATTCTTACAAAATTCGTTCAGGGGCTGTGATGCCACCTGGATTGACCATATCTAGACCCACAGCTGATTCAGACATAAGGGTGGACACTCTTGGGGCTGAGAGGTTTGGTGAGGTTGGGTGAGCAAACGCAGACCCTTTAAAGTAATACGGCGAGGTACCCATCCCATGGGTCCCAAATCTCCAGGTTCAAGGGCATCTTCCTACATCGAAAACATGCATGAGAAACCCCGAAGATGGGACACCGTGTGATCGGGAAAGGTTTCTAAAACGCACCTCATTTCTCATCTCCTTGTGCTCCGGTTCGCCATTCCAGCCACTTTACTAGCAATCTCCCTACTTGGAGAATCAGCACCTTTATCCTCCTGTTCCGTACAGGTTGCAATTTCTCCTGAAGATGAACGGGAAGAGGGGGAACCAATGAGAGACTAGCTCTAGGTGTTGGTACAGGCACAGGTCACTCTAATTTCCCATCAGGAAAAAGAATTAACCACAGGCTCAGCCTGCCGCCCGGAGCCAGAATAGGGCCTGAAGCAATCCTGCGCTTTTGCGGCCAGCTCCCAAGAAAGCGAGTTGAGAAATGGAGCTCAGGGGCACTGCAATTCACAGACCTGCACAGTTAGAAATGATAACTCTCGTCCACAAATATATTGAGGCAAGGAAACGAGGAGGATTTGAAAGCAAGGCAGAATTGCAGGAAACAGATTTCAGGAGGTAGATTCGAATCGCCTTTAAAGCACAGGAAAAGCTGCAAAACCTCGACAATGATGCCCTTGGCCAAAAAGGGCGTATGCGTTTTTTCCTGAATATATTCAGGAAAAAACGCATACGCCCTTTTTGGCCAACCAAGCAACCTGGAAAGGCAAATCAGCGCTACAAAGAAGTCTCGCTTCCCTTCGGTCAAAAGGGCCATGCTGAATAAAGTGTCAAAACCAGAAATGCAGGACAGGCCATGGAGAAATGGGAGCCTTGCTACGCTGATGGGCGGGCTGTAAATGGCCAACAGCCACTCTGGAGAAGTGTACGGTGTGTCCTGAAACATCTAAAAAACTCAGCTTAGAGAGCATAGGGCACTTCCACTCATGGGCGTATAAATTGGGAAAACTAAAAATCAGCAAGACACAGGCACCCCAAAGTTTAGGGCTGCTCTGTTGACAAGAACCTCCACTTCGTTACACCTGAAACATCCCAGGAAAGAGAAGAATGGATAAAGAAGTTGTGGTCCTTATGTACAATGGAATATCACTCAGCCATGAAATCAACGTCATAAGGCTAGGAGCAGCATGATGAGTGGATTTAGGTACGACGATTCTAAGTGAAATAAGTCACACAGAAAAAGACACTTACCATAAGATATCACTTATAGAGGGAATGTAAAAACCGCTACCCTTGAACTGAATTACAAAACAGAACAGAGTCGCACGTTTAGAAAACACACTATGGCTGCTTAACGGGAAAGGTGAGGTGGGGTGATGCATAAAACAAGGGTTTCAAATTAGCTCAGATACCGTTCCATAAACCCAATATGTAATAGACAAGACCTACTCCTTGCTCAGTGAACTGGACTCAACACCCCCTATTCACCGCCGAAGAATATATCTGACTAGTAAGAATCTTAAAACCTATGTATTGCTATCTCTCTGTAAGTGAGTCAAGTGGGTGTAAAGCGGCATAAACACAGCAGTGCAAAGCAGCTAAACCCCATTATAAAAATCAATTAGTTTTAAAAACCCGTGAAACAAAGACAGTGAAAGAGAGAGAAATTCTTACAAAATTCATTCAGGGGCTGCGATGCCACCTGGATTGACCATATCTAGACCCACAGCTGACTGAGACATAAGGGTGGACACTCTTGGGGCTGAGAGTTTTGGTGAGGTTGGGTGAGCTAACGCAGACCCTTTAAAGTAATACGGCGTGGTACCCATCCCATGGGTCCCAAATCTCCAGGTTCAAGGGCATCTTCCTACATCGAAAACATGCATGAGAAACCCAGAAGATGGTACACCGTGTGATCGGGAAAGGTTTCTAAAACGCACCTCATTTCTCATCTCCTTGTGCTCCGGTTCGCCATTCCAGCCACTTTACTAGCAATCTCCCTCCTTGGAGAATCAGCACCTTTAACCTCCTGTTCCGTACAGGTTGCAATTTGTCCTGAGGATGAACGGGAAGAGGGGGAACCAATGAGAGACTAGCTCTAGGTGTTGGGACAGGCACAGGTCACTCTATTTTCCCATCAGGAAGAAGAATCAACCACAGGCTCAGCCTGCCGCCCGGAGCCAGAATAGGGCCTGAAGCAATCCTGCGCTTTTGCGGCCAGCTCCCAAAAAGCGAGTTGAGAAATGGAGCTCAGGGGCACTGCAATTCACAGACCTGCACAGTTAGAAATGATAACTCTCGTCCACAAATATATTGAGGGAAGGCAACGAAGAGGATTTGAAACCAAGGCAGAATTGCAGGAAACAGATTTCAGGAGGTAGATTCGAATCGCCTTTAAAGCACAGGAAAAGCGGCAAAACCTCGACAATGATGCCCTTGGCCAAAAAGGGCGTATGCGTTTTTTCCTGAATATATTCAGGAAAAAACGCATACGCCCTTTTTGGCCAACCAAGCAACCTGGAAAGGCAAATCAGCGCTACAAAGAAGTCTCGCTTCCCATCGGTCAAAAGGGCCATGCTGAATAAAGTGTCAAAACCAGAAATGCAGGACAGGCCATGGAGAAATGGGAGCCTTGCTACGCTGATGGGCGGGCTGTAAATGGCCAACAGCCACTCTGGAGAAGTGTACGGTGTGTCCTGAAACATCTAAAAAACTCAGCTTAGAGAGCATAGGGCACTTCCACTCATGGGCGAATAAATTGGGAAAACTAAAAATCAGCAAGACACAGGCACCCCAAAGTTTAGGGCTGCTCTGCTGACAAGAACCTCCACTTCGTTACACCTGAAACATCCCAGGAAAGAGAAGAATGGATAAAGAAGTTGTGGTCCTTATGTACAATGGAATATCACTCAGCCATGAAATCAACGTCATAAGGCTAGGAGCAGCATGATGAGTGGATTTAGGTACGACGATTCTAAGTGAAATAAGTCACACAGAAAAAGACACTTACCATAAGATATCACTTATAGAGGGAATGTAAAAACCGCTACCCTTGAACTGAATTACAAAACAGAACAGAGTCGCACGTTTAGAAAACACACTATGGCTGCTTAACGGGAAAGGTGAGGTGGGGTGATGCATAAAACAAGGGTTTCAAATTAGCTCAGATACCGTTCCATAAACCCAATATGTAATAGACAAGACCTACTCCTTGCTCAGTTTACTGGACTCAACACCCCCTATTCACCGCCCAAGAATATATTTGACTAGTAAGAATCTTAAAACCTATGTATTGCTATCTCTCTGTAAGTGAGTCAAGTGGGTGTAAAGCGGCATAAACACAGCAGTGCAAAGCAGCTAAACCCCATTCTAAAAATCAATTACTTTTAAAAACCCGTGAACCAAAGACAGTGAAAGAGAGAGAAATTCTTACAAAATTCGTTCAGGGGCTGCGATGCCACCTGGATTGACCATATCTAGACCCACAGCTGATTGAGACATAAGAGTGGACACTCTTGGGGCTGAGAGGTTTGGTGAGGTTGGGTGAGCTAACGCAGACCCTGTAAAGTAATACGGCGTGGTACCCATCCCATGGGTCCCAAATCTCCAGGTTCAAGGGCATCTTCCTACATCGAAAACATGCATGAGAAACCCAGAAGATGGTACACCGTGTGATCGGGAAAGGTTTCTAAAACGCACCTCATTTCTCATCTCCTTGTGCTCCGGTTCGCCATTCCAGCCGCTTTACTAGCAACCTCCCTGCTTGGAGAATCAGCACCTTTAACCTCCTGTTCCGTACAGGTTGCAATTTGTCCTGAGGATGAACGGGAAGAGGGGGAACCAATGAGAGACTAGCTCTAGGTGTTGGGACAGACACAGGTCACTCTATTTTCCCATCAGGAAGAAGAATTAACCACAGGCTCAGCCTGCCGCCCGGAGCCAGAAGAGGGCCTGAAGCAATCCTGCGCTTTTGCGGCCAGCTCCCAAGAAAGCGAGTTGAGAAATGGAGCTCAGGGGCACTGCAATTCACAGACCTGCACAGTTAGAAATGAAAACTCTCGTCCACAAATATATTGAGGGAAGGCAACGAAGAGAATTTGAAAGCAAGGCAGAATTGCAGGAAACAGATTTCAGGAGGTAGATTCGAATCGCCTTTAAAGCACAGGAAAAGCGGCAAAACCTCGACAATGATGCCCTTGGCCAAAAAGGGCGTATGCGTTTTTTCCTGAATATATTCAGGAAAAAACGCATACGCCCTTTTTGGCCAACCAAGCAACCTGGAAAGGCAAATCAGCGCTACAAAGAAGTCTCGCTTCCCATCGGTCAAAAGGGCCATGCTGAATAAAGTGTCAAAACCAGAAATGCAGGACAGGCCATGGAGAAATGGGAGCCTTGCTACGCTGATGGGCGGGCTGTAAATGGCCAACAGCCACTCTGGAGAAGTGTACGGTGTGTCCTGAAACATCTAAAAAACTCAGCTTAGAGAGCATAGGGCACTTCCACTCATGGGCGAATAAATTGGGAAAACTAAAAATCAGCAAGCCACAGGCACCCCAAAGTTTAGGGCTGCTCTGCTGACAAGAACCTCCACTTCGTTACACCTGAAACATCCCAGGAAAGAGAAGAATGGATAAAGAAGTTGTGGTCCTTAGGTACAATGGAATATCACTCAGCCATGAAATCAACGTCATAAGGCTAGGAGCAGCATGATGAGTGGATTTAGGTACGACGATTCTAAGTGAAATAAGTCACACAGAAAAAGACACTTACCATAAGATATCACTTATAGAGGGAATGTAAAAACCGCTACCCTTGAACTGAATTACAAAACAGAACAGAGTCGCACGTTTAGAAAACACACTATGGCTGCTTAACGGGAAAGGTGAGGTGGGGTGATGCATAAAACAAGGGTTTCAAATTAGCTCAGATACCGTTCCATAAACCCAATATGTAATAGACAAGACCTACTCCTTGCTCAGTTTACTGGACTCAACACCCCCTATTCACCGCCCAAGAATATATTTGACTAGTAAGAATCTTAAAACCTATGTATTGCTATCTCTCTGTAAGTGAGTCAAGTGGGTGTAAAGCGGCATAAACACAGCAGTGCAAAGCAGCTAAACCCCATTCTAAAAATCAATTACTTTTAAAAACCCGTGAACCAAAGACAGTGAAAGAGAGAGAAATTCTTACAAAATTCGTTCAGGGGCTGCGATGCCACCTGGATTGACCATATCTAGACCCACAGCTGATTGAGACATAAGAGTGGACACTCTTGGGGCTGAGAGGTTTGGTGAGGTTGGGTGAGCTAACGCAGACCCTGTAAAGTAATACGGCGTGGTACCCATCCCATGGGTCCCAAATCTCCAGGTTCAAGGGCATCTTCCTACATCGAAAACATGCATGAGAAACCCAGAAGATGGTACACCGTGTGATCGGGAAAGGTTTCTAAAACGCACCTCATTTCTCATCTCCTTGTGCTCTGGTTCGCCATTCCAGCCGCTTTACTAGCAATCTCCCTCCTTGGAGAATCAGCACCTTTAACCTCCTGTTCCGTACAGGTTGCAATTTGTCCTGAGGATGAACGGGAAGAGGGGGAACCAATGAGAGACTAGCTCTAGGTGTTGGGACAGACACAGGTCACTCTATTTTCCCATCAGGAAGAAGAATTAACCACAGGCTCAGCCTGCCGCCCGGAGCCAGAAGAGGGCCTGAAGCAATCCTGCGCTTTTGCGGCCAGCTCCCAAGAAAGCGAGTTGAGAAATGGAGCTCAGGGGCACTGCAATTCACAGACCTGCACAGTTAGAAATGAAAACTCTCGTCCACAAATATATTGAGGGAAGGCAACGAAGAGAATTTGAAAGCAAGGCAGAATTGCAGGAAACAGATTTCAGGAGGTAGATTCGAATCGCCTTTAAAGCACAGGAAAAGCGGCAAAACCTCGACAATGATGCCCTTGGCCAAAAAGGGCGTATGCGTTTTTTCCTGAATATATTCAGGAAAAAACGCATACGCCCTTTTTGGCCAACCAAGCAACCTGGAAAGGCAAATCAGCGCTACAAAGAAGTCTCGCTTCCCATCGGTCCAAAGGTCCATGCTGAATAAAGGGTCAAAACCAGAAATGCAGGACAGGCCATGGAGAAATGGGAGCCTTGCTACGCTGATGGGCGGGCTGTAAATGGCCAACAGCCACTCTGGAGAAGTGTACGGTGTGTCCTGAAACATCTAAAAAACTCAGCTTAGAGAGCATAGGGCACTTCCACTCATGGGCGAATAAATTGGGAAAACTAAAAATCAGCAAGCCACAGGCACCCCAAAGTTTAGGGCTGCTCTGCTGACAAGAACCTCCACTTCGTTACACCTGAAACATCCCAGGAAAGAGAAGAATGGATAAAGAAGTTGTGGTCCTTAGGTACAATGGAATATCACTCAGCCATGAAATCAACGTCATAAGGCTAGGAGCAGCATGATGAGTGGATTTAGGTACGACGATTCTAAGTGAAATAAGTCACACAGAAAAAGACACTTACCATAAGATATCACTTATAGAGGGAATGTAAAAACCGCTACCCTTGAACTGAATTACAAAACAGAACAGAGTCGCACGTTTAGAAAACACACTATGGCTGCTTAACGGGAAAGGTGAGGTGGGGTGATGCATAAAACAAGGGTTTCAAATTAGCTCAGATACCGTTCCATAAACCCAATATGTAATAGACAAGACCTACTCCTTGCTCAGTTTACTGGACTCAACACCCCCTATTCACCGCCCAAGAATATATTTGACTAGTAAGAAACTTAAAACCTATGTATTGCTATCTCTCTGTAAGTGAGTCAAGTGGGTGTAAAGCGGCATAAACACAGCAGTGCAAAGCAGCTAAACCCCATTCTAAAAATCAATTACTTTTAAAAACCCGTGAACCAAAGACAGTGAAAGAGAGAGAAATTCTTACAAAATTCGTTCAGGGGCTGCGATGCCACCTGGATTGACCATATCTAGACCCACAGCTGATTGAGACATAAGAGTGGACACTCTTGGGGCTGAGAGGTTTGGTGAGGTTGGGTGAGCTAACGCAGACCCTGTAAAGTAATACGGCGTGGTACCCATCCCATGGGTCCCAAATCTCCAGGTTCAAGGGCATCTTCCTACATCGAAAACATGCATGAGAAACCCAGAAGATGGTACACCGTGTGATCGGGAAAGGTTTCTAAAACGCACCTCATTTCTCATCTCCTTGTGCTCCGGTTCGCCATTCCAGCCGCTTTACTAGCAATCTCCCTCCTTGGAGAATCAGCACCTTTAACCTCCTGTTCCGTACAGGTTGCAATTTGTCCTGAGGATGAACGGGAAGAGGGGGAACCAATGAGAGACTAGCTCTAGGTGTTGGGACAGACACAGGTCACTCTATTTTCCCATCAGGAAGAAGAATTAACCACAGGCTCAGCCTGCCGCCTGGAGCCAGAAGAGGGCCTGAAGCAATCCTGCGCTTTTGCGGCCAGCTCCCAAGAAAGCGAGTTGAGAAATGGAGCTCAGGGGCACTGCAATTCACAGACCTGCACAGTTAGAAATGAAAACTCTCGTCCACAAATATATTGAGGGAAGGCAACGAAGAGAATTTGAAAGCAAGGCAGAATTGCAGGAAACAGATTTCAGGAGGTAGATTCGAATCGCCTTTAAAGCACAGGAAAAGCGGCAAAACCTCGACAATGATGCCCTTGGCCAAAAAGGGCGTATGCGTTTTTTCCTGAATATATTCAGGAAAAAACGCATACGCCCTTTTTGGCCAACCAAGCAACCTGGAAAGGCAAATCAGCGCTACAAAGAAGTCTCGCTTCCCATCGGTCAAAAGGGCCATGCTGAATAAAGTGTCAAAACCAGAAATGCAGGACAGGCCATGGAGAAATGGGAGCCTTGCTACGCTGATGGGCGGGCTGTAAATGGCCAACAACCACTCTGGAGAAGTGTACGGTGTGTCCTGAAACATCTAAAAAACTCAGCTTAGAGAGCATAGGGCACTTCCACTCATGGGCGTATAAATTGGGAAAACTAAAAATCAGCAAGACACAGGCACCCCAAAGTTTAGGGCTGCTCTGTTGACAAGAACCTCCACTTCGTTACACCTGAAATATCCCAGGAAAGAGAAGAATGGATAAAGAAGTTGTGGTCCTTATGTACAATGGAATATCACTCAGCCATGAAATCAACGTCATAAGGCTAGGAGCAGCATGATGAGTGGATTTAGGTACGACGATTCTAAGTGAAATAAGTCACACAGAAAAAGACACTTATCATAAGATATCACTTATAGAGGGAATGTAAAAACCGCTACCCTTGAACTGAATTACAAAACAGAACAGAGTCGCACGTTTAGAAAACACACTATGGCTGCTTAACGGGAAAGGTGAGGTGGGGTGATGCATAAAACAAGGGTTTCAAATTAGCTCAGATACCGTTCCATAAACCCAATATGTAATAGACAAGACCTACTCCTTGCTCAGTTTACTAGACTCAACACCCCCTATTCACCGCCCAAGAATATATTTGACTAGTAAGAATCTTAAAACCTATGTATTGCTATCTCTCTGTAAGTGAGTCAAGTGGGTGTAAAGCGGCATAAACACAGCAGTGCAAAGCAGCTAAACCCCATTCTAAAAATCAATTACTTTTAAAAACCCATGAACCAAAGACAGTGAAAGAGAGAGAAATTCTTACAAAATTCGTTCAGGGGCTGCGATGCCACCTGGATTGACCATATCTAGACCCACAGCTGATTGAGACATAAGGGTGGACACTCTTGGGGCTGAGAGGTTTGGTGAGGTTGGGTGAGCTAACGCAGACCCTGTAAAGTAATACAGCGTGGTACCCATCCCATGGGTCCCAAATCTCCAGGTTCAAGGGCATCTTCCTACATCGAAAACATGCATGAGAAACCCAGAAGATGGTACACCGTGTGATCGGGAAAGGTTTCTAAAACGCACCTCATTTCTCATCTCCTTGTGCTCCGGTTCGCCATTCCAGCCACTTTACTAGCAATCTCCCTCCTTGGAGAATCAGCACCTTTAACCTCCTGTTCCGTACAGGTTGCAATTTGTCCTGAGGATGAACGGGAAGAGGGGGAACCAATGAGAGACTAGCTCTAGGTGTTGGGACAGGCACAGGTCACTCTATTTTCCCATCAGGAAGAAGAATTAACCACAGGCTCAGCCTGCCGCCCGGAGCCAGAATAGGGCCTGAAGCAATCCTGCGCTTTTGCGGCCAGCTCCCAAGAAAGCGAGTTGAGAAATGGAGCTCAGGGGCACTGCAATTCACAGACCTGCACAGTTAGAAATGATAACTCTCGTCCACAAATATATTGAGGGAAGGCAACGAAGAGAATTTGAAAGCAAGGCAGAATTGCAGGAAACAGATTTCAGGAGGTAGATTCGAATCGCCTTTAAAGCACAGGAAAAGCGGCAAAACCTCGACAATGATGCCCTTGGCCAAAAAGGGCGTATGCGTTTTTTCCTGAATATATTCAGGAAAAAACTCATACGCCCTTTTTGGCCAACCAAGCAACCTGGAAAGGCAAATCAGCGCTACAAAGAAGTCTCGCTTCCCATCGGTCAAAAGGGCCATGCTGAATAAAGTGTCAAAACCAGAAATGCAGGACAGGCCATGGAGAAATGGGAGCCTTGCTACGCTGATGGGCGGGCTGTAAATGGCCAACAGCCACTCTGGAGAAGTGTACGGTGTGTCCTGAAACATCTAAAAAACTCAGCTTAGAGAGCATAGGGCACTTCCACTCATGGGCGTATAAATTGGGAAAACCAAAAATCAGCAAGACACAGGCACCCCAAAGTTTAGGGCTGCTCTGTTGACAAGAACCTCCACTTCGTTACACCTGAAACATCCCAGGAAAGAGAAGAATGGATAAAGAAGTTGTGGTCCTTATGTACAATGGAATATCACTCAGCCATGAAATCAACGTCATAAGGCTAGGAGCAGCATGATGAGTGGATTTAGGTACGACGATTCTAAGTGAAATAAGTCACACAGAAAAAGACACTTATCATAAGATATCACTTATAGAGGGAATGTAAAAACCGCTACCCTTGAACTGAATTACAAAACAGAACAGAGTCGCACGTTTAGAAAACACACTATGGCTGCAAAACGGGAAAGGTGAGGTGGGGTGATGCATAAAACAAGGGTTTCAAATTAGCTCAGATACCGTTCCATAAACCCAATATGTAATAGACAAGACCTACTCCTTGCTCAGTTTACTGGACTCAACACCCCCTATTCACCGCCCAAGAATATATTTGACTAGTAAGAATCTTAAAACCTATGTATTGCTATCTCTCTGTAAGTGAGTCAAGTGGGTGTAAAGCGGCATAAACACAGCAGTGCAAAGCAGCTAAACCCCATTATAAAAATCAATTACTTTTAAAAACCCGTGAACCAAAGACAGTGAAAGAGAGAGAAATTCTTACAAAATTCGTTCAGGGGCTGCGATGCCACCTGGATTGACCATATCTAGACCCACAGCTGATTGAGACATAAGAGTGGACACTCTTGGGGCTGAGAGGTTTGGTGAGGTTGGGTGAGCTAACGCAGACCCTGTAAAGTAATACGGCGTGGTACCCATCCCATGGGTCCCAAATCTCCAGGTTCAAGGGCATCTTCCTACATCGAAAACATGCATGAGAAACCCAGAAGATGGTACACCGTGTGATCGGGAAAGGTTTCTAAAACGCACCTCATTTCTCATCTCCTTGTGCTCCGGTTCGCCATTCCAGCCGCTTTACTAGCAATCTCCCTCCTTGGAGAATCAGCACCTTTAACCTCCTGTTCCGTACAGGTTGCAATTTGTCCTGAGGATGAACGGGAAGAGGGGGAACCAATGAGAGACTAGCTCTAGGTGTTGGGACAGGCACAGGTCACTCTATTTTCCCATCAGGAAGAAGAATTAACCACAGGCTCAGCCTGCCGCCCGGAGCCAGAATAGGGCCTGAAGCAATCCTGCGCTTTTGCGGCCAGCTCCCAAGAAAGCGAGTTGAGAAATGGAGCTCAGGGGCACTGCAATTCACAGACCTGCACAGTTAGAAATGATAACTCTCGTCCACAAATATATTGAGGGAAGGCAACGAAGAGAATTTGAAAGCAAGGCAGAATTGCAGGAAACAGATTTCAGGAGGTAGATTCGAATCGCCTTTAAAGCACAGGAAAAGCGGCAAAACCTCGACAATGATGCCCTTGGCCAAAAAGGGCGTATGCGTTTTTTCCTGAATATATTCAGGAAAAAACTCATACGCCCTTTTTGGCCAACCAAGCAACCTGGAAAGGCAAATCAGCGCTACAAAGAAGTCTCGCTTCCCATCGGTCAAAAGGGCCATGCTGAATAAAGTGTCAAAACCAGAAATGCAGGACAGGCCATGGAGAAATGGGAGCCTTGCTACGCTGATGGGCGGGCTGTAAATGGCCAACAGCCACTCTGGAGAAGTGTACGGTGTGTCCTGAAACATCTAAAAAACTCAGCTTAGAGAGCATAGGGCACTTCCACTCATGGGCGTATAAATTGGGAAAACCAAAAATCAGCAAGACACAGGCACCCCAAAGTTTAGGGCTGCTCTGTTGACAAGAACCTCCACTTCGTTACACCTGAAACATCCCAGGAAAGAGAAGAATGGATAAAGAAGTTGTGGTCCTTATGTACAATGGAATATCACTCAGCCATGAAATCAACGTCATAAGGCTAGGAGCAGCATGATGAGTGGATTTAGGTACGACGATTCTAAGTGAAATAAGTCACACAGAAAAAGACACTTATCATAAGATATCACTTATAGAGGGAATGTAAAAACCGCTACCCTTGAACTGAATTACAAAACAGAACAGAGTCGCACGTTTAGAAAACACACTATGGCTGCAAAACGGGAAAGGTGAGGTGGGGTGATGCATAAAACAAGGGTTTCAAATTAGCTCAGATACCGTTCCATAAACCCAATATGTAATAGACAAGACCTACTCCTTGCTCAGTTTACTGGACTCAACACCCCCTATTCACCGCCCAAGAATATATTTGACTAGTAAGAATCTTAAAACCTATGTATTGCTATCTCTCTGTAAGTGAGTCAAGTGGGTGTAAAGCGGCATAAACACAGCAGTGCAAAGCAGCTAAACCCCATTCTAAAAATCAATTACTTTTAAAAACCCGTGAACCAAAGACAGTGAAAGAGAGAGAAATTCTTACAAAATTCGTTCAGGGGCTGCGATGCCACCTGGATTGACCATATCTAGACCCACAGCTGATTGAGACATAAGAGTGGACACTCTTGGGGCTGAGAGGTTTGGTGAGGTTGGGTGAGCTAACGCAGACCCTGTAAAGTAATACGGCGTGGTACCCATCCCATGGGTCCCAAATCTCCAGGTTCAAGGGCATCTTCCTACATCGAAAACATGCATGAGAAACCCAGAAGATGGTACACCGTGTGATCGGGAAAGGTTTCTAAAACGCACCTCATTTCTCATCTCCTTGTGCTCCGGTTCGCCATTCCAGCCGCTTTACTAGCAATCTCCCTCCTTGGAGAATCAGCACCTTTAACCTCCTGTTCCGTACAGGTTGCAATTTGTCCTGAGGATGAACGGGAAGAGGGGGAACCAATGAGAGACTAGCTCTAGGTGTTGGGACAGGCACAGGTCACTCTATTTTCCCATCAGGAAGAAGAATTAACCACAGGCTCAGCCTGCCGCCCGGAGCCAGAAGAGGGCCTGAAGCAATCCTGCGCTTTTGCGGCCAGCTCCCAAGAAAGCGAGTTGAGAAATGGAGCTCAGGGGCACTGCAATTCACAGACCTGCACAGTTAGAAATGAAAACTCTCGTCCACAAATATATTGAGGGAAGGCAACGAAGAGAATTTGAAAGCAAGGCAGAATTGCAGGAAACAGATTTCAGGAGGTAGATTCGAATCGCCTTTAAAGCACAGGAAAAGCGGCAAAACCTCGACAATGATGCCCTTGGCCAAAAAGGGCGTATGCGTTTTTTCCTGAATATATTCAGGAAAAAACTCATACGCCCTTTTTGGCCAACCAAGCAACCTGGAAAGGCAAATCAGCGCTACAAAGAAGTCTCGCTTCCCATCGGTCAAAAGGGCCATGCTGAATAAAGTGTCAAAACCAGAAATGCAGGACAGGCCATGGAGAAATGGGAGCCTTGCTACGCTGATGGGCGGGCTGTAAATGGCCAACAGCCACTCTGGAGAAGTGTACGGTGTGTCCTGAAACATCTAAAAAACTCAGCTTAGAGAGCATAGGGCACTTCCACTCATGGGCGTATAAATTGGGAAAACCAAAAATCAGCAAGACACAGGCACCCCAAAGTTTAGGGCTGCTCTGTTGACAAGAACCTCCACTTCGTTACACCTGAAACATCCCAGGAAAGAGAAGAATGGATAAAGAAGTTGTGGTCCTTATGTACAATGGAATATCACTCAGCCATGAAATCAACGTCATAAGGCTAGGAGCAGCATGATGAGTGGATTTAGGTACGACGATTCTAAGTGAAATAAGTCACACAGAAAAAGACACTTATCATAAGATATCACTTATAGAGGGAATGTAAAAACCGCTACCCTTGAACTGAATTACAAAACAGAACAGAGTCGCACGTTTAGAAAACACACTATGGCTGCAAAACGGGAAAGGTGAGGTGGGGTGATGCATAAAACAAGGGTTTCAAATTAGCTCAGATACCGTTCCATAAACCCAATATGTAATAGACAAGACCTACTCCTTGCTCAGTTTACTGGACTCAACACCCCCTATTCACCGCCCAAGAATATATTTGACTAGTAAGAATCTTAAAACCTATGTATTGCTATCTCTCTGTAAGTGAGTCAAGTGGGTGTAAAGCGGCATAAACACAGCAGTGCAAAGCAGCTAAACCCCATTCTAAAAATCAATTACTTTTAAAAACCCGTGAACCAAAGACAGTGAAAGAGAGAGAAATTCTTACAAAATTCGTTCAGGGGCTGCGATGCCACCTGGATTGACCATATCTAGACCCACAGCTGATTGAGACATAAGAGTGGACACTCTTGGGGCTGAGAGGTTTGGTGAGGTTGGGTGAGCTAACGCAGACCCTGTAAAGTAATACGGCGTGGTACCCATCCCATGGGTCCCAAATCTCCAGGTTCAAGGGCATCTTCCTACATCGAAAACATGCATGAGAAACCCAGAAGATGGTACACCGTGTGATCGGGAAAGGTTTCTAAAACGCACCTCATTTCTCATCTCCTTGTGCTCCGGTTCGCCATTCCAGCCGCTTTACTAGCAATCTCCCTCCTTGGAGAATCAGCACCTTTAACCTCCTGTTCCGTACAGGTTGCAATTTGTCCTGAGGATGAACGGGAAGAGGGGGAACCAATGAGAGACTAGCTCTAGGTGTTGGGACAGGCACAGGTCACTCTATTTTCCCATCAGGAAGAAGAATTAACCACAGGCTCAGCCTGCCGCCCGGAGCCAGAAGAGGGCCTGAAGCAATCCTGCGCTTTTGCGGCCAGCTCCCAAGAAAGCGAGTTGAGAAATGGAGCTCAGGGGCACTGCAATTCACAGACCTGCACAGTTAGAAATGAAAACTCTCGTCCACAAATATATTGAGGGAAGGCAACGAAGAGAATTTGAAAGCAAGGCAGAATTGCAGGAAACAGATTTCAGGAGGTAGATTCGAATCGCCTTTAAAGCACAGGAAAAGCGGCAAAACCTCGACAATGATGCCCTTGGCCAAAAAGGGCGTATGCATTTTTTCCTGAATATATTCAGGAAAAAACGCATACGCCCTTTTTGGCCAACCAAGCAACCTGGAAAGGCAAATCAGCGCTACAAAGAAGTCTCGCTTCCCATCGGTCAAAAGGGCCATGCTGAATAAAGTGTCAAAACCAGAAATGCAGGACAGGCCATGGAGAAATGGGAGCCTTGCTACGCTGATGGGCGGGCTGTAAATTACCAACAGCCACTCTGGAGAAGTGTACGGTGTGTCCTGAAACATCTAAAAAACTCAGCTTAGAGAGCAAAGGGCACTTCCACTCATGGGCGTATAAATTGGGAAAACTAAAAATCAGCAAGACACAGGCACCCCAAAGTTTAGGGCTGCTGTGTTGACAAGAAACTCCACTTCGTTCCACCTGAAATATCCCAGGAAAGAGAAGAATGGATAAAGAAGTTGTGGTCCTTATGTACTATGGAATATCACTCAGCCATGAAATCAACGTCATAAGGCTAGGAGCAGCATGATGAGTGGATTTAGTTACGACGATTCTAAGTGAAATAAGTCACACAGAAAAAGACACTTATCATAAGATATCACTTATAGAGGGAATGTAAAAACCGCTACCCTTGAACTGAATTACAAAACAGAACAGAGTCGCACGTTTAGAAAACACACTATGGCTGCTTAACGGGAAAGGTGAGGTGGGGTGATGCATAAAACAAGGGTTTCAAATTAGCTCAGATACCGTTCCATAAACCCAATATGTAATAGACAAGACCTACTCCTTGCTCAGTTTACTGGACTCAACACCCCCTATTCACCGCCCAAGAATATATTTGACTGGTAAGAATCTTAAAACCTATGTATTGCTATCTCTCTGTAAGTGAGTCAAGTGGGTGTAAAGCGGCATAAACACAGCAGTGCAAAGCAGCTAAACCCCATTATAAAAATCAATTACTTTTAAAGACCCGTGAAACAAAGACAGTGAAAGAGAGACAAATTCTTACAAAATTCGTTCAGGGGCTGCGATGCCACCTGGATTGACCATATCTAGACCCACAGCTGACTGAGACATAAGGGTGGACACTCTTGGGGCTGAGAGGTTTGGTGAGGTTGGGTGAGCTAACGCAGACCCTGTAAAGTAATACGGCGTGGTACCCATCCCATGGGTCCCAAATCTCCAGGTTCAAGGGCATCTTCCTACATCGAAAACATGCATGAGAAACCCAGAAGATGGTACACCGTGTGATCGGGAAAGGTTTCTAAAACGCACCTCATTTCTCATCTCCTTGTGCTCCGGTTCGCCATTCCAGCCGCTTTACTAGCAATCTCCCTCCTTGGAGAATCAGCACCTTTAACCTCCTGTTCCGTACAGGTTGCAATTTGTCCTGAGGATGAACGGGAAGAGGGGGAACCAATGAGAGACTAGCTCTAGGTGTTGGGACAGGCACAGGTCACTCTATTTTCCCATCAGGAAGAAGAATTAACCACAGGCTCAGCCTGCCGCCCGGAGCCAGAATAGGGCCTGAAGCAATCCTGCGCTTTTGCGGCCAGCTCCCAAGAAAGCGAGTTGAGAAATGGAGCTCAGGGGCACTGCAATTCACAGACCTGCACAGTTAGAAATGATAACTCTCGTCCACAAATATATTGAGGGAAGGCAACGAAGAGAATTTGAAAGCAAGGCAGAATTGCAGGAAACAGATTTCAGGAGGTAGATTCGAATCGCCTTTAAAGCACAGGAAAAGCGGCAAAACCTCGACAATGATGCCCTTGGCCAAAAAGGGCGTATGCGTTTTTTCCTGAATATATTCAGGAAAAAACGCATACGCCCTTTTTGGCCAACCAAGCAACCTGGAAAGGCAAATCAGCGCTACAAAGAAGTCTCGCTTCCCATCGGTCAAAAGGGCCATGCTGAATAAAGTGTCAAAACCAGAAATGCAGGACAGGCCATGGAGAAATGGGAGCCTTGCTACGCTGATGGGCGGGCTGTAAATGGCCAACAGCCACTCTGGAGAAGTGTACGGTGTGTCCTGAAACATCTAAAAAACTCAGCTTAGAGAGCATAGGGCACTTCCACTCATGGGCGTATAAATTGGGAAAACTAAAAATCAGCAAGACACAGGCACCCCAAAGTTTAGGGCTGCTCTGTTGACAAGAACCTCCACTTCGTTACACCTGAAACATCCCAGGAAAGAGAAGAATGGATAAAGAAGTTGTGGTCCTTATGTACAATGGAATATCACTCAGCCATGAAATCAACGTCATAAGGCTAGGAGCAGCATGATGAGTGGATTTAGGTACGACGATTCTAAGTGAAATAAGTCACACAGAAAAAGACACTTATCATAAGATATCACTTATAGAGGGAATGTAAAAACCGCTACCCTTGAACTGAATTACAAAACAGAACAGAGTCGCACGTTTAGAAAACACACTATGGCTGCAAAACGGGAAAGGTGAGGTGGGGTGATGCATAAAACAAGGGTTTCAAATTAGCTCAGATACCGTTCCATAAACCCAATATGTAATAGACAAGACCTACTCCTTGCTCAGTTTACTGGACTCAACACCCCCTATTCACCGCCCAAGAATATATTTGACTAGTAAGAATCTTAAAACCTATGTATTGCTATCTCTCTGTAAGTGAGTCAAGTGGGTGTAAAGCGGCATAAACACAGCAGTGCAAAGTAGCTAAACCCCATTATAAAAATCAATTACTTTTAAAAACCCGTGAACCAAAGACAGTGAAAGAGAGAGAACTTCTTACAAAATTCGTTCAGGGGCTGCGATGCCACCTGGATTGACCATATCTAGACCCACAGCTGATTGAGACATAAGGGTGGACACTCTTGGGGCTGAGAGGTTTGGTGAGGTTGGGTGAGCTAACGCAGACCCTGTAAAGTAATACGGCGTGGTACCCATCCCATGGGTCCCAAATCTCCAGGTTCAAGGGCATCTTCCTACATCGAAAACATGCATGAGAAACCCAGAAGATGGTACACCGTGTGATCGGGAAAGGTTTCTAAAACGCACCTCATTTCTCATCTCCTTGTGCTCCGGTTCGCCATTCCAGCCGCTTTACTAGCAATCTCCCTCCTTGGAGAATCAGCACCTTTAACCTCCTGTTCCGTACAGGTTGCAATTTGTCCTGAGGATGAACGGGAAGAGGGGGAACCAATGAGAGACTAGCTCTAGGTGTTGGGACAGGCACAGGTCACTCTATTTTCCCATCAGGAAGAAGAATTAACCACAGGCTCAGCCTGCCGCCCGGAGCCAGAAGAGGGCCTGAAGCAATCCTGCGCTTTTGCGGCCAGCTCCCAAGAAAGCGAGTTGAAAAATGGAGCTCAGGGGCACTGCAATTCACAAACCTGCAGAGTTAGAAATGATAACTCTCGTCCACAAATATATGGAGGGAAGGCAACGAAGAGGATTTGAAAGCAAGGCAGAATTGAGGAAACAGATTTCAGGAGGTAGATTCGAATCGCCTTTAAAGCACAGGAAAAGCGGCAAAACCTCGACAATGATGCCCTTGGCCAAAAAGGGCGTATGCGTTTTTTCCTGAATATATTCAGGAAAAAACGCATACGCCCTTTTTGGCCAACCAAGCAACCTGGAAAGGCAAATCAGCGCTATAAAGAAGTCTCGCTTCCCATCGGTCAAAAGGGCCATTCTGAATAAAGTGTCAAAACCAGAAATGCAGGACAGGCCATGGAGAAATGGGAGCCTTGCTACGCTGATGGGCGGGCTGTAAATGGCCAGCAGCCACTCTGGAGAAGTGTACGGTGTGTCCTGAAACATCTAAAAAACTCAGCTTAGAGAGCATAGGGCACTTCCACTCATGGGCGTATAAATTGGGAAAACCAAAAATCAGCAAGACACAGGCACCCCAAAGTTTAGGGCTGCTCTGTTGACAAGAACCTCCACTTCGTTACACCTGAAACATCCCAGGAAAGAGAAGAATGGATAAAGAAGTTGTGGTCCTTATGTACAATGGAATATCACTCAGCCATGAAATCAACGTCATAAGGCTAGGAGCAGCATGATGAGTGGATTTAGGTACGACGATTCTAAGTGAAATAAGTCACACAGAAAAAGACACTTATCATAAGATATCACTTATAGAGGGAATGTAAAAACCGCTACCCTTGAACTGAATTACAAAACAGAACAGAGTCGCACGTTTAGAAAACACACTATGGCTGCAAAACGGGAAAGGTGAGGTGGGGTGATGCATAAAACAAGGGTTTCAAATTAGCTCAGATACCGTTCCATAAACCCAATATGTAATAGACAAGACCTACTCCTTGCTCAGTTTACTGGACTCAACACCCCCTATTCACCGCCCAAGAATATATTTGACTAGTAAGAATCTTAAAACCTATGTATTGCTATCTCTCTGTAAGTGAGTCAAGTGGGTGTAAAGCGGCATAAACACAGCAGTGCAAAGCAGCTAAACCCCATTATAAAAATCAATTACTTTTAAAAACCCGTGAACCAAAGACAGTGAAAGAGAGAGAAATTCTTACAAAATTCGTTCAGGGGCTGCGATGCCACCTGGATTGACCATATCTAGACCCACAGCTGATTGAGACATAAGAGTGGACACTCTTGGGGCTGAGAGGTTTGGTGAGGTTGGGTGAGCTAACGCAGACCCTGTAAAGTAATACGGCGTGGTACCCATCCCATGGGTCCCAAATCTCCAGGTTCAAGGGCATCTTCCTACATCGAAAACATGCATGAGAAACCCAGAAGATGGTACACCGTGTGATCGGGAAAGGTTTCTAAAACGCACCTCATTTCTCATCTCCTTGTGCTCCGGTTCGCCATTCCAGCCGCTTTACTAGCAATCTCCCTCCTTGGAGAATCAGCACCTTTAACCTCCTGTTCCGTACAGGTTGCAATTTGTCCTGAGGATGAACGGGAAGAGGGGGAACCAATGAGAGACTAGCTCTAGGTGTTGGGACAGGCACAGGTCACTCTATTTTCCCATCAGGAAGAAGAATTAACCACAGGCTCAGCCTGCCGCCCGGAGCCAGAATAGGGCCTGAAGCAATCCTGCGCTTTTGCGGCCAGCTCCCAAGAAAGCGAGTTGAGAAATGGAGCTCAGGGGCACTGCAATTCACAGACCTGCACAGTTAGAAATGATAACTCTCGTCCACAAATATATTGAGGGAAGGCAACGAAGAGAATTTGAAAGCAAGGCAGAATTGCAGGAAACAGATTTCAGGAGGTAGATTCGAATCGCCTTTAAAGCACAGGAAAAGCGGCAAAACCTCGACAATGATGCCCTTGGCCAAAAAGGGCGTATGCGTTTTTTCCTGAATATATTCAGGAAAAAACTCATACGCCCTTTTTGGCCAACCAAGCAACCTGGAAAGGCAAATCAGCGCTACAAAGAAGTCTCGCTTCCCATCGGTCAAAAGGGCCATGCTGAATAAAGTGTCAAAACCAGAAATGCAGGACAGGCCATGGAGAAATGGGAGCCTTGCTACGCTGATGGGCGGGCTGTAAATGGCCAACAGCCACTCTGGAGAAGTGTACGGTGTGTCCTGAAACATCTAAAAAACTCAGCTTAGAGAGCATAGGGCACTTCCACTCATGGGCGTATAAATTGGGAAAACCAAAAATCAGCAAGACACAGGCACCCCAAAGTTTAGGGCTGCTCTGTTGACAAGAACCTCCACTTCGTTACACCTGAAACATCCCAGGAAAGAGAAGAATGGATAAAGAAGTTGTGGTCCTTATGTACAATGGAATATCACTCAGCCATGAAATCAACGTCATAAGGCTAGGAGCAGCATGATGAGTGGATTTAGGTACGACGATTCTAAGTGAAATAAGTCACACAGAAAAAGACACTTATCATAAGATATCACTTATAGAGGGAATGTAAAAACCGCTACCCTTGAACTGAATTACAAAACAGAACAGAGTCGCACGTTTAGAAAACACACTATGGCTGCAAAACGGGAAAGGTGAGGTGGGGTGATGCATAAAACAAGGGTTTCAAATTAGCTCAGATACCGTTCCATAAACCCAATATGTAATAGACAAGACCTACTCCTTGCTCAGTTTACTGGACTCAACACCCCCTATTCACCGCCCAAGAATATATTTGACTAGTAAGAATCTTAAAACCTATGTATTGCTATCTCTCTGTAAGTGAGTCAAGTGGGTGTAAAGCGGCATAAACACAGCAGTGCAAAGCAGCTAAACCCCATTCTAAAAATCAATTACTTTTAAAAACCCGTGAACCAAAGACAGTGAAAGAGAGAGAAATTCTTACAAAATTCGTTCAGGGGCTGCGATGCCACCTGGATTGACCATATCTAGACCCACAGCTGATTGAGACATAAGAGTGGACACTCTTGGGGCTGAGAGGTTTGGTGAGGTTGGGTGAGCTAACGCAGACCCTGTAAAGTAATACGGCGTGGTACCCATCCCATGGGTCCCAAATCTCCAGGTTCAAGGGCATCTTCCTACATCGAAAACATGCATGAGAAACCCAGAAGATGGTACACCGTGTGATCGGGAAAGGTTTCTAAAACGCACCTCATTTCTCATCTCCTTGTGCTCCGGTTCGCCATTCCAGCCGCTTTACTAGCAATCTCCCTCCTTGGAGAATCAGCACCTTTAACCTCCTGTTCCGTACAGGTTGCAATTTGTCCTGAGGATGAACGGGAAGAGGGGGAACCAATGAGAGACTAGCTCTAGGTGTTGGGACAGGCACAGGTCACTCTATTTTCCCATCAGGAAGAAGAATTAACCACAGGCTCAGCCTGCCGCCCGGAGCCAGAAGAGGGCCTGAAGCAATCCTGCGCTTTTGCGGCCAGCTCCCAAGAAAGCGAGTTGAGAAATGGAGCTCAGGGGCACTGCAATTCACAGACCTGCACAGTTAGAAATGAAAACTCTCGTCCACAAATATATTGAGGGAAGGCAACGAAGAGAATTTGAAAGCAAGGCAGAATTGCAGGAAACAGATTTCAGGAGGTAGATTCGAATCGCCTTTAAAGCACAGGAAAAGCGGCAAAACCTCGACAATGATGCCCTTGGCCAAAAAGGGCGTATGCATTTTTTCCTGAATATATTCAGGAAAAAACGCATACGCCCTTTTTGGCCAACCAAGCAACCTGGAAAGGCAAATCAGCGCTACAAAGAAGTCTCGCTTCCCATCGGTCAAAAGGGCCATGCTGAATAAAGTGTCAAAACCAGAAATGCAGGACAGGCCATGGAGAAATGGGAGCCTTGCTACGCTGATGGGCGGGCTGTAAATTACCAACAGCCACTCTGGAGAAGTGTACGGTGTGTCCTGAAACATCTAAAAAACTCAGCTTAGAGAGCAAAGGGCACTTCCACTCATGGGCGTATAAATTGGGAAAACTAAAAATCAGCAAGACACAGGCACCCCAAAGTTTAGGGCTGCTGTGTTGACAAGAAACTCCACTTCGTTCCACCTGAAATATCCCAGGAAAGAGAAGAATGGATAAAGAAGTTGTGGTCCTTATGTACTATGGAATATCACTCAGCCATGAAATCAACGTCATAAGGCTAGGAGCAGCATGATGAGTGGATTTAGTTACGACGATTCTAAGTGAAATAAGTCACACAGAAAAAGACACTTATCATAAGATATCACTTATAGAGGGAATGTAAAAACCGCTACCCTTGAACTGAATTACAAAACAGAACAGAGTCGCACGTTTAGAAAACACACTATGGCTGCTTAACGGGAAAGGTGAGGTGGGGTGATGCATAAAACAAGGGTTTCAAATTAGCTCAGATACCGTTCCATAAACCCAATATGTAATAGACAAGACCTACTCCTTGCTCAGTTTACTGGACTCAACACCCCCTATTCACCGCCCAAGAATATATTTGACTGGTAAGAATCTTAAAACCTATGTATTGCTATCTCTCTGTAAGTGAGTCAAGTGGGTGTAAAGCGGCATAAACACAGCAGTGCAAAGCAGCTAAACCCCATTATAAAAATCAATTACTTTTAAAGACCCGTGAAACAAAGACAGTGAAAGAGAGAGAAATTCTTACAAAATTCGTTCAGGGGCTGCGATGCCACCTGGATTGACCATATCTAGACCCACAGCTGACTGAGACATAAGGGTGGACACTCTTGGGGCTGAGAGGTTTGGTGAGGTTGGGTGAGCTAACGCAGACCCTGTAAAGTAATACGGCGTGGTACCCATCCCATGGGTCCCAAATCTCCAGGTTCAAGGGCATCTTCCTACATCGAAAACATGCATGAGAAACCCAGAAGATGGTACACCGTGTGATCGGGAAAGGTTTCTAAAACGCACCTCATTTCTCATCTCCTTGTGCTCCGGTTCGCCATTCCAGCCGCTTTACTAGCAATCTCCCTCCTTGGAGAATCAGCACCTTTAACCTCCTGTTCCGTACAGGTTGCAATTTGTCCTGAGGATGAACGGGAAGAGGGGGAACCAATGAGAGACTAGCTCTAGGTGTTGGGACAGGCACAGGTCACTCTATTTTCCCATCAGGAAGAAGAATTAACCACAGGCTCAGCCTGCCGCCCGGAGCCAGAATAGGGCCTGAAGCAATCCTGCGCTTTTGCGGCCAGCTCCCAAGAAAGCGAGTTGAGAAATGGAGCTCAGGGGCACTGCAATTCACAGACCTGCACAGTTAGAAATGATAACTCTCGTCCACAAATATATTGAGGGAAGGCAACGAAGAGAATTTGAAAGCAAGGCAGAATTGCAGGAAACAGATTTCAGGAGGTAGATTCGAATCGCCTTTAAAGCACAGGAAAAGCGGCAAAACCTCGACAATGATGCCCTTGGCCAAAAAGGGCGTATGCGTTTTTTCCTGAATATATTCAGGAAAAAACGCATACGCCCTTTTTGGCCAACCAAGCAACCTGGAAAGGCAAATCAGCGCTACAAAGAAGTCTCGCTTCCCATCGGTCAAAAGGGCCATGCTGAATAAAGTGTCAAAACCAGAAATGCAGGACAGGCCATGGAGAAATGGGAGCCTTGCTACGCTGATGGGCGGGCTGTAAATGGCCAACAGCCACTCTGGAGAAGTGTACGGTGTGTCCTGAAACATCTAAAAAACTCAGCTTAGAGAGCATAGGGCACTTCCACTCATGGGCGTATAAATTGGGAAAACTAAAAATCAGCAAGACACAGGCACCCCAAAGTTTAGGGCTGCTCTGTTGACAAGAACCTCCACTTCGTTACACCTGAAACATCCCAGGAAAGAGAAGAATGGATAAAGAAGTTGTGGTCCTTATGTACAATGGAATATCACTCAGCCATGAAATCAACGTCATAAGGCTAGGAGCAGCATGATGAGTGGATTTAGGTACGACGATTCTAAGTGAAATAAGTCACACAGAAAAAGACACTTATCATAAGATATCACTTATAGAGGGAATGTAAAAACCGCTACCCTTGAACTGAATTACAAAACAGAACAGAGTCGCACGTTTAGAAAACACACTATGGCTGCAAAACGGGAAAGGTGAGGTGGGGTGATGCATAAAACAAGGGTTTCAAATTAGCTCAGATACCGTTCCATAAACCCAATATGTAATAGACAAGACCTACTCCTTGCTCAGTTTACTGGACTCAACACCCCCTATTCACCGCCCAAGAATATATTTGACTAGTAAGAATCTTAAAACCTATGTATTGCTATCTCTCTGTAAGTGAGTCAAGTGGGTGTAAAGCGGCATAAACACAGCAGTGCAAAGTAGCTAAACCCCATTATAAAAATCAATTACTTTTAAAAACCCGTGAACCAAAGACAGTGAAAGAGAGAGAACTTCTTACAAAATTCGTTCAGGGGCTGCGATGCCACCTGGATTGACCATATCTAGACCCACAGCTGATTGAGACATAAGGGTGGACACTCTTGGGGCTGAGAGGTTTGGTGAGGTTGGGTGAGCTAACGCAGACCCTGTAAAGTAATACGGCGTGGTACCCATCCCATGGGTCCCAAATCTCCAGGTTCAAGGGCATCTTCCTACATCGAAAACATGCATGAGAAACCCAGAAGATGGTACACCGTGTGATCGGGAAAGGTTTCTAAAACGCACCTCATTTCTCATCTCCTTGTGCTCCGGTTCGCCATTCCAGCCGCTTTACTAGCAATCTCCCTCCTTGGAGAATCAGCACCTTTAACCTCCTGTTCCGTACAGGTTGCAATTTGTCCTGAGGATGAACGGGAAGAGGGGGAACCAATGAGAGACTAGCTCTAGGTGTTGGGACAGGCACAGGTCACTCTATTTTCCCATCAGGAAGAAGAATTAACCACAGGCTCAGCCTGCCGCCCGGAGCCAGAAGAGGGCCTGAAGCAATCCTGCGCTTTTGCGGCCAGCTCCCAAGAAAGCGAGTTGAAAAATGGAGCTCAGGGGCACTGCAATTCACAAACCTGCAGAGTTAGAAATGATAACTCTCGTCCACAAATATATGGAGGGAAGGCAACGAAGAGGATTTGAAAGCAAGGCAGAATTGAGGAAACAGATTTCAGGAGGTAGATTCGAATCGCCTTTAAAGCACAGGAAAAGCGGCAAAACCTCGACAATGATGCCCTTGGCCAAAAAGGGCGTATGCGTTTTTTCCTGAATATATTCAGGAAAAAACGCATACGCCCTTTTTGGCCAACCAAGCAACCTGGAAAGGCAAATCAGCGCTATAAAGAAGTCTCGCTTCCCATCGGTCAAAAGGGCCATTCTGAATAAAGTGTCAAAACCAGAAATGCAGGACAGGCCATGGAGAAATGGGAGCCTTGCTACGCTGATGGGCGGGCTGTAAATGGCCAGCAGCCACTCTGGAGAAGTGTACGGTGTGTCCTGAAACATCTAAAAAACACAGCTCAGAGAGCAAAGGGCACTTCCACTCATGGGCGTATAAATTGGGAAAACTAAAAATCAGCAAGACACAGACACCCCAAAGTTTAGGGCTGCTGTGTTGACAAGAAACTCCACTTCGTTCCACCTGAAATATCCCAGGAAAGAGAAGAATGGATAAAGAAGTTGTGGTCCTTATGTACTATGGAATATCACTCAGCCATGAAATCAACGTCATAAGGCTAGGAGCAGCATGATGAGTGGATTTAGGTACGACGATTCTAAGTGAAATAAGTCACACAGAAAAAGACACTTATCATAAGATATCACTTATAGAGGGAATGTAAAAACCGCTACCCTTGAACTGAATTACAAAACAGAACAGAGTCGCACGTTTAGAAAACACACTATGGCTGCTTAACGGGAAAGGTGATGTGGGGTGATGCATAAAACAAGGGTTTCAAATTAGCTCAGATACCGTTCCATAAACCCAATATGTAATAGACAAGACCTACTCCTTGCTCAGTTTACTGGACTCAACACCCCCTATTCACCGCCCAAGAATATATTTGACTAGTAAGAATCTTAAAACCTATGTATTGCTATCTCTCTGTAAGTGAGTCAAGTGGGTGTAAAGCGGCATAAACACAGCAGTGCAAAGCAGCTAAACCCCATTATAAAAATCAATTACTTTTAAAGACCCGTGAAACAAAGACAGTGAAAGAGAGAGAAATTCTTACAAAATTCGTTCAGGGGCTGCGATGCCACCTGGATTGACCATATCTAGACCCACAGCTGACTGAGACATAAGGGTGGACACTCTTGGGCCTGAGAGGTTTGGTGAGGTTGGGTGAGCTAACGCAGACCCTGTAAAGTAATACGGCGTGGTACCCATCCCATGGGTCCCAAATCTCCAGGTTCAAGGGCATCTTCCTACATCGAAAACATGCATGAGAAACCCAGAAGATGGTACACCGTGTGATCGGGAAAGGTTTCTAAAACGCACCTCATTTCTCATCTCCTTGTGCTCCGGTTCGCCATTCCAGCCGCTTTACTAGCAATCTCCCTCCTTGGAGAATCAGCACCTTTAACCTCCTGTTCCGTACACTTTGCAATTTGTCCTGAGGATGAATGGGAAGAGGGGGAACCAATGAGAGACTAGCTCTAGGTGTTGGGACAGGCACAGGTCACTCTATTTTCCCATCAGGAAGAAGAATTAACCACAGGCTCAGCCTGCCGCCCGGAGCCAGAATAGGGCCTGAAGCAATCCTGCGCTTTTGCGGCCAGCTCCCAAGAAAGCGAGTTGAGAAATGGAGCTCAGGGGCACTGCAATTCACAGACCTGCACAGTTAGAAATGATAACTCTCGTCCACAAATATATTGAGGGAAGGCAACGAAGAGAATTTGAAAGCAAGGCAGAATTGCAGGAAACAGATTTCAGGAGGTAGATTCGAATCGCCTTTAAAGCACAGGAAAAGCGGCAAAACCTCGACAATGATGCCCTTGGCCAAAAAGGGCGTATGTGTTTTTTCCTGAATATATTCAGGAAAAAACGCATACGCCCTTTTTGGCCAACCAAGCAACCTGGAAAGGCAAATCAGCGCTACAAAGAAGTCTCGCTTCCCATCGGTCAAAAGGGCCATGCTGAATAAAGTGTCAAAACCAGAAATGCAGGACAGGCCATGGAGAAATGGGAGCCTTGCTACGCTGATGGGCGGGCTGTAAATGGCCAACAGCCACTCTGGAGAAGTGTACGGTGTGTCCTGAAACATCTAAAAAACTCAGCTTAGAGAGCATAGGGCACTTCCACTCATGGGCGTATAAATTGGGAAAACTAAAAATCAGCAAGACACAGGCACCCCAAAGTTTAGGGCTGCTCTGTTGACAAGAACCTCCACTTCGTTACACCTGAAACATCCCAGGAAAGAGAAGAATGGATAAAGAAGTTGTGGTCCTTATGTACAATGGAATATCACTCAGCCATGAAATCAACGTCATAAGGCTAGGAGCAGCATGATGAGTGGATTTAGGTACGACGATTCTAAGTGAAATAAGTCACACAGAAAAAGACACTTATCATAAGATATCACTTATAGAGGGAATGTAAAAACCGCTACCCTTGAACTGAATTACAAAACAGAACAGAGTCGCACGTTTAGAAAACACACTATGGCTGCTTAACGGGAAAGGTGAGGTGGGGTGATGCATAAAACAAGGGTTTCAAATTAGCTCAGATACCGTTCCATAAACCCAATATGTAATAGACAAGACCTACTCCTTGCTCAGTTTACTGGACTCAACACCCCCTATTCACCGCCCAAGAATATATTTGACTGGTAAGAATCTTAAAACCTATGTATTGCTATCTCTCTGTAAGTGAGTCAAGTGGGTGTAAAGCGGCATAAACACAGCAGTGCAAAGCAGCTAAACCCCATTATAAAAATCAATTACTTTTAAAGACCCGTGAAACAAAGACAGTGAAAGAGAGAGAAATTCTTACAAAATTCGTTCAGGGGCTGCGATGCCACCTGGATTGACCATATCTAGACCCACAGCTGACTGAGACATAAGGGTGGACACTCTTGGGGCTGAGAGGTTTGGTGAGGTTGGGTGAGCTAACGCAGACCCTGTAAAGTAATACGGCGTGGTACCCATCCCATGGGTCCCAAATCTCCAGGTTCAAGGGCATCTTCCTACATCGAAAACATGCATGAGAAACCCAGAAGATGGTACACCGTGTGATCGGGAAAGGTTTCTAAAACGCACCTCATTTCTCATCTCCTTGTGCTCCGGTTCGCCATTCCAGCCGCTTTACTAGCAATCTCCCTCCTTGGAGAATCAGCACCTTTAACCTCCTGTTCCGTACAGGTTGCAATTTGTCCTGAGGATGAACGGGAAGAGGGGGAACCAATGAGAGACTAGCTCTAGGTGTTGGGACAGGCACAGGTCACTCTATTTTCCCATCAGGAAGAAGAATTAACCACAGGCTCAGCCTGCCGCCCGGAGCCAGAATAGGGCCTGAAGCAATCCTGCGCTTTTGCGGCCAGCTCCCAAGAAAGCGAGTTGAGAAATGGAGCTCAGGGGCACTGCAATTCACAGACCTGCACAGTTAGAAATGATAACTCTCGTCCACAAATATATTGAGGGAAGGCAACGAAGAGAATTTGAAAGCAAGGCAGAATTGCAGGAAACAGATTTCAGGAGGTAGATTCGAATCGCCTTTAAAGCACAGGAAAAGCGGCAAAACCTCGACAATGATGCCCTTGGCCAAAAAGGGCGTATGCGTTTTTTCCTGAATATTTTCAGGAAAAAACGCATACGCCCTTTTTGGCCAACCAAGCAACCTGGAAAGGCAAATCAGCGCTACAAAGAAGTCTCGCTTCCCATCGGTCAAAAGGGCCATGCTGAATAAAGTGTCAAAACCAGAAATGCAGGACAGGCCATGGAGAAATGGGAGCCTTGCTACGCTGATGGGCGGGCTGTAAATGGCCAACAGCCACTCTGGAGAAGTGTACGGTGTGTCCTGAAACATCTAAAAAACTCAGCTTAGAGAGCATAGGGCACTTCCACTCATGGGCGTATAAATTGGGAAAACTAAAAATCAGCAAGACACAGGCACCCCAAAGTTTAGGGCTGCTCTGTTGACAAGAACCTCCACTTCGTTACACCTGAAACATCCCAGGAAAGAGAAGAATGGATAAAGAAGTTGTGGTCCTTATGTACAATGGAATATCACTCAGCCATGAAATCAACGTCATAAGGCTAGGAGCAGCATGATGAGTGGATTTAGGTACGACGATTCTAAGTGAAATAAGTCACACAGAAAAAGACACTTATCATAAGATATCACTTATAGAGGGAATGTAAAAACCGCTACCCTTGAACTGAATTACAAAACAGAACAGAGTCGCACGTTTAGAAAACACACTATGGCTGCAAAACGGGAAAGGTGAGGTGGGGTGATGCATAAAACAAGGGTTTCAAATTAGCTCAGATACCGTTCCATAAACCCAATATGTAATAGACAAGACCTACTCCTTGCTCAGTTTACTGGACTCAACACCCCCTATTCACCGCCCAAGAATATATTTGACTAGTAAGAATCTTAAAACCTATGTATTGCTATCTCTCTGTAAGTGAGTCAAGTGGGTGTAAAGCGGCATAAACACAGCAGTGCAAAGTAGCTAAACCCCATTATAAAAATCAATTACTTTTAAAAACCCGTGAACCAAAGACAGTGAAAGAGAGAGAACTTCTTACAAAATTCGTTCAGGGGCTGCGATGCCACCTGGATTGACCATATCTAGACCCACAGCTGATTGAGACATAAGGGTGGACACTCTTGGGGCTGAGAGGTTTGGTGAGGTTGGGTGAGCTAACGCAGACCCTGTAAAGTAATACGGCGTGGTACCCATCCCATGGGTCCCAAATCTCCAGGTTCAAGGGCATCTTCCTACATCGAAAACATGCATGAGAAACCCAGAAGATGGTACACCGTGTGATCGGGAAAGGTTTCTAAAACGCACCTCATTTCTCATCTCCTTGTGCTCCGGTTCGCCATTCCAGCCGCTTTACTAGCAATCTCCCTCCTTGGAGAATCAGCACCTTTAACCTCCTGTTCCGTACAGGTTGCAATTTGTCCTGAGGATGAACGGGAAGAGGGGGAACCAATGAGAGACTAGCTCTAGGTGTTGGGACAGGCACAGGTCACTCTATTTTCCCATCAGGAAGAAGAATTAACCACAGGCTCAGCCTGCCGCCCGGAGCCAGAAGAGGGCCTGAAGCAATCCTGCGCTTTTGCGGCCAGCTCCCAAGAAAGCGAGTTGAAAAATGGAGCTCAGGGGCACTGCAATTCACAAACCTGCAGAGTTAGAAATGATAACTCTCGTCCACAAATATATGGAGGGAAGGCAACGAAGAGGATTTGAAAGCAAGGCAGAATTGAGGAAACAGATTTCAGGAGGTAGATTCGAATCGCCTTTAAAGCACAGGAAAAGCGGCAAAACCTCGACAATGATGCCCTTGGCCAAAAAGGGCGTATGCGTTTTTTCCTGAATATATTCAGGAAAAAACGCATACGCCCTTTTTGGCCAACCAAGCAACCTGGAAAGGCAAATCAGCGCTATAAAGAAGTCTCGCTTCCCATCGGTCAAAAGGGCCATTCTGAATAAAGTGTCAAAACCAGAAATGCAGGACAGGCCATGGAGAAATGGGAGCCTTGCTACGCTGATGGGCGGGCTGTAAATGGCCAGCAGCCACTCTGGAGAAGTGTACGGTGTGTCCTGAAACATCTAAAAAACTCAGCTCAGAGAGCAAAGGGCACTTCCACTCATGGGCGTATAAATTGGGAAAACTAAAAATCAGCAAGACACAGACACCCCAAAGTTTAGGGCTGCTGTGTTGACAAGAAACTCCACTTCGTTCCACCTGAAATATCCCAGGAAAGAGAAGAATGGATAAAGAAGTTGTGGTCCTTATGTACTATGGAATATCACTCAGCCATGAAATCAACGTCATAAGGCTAGGAGCAGCATGATGAGTGGATTTAGGTACGACGATTCTAAGTGAAATAAGTCACACAGAAAAAGACACTTATCATAAGATATCACTTATAGAGGGAATGTAAAAACCGCTACCCTTGAACTGAATTACAAAACAGAACAGAGTCGCACGTTTAGAAAACACACTATGGCTGCTTAACGGGAAAGGTGATGTGGGGTGATGCATAAAACAAGGGTTTCAAATTAGCTCAGATACCGTTCCATAAACCCAATATGTAATAGACAAGACCTACTCCTTGCTCAGTTTACTGGACTCAACACCCCCTATTCACCGCCCAAGAATATATTTGACTAGTAAGAATCTTAAAACCTATGTATTGCTATCTCTCTGTAAGTGAGTCAAGTGGGTGTAAAGCGGCATAAACACAGCAGTGCAAAGCAGCTAAACCCCATTATAAAAATCAATTACTTTTAAAGACCCGTGAAACAAAGACAGTGAAAGAGAGAGAAATTCTTACAAAATTCGTTCAGGGGCTGTGATGCCACCTGGATTGACCATATCTAGACCCACAGCTGACTGAGACATAAGGGTGGACACTCTTGGGCCTGAGAGGTTTGGTGAGGTTGGGTGAGCTAACGCAGACCCTGTAAAGTAATACGGCGTGGTACCCATCCCATGGGTCCCAAATCTCCAGGTTCAAGGGCATCTTCCTACATCGAAAACATGCATGAGAAACCCAGAAGATGGTACACCGTGTGATCGGGAAAGGTTTCTAAAACGCACCTCATTTCTCATCTCCTTGTGCTCCGGTTCGCCATTCCAGCCGCTTTACTAGCAATCTCCCTCCTTGGAGAATCAGCACCTTTAACCTCCTGTTCCGTACACTTTGCAATTTGTCCTGAGGATGAATGGGAAGAGGGGGAACCAATGAGAGACTAGCTCTAGGTGTTGGGACAGGCACAGGTCACTCTATTTTCCCATCAGGAAGAAGAATTAACCACAGGCTCAGCCTGCCGCCCGGAGCCAGAATAGGGCCTGAAGCAATCCTGCGCTTTTGCGGCCAGCTCCCAAGAAAGCGAGTTGAGAAATGGAGCTCAGGGGCACTGCAATTCACAGACCTGCACAGTTAGAAATGATAACTCTCGTCCACAAATATATTGAGGGAAGGCAACGAAGAGAATTTGAAAGCAAGGCAGAATTGCAGGAAACAGATTTCAGGAGGTAGATTCGAATCGCCTTTAAAGCACAGGAAAAGCGGCAAAACCTCGACAATGATGCCCTTGGCCAAAAAGGGCGTATGCGTTTTTTCCTGAATATATTCAGGAAAAAACGCATACGCCCTTTTTGGCCAACCAAGCAACCTGGAAAGGCAAATCAGCGCTACAAAGAAGTCTCGCTTCCCATCGGTCAAAAGGGCCATGCTGAATAAAGTGTCAAAACCAGAAATGCAGGACAGGCCATGGAGAAATGGGAGCCTTGCTACGCTGATGGGCGGGCTGTAAATGGCCAACAGCCACTCTGAAGAAGTGTACGGTGTGTCCTGAAACATCTAAAAAACTCAGCTTAGAGAGCATAGGGCACTTCCACTCATGGGCGTATAAATTGGGAAAACTAAAAATCAGCAAGACACAGGCACCCCAAAGTTTAGGGCTGCTCTGTTGACAAGAACCTCCACTTCGTTACACCTGAAACATCCCAGGAAAGAGAAGAATGGATAAAGAAGTTGTGGTCCTTATGTACAATGGAATATCACTCAGCCATGAAATCAACGTCATAAGGCTAGGAGCAGCATGATGAGTGGATTTAGGTACGACGATTCTAAGTGAAATAAGTCACACAGAAAAAGACACTTATCATAAGATATCACTTATAGAGGGAATGTAAAAACCGCTACCCTTGAACTGAATTACAAAACAGAACAGAGTCGCACGTTTAGAAAACACACTATGGCTGCAAAACGGGAAAGGTGAGGTGGGGTGATGCATAAAACAAGGGTTTCAAATTAGCTCAGATACCGTTCCATAAACCCAATATGTAATAGACAAGACCTACTCCTTGCTCAGTTTACTGGACTCAACACCCCCTATTCACCGCCCAAGAATATATTTGACTAGTAAGAATCTTAAAACCTATGTATTGCTATCTCTCTGTAAGTGAGTCAAGTGGGTGTAAAGCGGCATAAACACAGCAGTGCAAAGCAGCTAAACCCCATTCTAAAAATCAATTACTTTTAAAAACCCGTGAACCAAAGACAGTGAAAGAGAGAGAAATTCTTACAAAATTCGTTCAGGGGCTGCGATGCCACCTGGATTGACCATATCTAGACCCACAGCTGATTGAGACATAAGGGTGGACACTCTTGGGGCTGAGAGGTTTGGTGAGGTTGGGTGAGCTAACGCAGACCCTGTAAAGTAATACGGCGTGGTACCCATCCCATGGGTCCCAAATCTCCAGGTTCATGGGCATCTTCCTACATCGAAAACATGCATGAGAAACCCAGAAGATGGTACACCGTGTGATCGGGAAAGGTTTCTAAAACGCACCTCATTTCTCATCTCCTTGTGCTCCGGTTCGCCATTCCAGCCGCTTTACTAGCAATCTCCCTCCTTGGAGAATCAGCACCTTTAACCTCCTGTTCCGTACAGGTTGCAATTTGTCCTGAGGATGAACGGGAAGAGGGGGAACCAATGAGAGACTAGCTCTAGGTGTTGGGACAGGCACAGGTCACTCTATTTTCCCATCAGGAAGAAGAATTAACCACAGGCTCAGCCTGCCGCCCGGAGCCAGAAGAGGGCCTGAAGCAATCCTGCGCTTTTGCGGCCAGCTCCCAAGAAAGCGAGTTGAAAAATGGAGCTCAGGGGCACTGCAATTCACAAACCTGCAGAGTTAGAAATGATAACTCTCGTCCACAAATATATGGAGGGAAGGCAACGAAGAGGATTTGAAAGCAAGGCAGAATTGAGGAAACAGATTTCAGGAGGTAGATTCGAATTGCCTTTAAAGCACAGGAAAAGCGGCAAAACCTCGACAATGATGCCCTTGGCCAAAAAGGGCGTATGCGTTTTTTCCTGAATATATTCAGGAAAAAACGCATACGCCCTTTTTGGCCAACCAAGCAACCTGGAAAGGCAAATCAGCGCTACAAAGAAGTCTCGCTTCCCATCGGTCAAAAGGGCCATGCTGAATAAAGTGTCAAAACCAGAAATGCAGGACAGGCCATGGAGAAATGGGAGCCTTGCTACGCTGATGGGCGGGCTGTAAATGGCCAGCAGCCACTCTGGAGAAGTGTACGGTGTGTCCTGAAACATCTAAAAAACTCAGCTCAGAGAGCAAAGGGCACTTCCACTCATGGGCGTATAAATTGGGAAAACTAAAAATCAGCAAGACACAGGCACCCCAAAGTTTAGGGCTGCTGTGTTGACAAGAAACTCCACTTCATTCCACCTGAAATATCCCAGGAAAGAGAAGAATGGATAAAGAAGTTGTGGTCCTTATGTACTATGGAATATCACTCAGCCATGAAATCAACGTCATAAGGCTAGGAGCAGCATGATGAGTGGATTTAGGTACGACGATTCTAAGTGAAATAAGTCACACAGAAAAAGACACTTATCATAAGATATCACTTATAGAGGGAATGTAAAAACCGCTACCCTTGAACTGAATTACAAAACAGAACAGAGTCGCACGTTTAGAAAACACACTATGGCTGCTTAACGGGAAAGGTGAGGTGGGGTGATGCATAAAACAAGGGTTTCAAATTAGCTCAGATACCGTTCCATAAACCCAATATGTAATAGACAAGACCTACTCCTTGCTCAGTTTACTGGACTCAGCCCTCCCTATTCACCGCCCAAGAATATATTTGACTAGTAAGAATCTTAAAACCTATGTATTGCTATCTCTCTGTAAGTGAGTCAAGTGGGTGTAAAGCGGCATAAACACAGCAGTGCAAAGCAGCTAAACCCCATTCTAAAAATCAATTACTTTTAAAAACCCGTGAACCAAAGACAGTGAAAGAGAGAGAAATTCTTACAAAATTCGTTCAGGGGCTGCGATGCCACCTGGATTGACCATATCTAGACCCACAGCTGATTGAGACATAAGGGTGGACACTCTTGGGGCTGAGAGGTTTGGTGAGGTTGGGTGAGCTAACGCAGACCCTGTAAAGTAATACGGCGTGGTACCCATCCCATGGGTCCCAAATCTCCAGGTTCAAGGGCATCTTCCTACATCGAAAACATGCATGAGAAACCCAGAAGATGGTACACCGTGTGATCGGGAAAGGTTTCTAAAACGCACCTCATTTCTCATCTCCTTGTGCTCCGGTTCGCCATTCCAGCCGCTTTACTAGCAATCTCCCTCCTTGGAGAATCAGCACCTTTAACCTCCTGTTCCGTACAGGTTGCAATTTGTCCTGAGGATGAATGGGAAGAGGGGGAACCAATGAGAGACTAGCTCTAGGTGTTGGGACAGGCACAGGTCACTCTATTTTCCCATCAGGAAGAAGAATTAACCACAGGCACAGCCTGCCGCCCGGAGCCAGAAGAGGGCCTGAAGCAATCCTGCGCTTTTGCGGCCAGCTCCCAAGAAAGCGAGTTGAGAAATGGAGCTCAGGGGCACTGCAATTCACAGACCTGCACAGTTAGAAATGATAACTCTCGTCCACAAATATATTGAGGGAAGGCAACGAAGAGAATTTGAAAGCAAGGCAGAATTGCAGGAAACAGATTTCAGGAGGTAGATTCGAATCGCCTTTAAAGCACAGGAAAAGCGGCAAAACCTCGACAATGATGCCCTTGGCCAAAAAGGGCGTATGCGTTTTTTCCTGAATATATTCAGGAAAAAACGCATACGCCCTTTTTGGCCAACCAAGCAACCTGGAAAGGCAAATCAGCGCTACAAAGAAGTCTCGCTTCCCATCGGTCAAAAGGGCCATGCTGAATAAAGTGTCGAAACCAGAAATGCAGGACAGGCCATGGAGAAATGGGAGCCTTGCTACGCTGATGGGCGGGCTGTAAATGGCCAACAGCCACTCTGGAGAAGTGTACGGTGTGTCCTGAAACATCTAAAAAACTCAGCTTAGAGAGCATAGGGCACTTCCACTCATGGGCGAATAAATTGGGAAAACTAAAAATCAGCAAGACACAGGCACCCCAAAGTTTAGGGCTGCTCTGTTGACAAGAACCTCCACTTCGTTACACCTGAAACATCCCAGGAAAGAGAAGAATGGATAAAGAAGTTGTGGTCCTTATGTACAATGGAATATCACTCAGCCATGAAATCAACGTCATAAGGCTAGGAGCAGCATGATGAGTGGATTTAGGTACGACGATTCTAAGTGAAATAAGTCACACAGAAAAAGACACTTACCATAAGATATCACTTATAGAGGGAATGTAAAAACCGCTACCCTTGAACTGAATTACAAAACAGAACAGAGTCGCACGTTTAGAAAACACACTATGGCTGCAAAACGGGAAAGGTGAGGTGGGGTGATGCATAAAACAAGGGTTTCAAATTAGCTCAGATACCGTTCCATAAACCCAATATGTAATAGACAAGACCTACTCCTTGCTCAGTTTACTGGACTCAACACCCCCTATTCACCGCCCAAGAATATATTTGACTAGTAAGAATCTTAAAACCTATGTATTGCTATCTCTCTGTAAGTGAGTCAAGTGGGTGTAAAGCGGCATAAACACAGCAGTGCAAAGCAGCTAAACCCCATTCTAAAAATCAATTACTTTTAAAAACCCGTGAACCAAAGACAGTGAAAGAGAGAGAAATTCTTACAAAATTCGTTCAGGGGCTGCGATGCCACCTGGATTGACCATATCTAGACCCACAGCTGATTGAGACATAAGGGTGGACACTCTTGGGGCTGAGAGGTTTGGTGAGGTTGGGTGAGCTAACGCAGACCCTGTAAAGTAATACGGCGTGGTACCCATCCCTAGGGTCCCAAATCTCCAGGTTCAAGGGCATCTTCCTACATCGAAATCATGCATGAGAAACCCAGAAGATGGTACACCGTGTGATCGGGAAAGGTTTCTAAAACGCACCTCATTTCTCATCTCCTTGTGCTCCGGTTCGCCATTCCAGCCGCTTTACTAGCAATCTCCCTGCTTGGAGAATCAGCACCTTTAACCTCCTGTTCCGTATAGGTTGCAATTTGTCCTGAGGATGAACGGGAAGAGGGGGAACCAATGAGAGACTAGCTCTAGGTGTTGGGACAGGCACAGGTCACTCTATTTTCCCATCAGGAAGAAGAATTAACCACAGGCTCAGCCTGCCGCCCGGAGCCAGAAGAGGGCCTGAAGCAATCCTGCGCTTTTGCGGCCAGCTCCCAAGAAAGCGAGTTGAGAAATGGAGCTCAGGGGCACTGCAATTCACAGACCTGCACAGTTAGAAATGATAACTCTCGTCCACAAATATATTGAGGGAAGGCAACGAAGAGAATTTGAAAGCAAGGCAGAATTGCAGGAAACAGATTTCAGGAGGTAGATTCGAATCGCCTTTAAAGCACAGGAAAAGCGGCAAAACCTCGACAATGATGCCCTTGGCCAAAAAGGGCGTATGCGTTTTTTCCTGAATATATTCAGGAAAAAACGCATACGCCCTTTTTGGCCAACCAAGCAACCTGGAAAGGCAAATCAGCGCTACAAAGAAGTCTCGCTTCCCATCGGTCAAAAGGGCCATGCTGAATAAAGTGTCAAAACCAGAAATGCAGGACAGGCCATGGAGAAATGGGAGCCTTGCTACGCTGATGGGCGGGCTGTAAATGGCCAACAACCACTCTGGAGAAGTGTACAGTGTGTCCTGAAACATCTAAAAAACTCAGCTTAGAGAGCATAGGGCACTTCCACTCATGGGCGTATAAATTGGGAAAACTAAAAATCAGCAAGACACAGGCACCCCAAAGTTTAGGGCTGCTCTGTTGACAAGAACCTCCACTTCGTTACACCTGAAATATCCCAGGAAAGAGAAGAATGGATAAAGAAGTTGTGGTCCTTATGTACAATGGAATATCACTCAGCCATGAAATCAACGTCATAAGGCTAGGAGCAGCATGATGAGTGGATTTAGGTACGACGATTCTAAGTGAAATAAGTCACACAGAAAAAGACACTTATCATAAGATATCACTTATAGAGGGAATGTAAAAACCGCTACCCTTGAACTGAATTACAAAACAGAACAGAGTCGCACGTTTAGAAAACACACTATGGCTGCTTAACGGGAAAGGTGAGGTGGGGTGATGCATAAAACAAGGGTTTCAAATTAGCTCAGATACCGTTCCATAAACCCAATATGTAATAGACAAGACCTACTCCTTGCTCAGTTTACTGGACTCAACACTCCCTATTCACCGCCCAAGAATATATTTGACTAGTAAGAATCTTAAAACCTATGTATTGCTATCTCTCTGTAAGTGAGTCAAGTGGGTGTAAAGCGGCATAAACACAGCAGTGCAAAGCAGCTAAACCCCATTCTAAAAATCAATTACTTTTAAAAACCCGTGAACCAAAGACAGTGAAAGAGAGAGAAATTCTTACAAAATTCGTTCAGGGGCTGCGATGCCACCTGGATTGACCATATCTAGACCCACAGCTGATTGAGACATAAGGGTGGACACTCTTGGGGCTGAGAGGTTTGGTGAGGTTGGGTGAGCTAACGCAGACCCTGTAAAGTAATACGGCGTGGTACCCATCCCATGGGTCCCAAATCTCCAGGTTCAAGGGCATCTTCCTACATCGAAAACATGCATGAGAAACCCAGAAGATGGTACACCGTGTGATCGGGAAAGGTTTCTAAAACGCACCTCATTTCTCATCTCCTTGTGCTCCGGTTCGCCATTCCAGCCGCTTTACTAGCAATCTCCCTGCTTGGAGAATCAGCACCTTTAACCTCCTGTTCCGTACAGGTTGCAATTTGTCCTGAGGATGAACGGGAAGAGGGGGAACCAATGAGAGACTAGCTCTAGGTGTTGGGACAGGCACAGGTCACTCTATTTTCCCATCAGGAAGAAGAATTAACCACAGGCTCAGCCTGCCGCCCGGAGCCAGAAGAGGGCCTGAAGCAATCCTGCGCTTTTGCGGCCAGCTCCCAAGAAAGCGAGTTGAGAAATGGAGCTCAGGGGCACTGCAATTCACAGACCTGCACAGTTAGAAATGAAAACTCTCGTCCACAAATATATTGAGGGAAGGCAACGAAGAGAATTTGAAAGCAAGGCAGAATTGCAGGAAACAGATTTCAGGAGGTAGATTCGAATCGCCTTTAAAGCACAGGAAAAGCGGCAAAACCTCGACAATGATGCCCTTGGCCAAAAAGGGCGTATGCGTTTTTTCCTGAATATATTCAGGAAAAAACGCATACGCCCTTTTTGGCCAACCAAGCAACCTGGAAAGGCAAATCAGCGCTACAAAGAAGTCTCGCTTCCCATCGGTCAAAAGGGCCATGCTGAATAAAGTGTCAAAACCAGAAATGCAGGACAGGCCATGGAGAAATGGGAGCCTTGCTACGCTGATGGGTGGGCTGTAAATGGCCAACAGCCACTCTGGAGAAGTGTACGGTGTGTCCTGAAACATCTAAAAAACTCAGCTTAGAGAGCATAGGGCACTTCCACTCATGGGCGAATAAATTGGGAAAACTAAAAATCAGCAAGACACAGGCACCCCAAAGTTTAGGGCTGCTCTGTTGACAAGAACCTCCACTTCGTTACACCTGAAACATCCCAGGAAAGAGAAGAATGGATAAAGAAGTTGTGGTCCTTATGTACAATGGAATATCACTCAGCCATGAAATCAACGTCATAAGGCTAGGAGCAGCATGATGAGTGGATTTAGGTACGACGATTCTAAGTGAAATAAGTCACACAGAAAAAGACACTTATAATAAGATATCACTTATAGAGGGAATGTAAAAACCGCTACCCTTGAACTGAATTACAAAACAGAACAGAGTCGCACGTTTAGAAAACACACTATGGCTGCAAAACGGGAAAGGTGAGGTGGGGTGATGCATAAAACAAGGGTTTCAAATTAGCTCAGATACCGTTCCATAAACCCAATATGTAATAGACAAGACCTACTCCTTGCTCAGTTTACTGGACTCAACACCCCCTATTCACCGCCCAAGAATATATTTGACTAGTAACAATCTTAAAACCTATGTATTGCTATCTCTCTGTAAGTGAGTCAAGTGGGTGTAAAGCGGCATAAACACAGCAGTGCAAAGCAGCTAAACCCCATTCTAAAAATCAATTACTTTTAAAAACCCGTGAACCAAAGACAGTGAAAGAGAGAGAAATTCTTACAAAATTCGTTCAGGGGCTGCGATGCCACCTGGATTGACCATATCTAGACCCACAGCTGATTGAGACATAAGGGTGGACACTCTTGGGGCTGAGAGGTTTGGTGAGGTTGGGTGAGCTAACGCAGACCCTGTAAAGTAATACAGCGTGGTACCCATCCCATGGGTCCCAAATCTCCAGGTTCAAGGGCATCTTCCTACATCGAAAACATGCATGAGAAACCCAGAAGATGGTACACCGTGTGATCGGGAAAGGTTTCTAAAACGCACCTCATTTCTCATCTCCTTGTGCTCCGGTTCGCCATTCCAGCCGCTTTACTAGCAATCTCCCTGCTTGGAGAATCAGCACCTTTAACCTCCTGTTCCGTACAGGTTGCAATTTGTCCTGAGGATGAACGGGAAGAGGGGGAACCAATGAGAGACTAGCTCTAGGTGTTGGGACAGGCACAGGTCACTCTATTTTCCCATCAGGAAGAAGAATTAACCACAGGCTCAGCCTGCCGCCCGGAGCCAGAAGAGGGCCTGAAGCAATCCTGCGCTTTTGCGGCCAGCTCCCAAGAAAGCGAGTTGAGAAATGGAGCTCAGGGGCACTGCAATTCACAGACCTGCACAGTTAGAAATGATAACTCTCGTCCACAAATATATTGAGGGAAGGCAACGAAGAGAATTTGAAAGCAAGGCAGAATTGCAGGAAACAGATTTCACGAGGTAGATTCGAATCGCCTTTAAAGCACAGGAAAAGCGGCAAAACCTCGACAATGATGCCCTTGGCCAAAAAGGGCGTATGCGTTTTTTCCTGAATATATTCAGGAAAAAACGCATACGCCCTTTTTGGCCAACCAAGCAACCTGGAAAGGCAAATCAGCGCTACAAAGAAGTCTCGCTTCCCATCGGTCAAAAGGGCCATGCTGAATAAAGTGTCAAAACCAGAAATGCAGGACAGGCCATGGAGAAATGGGAGCCTTGCTACGCTGATGGGCGGGCTGTAAATGGCCAACAGCCACTCTGGAGAAGTGTACGGTGTGTCCTGAAACATCTAAAAAACTCAGCTTAGAGAGCATAGGGCACTTCCACTCATGGGCGTATAAATTGGGAAAACTAAAAATCAGCAAGACACAGGCACCCCAAAGTTTAGGGCTGCTCTGTTGACAAGAACCTCCACTTCGTTACACCTGAAACATCCCAGAAAAGAGAAGAATGGATAAAGAAGTTGTGGTCCTTATGTACAATGGAATATCACTCAGCCATGAAATCAACGTCATAAGGCTAGGAGCAGCATGATGAGTGGATTTAGGTACGACGATTCTAAGTGAAATAAGTCACACAGAAAAAGACACTTATAATAAGATATCACTTATAGAGGGAATGTAAAAACCGCTACCCTTGAACTGAATTACAAAACAGAACAGAGTCGCACGTTTAGAAAACACACTATGGCTGCAAAACGGGAAAGGTGAGGTGGGGTGATGCATAAAACAACGGTTTCAAATTAGCTCAGATACCGTTCCATAAACCCAATATGTAATAGACAAGACCTACTCCTTGCTCAGTTTACTGGACTCAACACCCCCTATTCACCGACCAAGAATATATTTGACTAGTAAGAATCTTAAAACCTATGTATTGCTATCTCTCTGTAAGTGAGTCAAGTGGGTGTAAAGCGGCATAAACACAGCAGTGCAAAGCAGCTAAACCCCATTCTAAAAATCAATTACTTTTAAAAACCCGTGAACCAAAGACAGTGAAAGAGAGAGAAATTCTTACAAAATTCGTTCAGGGGCTGCGATGCCACCTGGATTGACCATATCTAGACCCACAGCTGATTGAGACATAAGGGTGGACACTCTTGGGGCTGAGAGGTTTGGTGAGGTTGGGTGAGCTAACGCAGACCCTGTAAAGTAATACGGCGTGGTACCCATCCCATGGGTCCCAAATCTCCAGGTTCAAGGGCATCTTCCTACATCGAAAACATGCATGAGAAACCCAGAAGATGGTACACTGTGTGATCGGGAAAGGTTTCTAAAACGCACCTCATTTCTCATCTCCTTGTGCTCCGGTTCGCCATTCCAGCCGCTTTACTAGCAATCTCCCTGCTTGGAGAATCAGCACCTTTAACCTCCTGTTCCGTACAGGTTGCAATTTGTCCTGAGGATGAACGGGAAGAGGGGGAACCAATGAGAGACTAGCTCTAGGTGTTGGGACAGGCACAGGTCACTCTATTTTCCCATCAGGAAGAAGAATTAACCACAGGCTCAGCCTGCCGCCCGGAGCCAGAAGAGGGCCTGAAGCAATCCTGCGCTTTTGCGGCCAGCTCCCAAGAAAGCGAGTTGAGAAATGGAGCTCAGGGGCACTGCAATTCACAGACCTGCACAGTTAGAAATGATAACTCTCGTCCACAAATATATTGAGGGAAGGCAACGAAGAGAATTTGAAAGCAAGGCAGAATTGCAGGAAACAGATTTCAGGAGGTAGATTCGAATCGCCTTTAAAGCACAGGAAAAGCGGCAAAACCTCGACAATGATGCCCTTGGCCAAAAAGGGCGTATGCGTTTTTTCCTGAATATATTCAGGAAAAAACGCATACGCCCTTTTTGGCCAACCAAGCAACCTGGAAAGGCAAATCAGCGCTACAAAGAAGTCTCGCTTCCCATCGGTCAAAAGGGCCATGCTGAATAAAGTGTCAAAACCAGAAATGCAGGACAGGCCATGGAGAAATGGGAGCCTTGCTACGCTGATGGGCGGGCTGTAAATGGCCAACAGCCACTCTGGAGAAGTGTACGGTGTGTCCTGAAACATCTAAAAAACTCAGCTTAGAGAGCATAGGGCACTTCCACTCATGGGCGTATAAATTGGGAAAACTAAAAATCAGCAAGACACAGGCACCCCAAAGTTTAGGGCTGCTCTGTTGACAAGAACCTCCACTTCGTTACACCTGAAACATCCCAGGAAAGAGAAGAATGGATAAAGAAGTTATGGTCCTTATGTACATTGGAATATCACTCAGCCATGAAATCAACGTCATAAGGCTAGGAGCAGCATGATGAGTGGATTTAGGTACGACGATTCTAAGTGAAATAAGTCACACAGAAAAAGACACTTATCATAAGATATCACTTATAGAGGGAATGTAAAAACCGCTACCCTTGAACTGAATTACAAAACAGAACAGAGTTGCACATTTAGAAAACACACTATGGCTGCTTAACGGGAAAGGTGAGGTGGGGTGATGCATAAAACAAGGGTTTCAAATTAGCTCAGATACCGTTCCATAAACCCAATATGTAATAGACAAGACCTACTCCTTGCTCAGTTTACTGGACTCAACACCCCCTATTCACCGCCCAAGAATATATTTGACTAGTAAGAATCTTAAAACCTATGTATTGCTATCTCTCTGTAAGTGAGTCAAGTGGGTGTAAAGCGGCATAAACACAGCAGTGCAAAGCAGCTAAACCCCATTATAAAAATCAATTACTTTTAAAAACCCATGAACCAAAGACAGTGAAAGAGAGAGAAATTCTTACAAAATTCGTTCAGGGGCTGCGATGCCACCTGGATTGACCATATCTAGACCCACAGCTGACTGAGACATAAGGGTGGACACTCTTGGGGCCGAGAGGTTTGGTGAGGTTGGGTGAGCTAACGCAGACCCTTTAAAGTAATACGGCGTGGTACCCATCCCATGGGTCCCAAATCTCCAGGTTCAAGGGCATCTTCCTACATCGAAAACATGTATGAGAAACCCAGAAGATGGTACACCGTGTGATCGGGAAATGTTTTAAAACGCACCTCATTTCTCATCTCCTTGTGCTCCGGTTCGCCATTCCAGCCGCTTTACTAGCAATCTCCCTCCTTGGAGAATCAGCACCTTTAACCTCCTGTTCCGTACAGGTTGCAATTTGTCCTGAGGATGAACGGGAAGAGGAGGAACCAATGAGAGACTAGCTCTAGGTGTTGGGACAGGGACAGGTCAATCTATTTTCCCATCAGGAAGAAGAATTAACCACAGGCTCAGCCTGCCGCCCGGAGCCAGAATAGGGCCTGAAGCAATCCTGCGCTTTTGCGGCCAGCTCCCAAGAAAGCGAGTTGAGAAATGGAGCTCAGGGGCACTGCAATTCACAGACCTGCACAGTTAGAAATGATAACTCTCGTCAACAAATATATTGAGGGAAGGCAACGAAGAGAATTTGAAAGCAAGGCAGAATTGCAGGAAACAGATTTCAGGAGGTAGATTCGAATCGCCTTTAAAGCACAGGAAAAGCGGCAAAACCTCGACAATGATGCCCTTGGCCAAAAAGGGCGTATGCGTTTTTTCCTGAATATATTCAGGAAAAAACGCATACGCCCTTTTTGGCCAACCAAGCAACCTGGAAAGGCAAATCAGCGCTACAAAGAAGTCTCGCTTCCCATCGGTCAAAAGGGCCATGCTGAATAAAGTGTCAAAACCAGAAATGCAGGACAGGCCATGGAGAAATGGGAGCCTTGCTACGCTGATGGGCGGACTGTAAATGGCCAACAGCCACTCTGGAGAAGTGTACGGTGTGTCCTGAAACATCTAAAAAACTCAGCTTAGAGAGCATAGGGCACTTCCACTCATGGGCGAATAAATTGGGAAAACTAAAAATCAGCAAGACACAGGCACCCCAAAGTTTAGGGCTGCTCTGTTGACAAGAACCTCCACTTCGTTACACCTGAAACATCCCAGGAAAGAGAAGAATGGATAAAGAAGTTGTGGTCCTTATGTACAATGGAATATCACTCAGCCATGAAATCAACGTCATAAGGCTAGGAGCAGCATGATGAGTGGATTTAGGTACGACGATTCTAAGTGAAATAAGTCACACAGAAAAAGACACTTACCATAAGATATCACTTATAGAGGGAATGTAAAAACCGCTACCCTTGAACTGAATTACAAAACAGAACAGAGTCGCACGTTTAGAAAACACACTATGGCTGCTTAACGGGAAAGGTGAGGTGGGGTGATGCATAAAACAAGGGTTTCAAATTAGCTCAGATACCGTTCCATAAACCCAATATGTAATAGACAAGACCTACTCCTTGCTCAGTTTACTGGACTCAACACCCCCTATTCACCGCCCAAGAATATATTTGACTAGTAACAATCTTAAAACCTATGTATTGCTATCTCTCTGTAAGTGAGTCAAGTGGGTGTAAAGCGGCATAAACACAGCAGTGCAAAGCAGCTAAACCCCATTCTAAAAATCAATTACTTTTAAAAACCCGTGAACCAAAGACAGTGAAAGAGAGAGAAATTCTTACAAAATTCGTTCAGGGGCTGCGATGCCACCTGGATTGACCATATCTAGACCCACAGCTGATTGAGACATAAGAGTGGACACTCTTCGGGCTGAGAGGTTTGGTGAGGTTGGGTGAGCTAACACAGACCCTGTAAAGTAATACGGCGTGGTACCCATCCCTAGGGTCCCAAATCTCCAGGTTCAAGGGCATCTTCCTACATCGAAAACATGCATGAGAAACCCAGAAGATGGTACACCGTGTGATCGGGAAAGGTTTCTAAAACGCACCTCATTTCTCATCTCCTTGTGCTCCGGTTCGCCATTCCAGCCGCTTTACTAGCAATCTCCCTCCTTGGAGAATCAGCACCTTTAACCTCCTGTTCCGTACAGGTTGCAATTTGTCCTGAGGATGAACGGGAAGAGGGGGAACCAATGAGAGACTAGCTCTAGGTGTTGGGACAGGCACAGGTCACTCTATTTTCCCATCAGGAAGAAGAATTAACCACAGGCTCAGCCTGCCGCCCGGAGCCAGAAGAGGGCCTGAAGCAATCCTGCGCTTTTGCGGCCAGCTCCCAAGAAAGCGAGTTGAGAAATGGAGCTCAGGGGCACTGCAATTCACAGACCTGCACAGTTAGAACTGATAACTCTCGTCCACAAATATATTGAGGGAAGGCAACGAAGAGAATTTGAAAGCAAGGCAGAATTGCAGGAAACAGATTTCAGGAGGTAGATTCGAATCGCCTTTAAAGCACAGGAAAAGCGGCAAAACCTCGACAATGATGCCCTTGGCCAAAAAGGGCGTATGCGTTTTTTCCTGAATATATTCAGGAAAAAACGCATACGCCCTTTTTGGCCAACCAAGCAACCTGGAAAGGCAAATCAGCGCTACAAAGAAGTCTCGCTTCCCATCGGTCAAAAGGGCCATGCTGAATAAAGTGTCAAAACCAGAAATGCAGGACAGGCCATGGAGAAATGGGAGCCTTGCTACGCTGATGGGCGGGCTGTAAATGGCCAACAACCACTCTGGAGAAGTGTACGGTGTGTCCTGAAACATCTAAAAAACTCAGCTTAGAGAGCATAGGGCACTTCCACTCATGGGCGTATAAATTGGGAAAACTAAAAATCAGCAAGACACAGGCCCCCAAAGTTTAGGGCTGCTCTGTTGACAAGAACCTCCACTTCGTTACACCTGAAATATCCCAGGAAAGAGAAGAATGGATAAAGAAGTTGTGGTCCTTATGTACAATGGAATATCACTCAGCCATGAAATCAACGTCATAAGGCTAGGAGCAGCATGATGAGTGGATTTAGGTACGACGATTCTAAGTGAAATAAGTCACACAGAAAAAGACACTTATCATAAGATATCACTTATAGAGGGAATGTAAAAACCGCTACCCTTGAACTGAATTACAAAACAGAACAGAGTCGCACGTTTAGAAAACACACTATGGCTGCTTAACGGGAAAGGTGAGGTGGGGTGATGCATAAAACAAGGGTTTCAAATTAGCTCAGATACCGTTCCATAAACCCAATATGTAATAGACAAGACCTACTCCTTGCTCAGTTTACTGGACTCAGCACTCCCTATTCACCGCCCAAGAATATATTTGACTAGTAAGAATCTTAAAACCTATGTATTGCTATCTCTCTGTAAGTGAGTCAAGTGGGTGTAAAGCGGCATAAACACAGCAGTGCAAAGCAGCTAAACCCCATTCTAAAAATCAATTACTTTTAAAAACCCGTGAACCAAAGACAGTGAAAGAGAGAGAAATTCTTACAAAATTCGTTCAGGGGCTGCGATGCCACCTGGATTGACCATATCTAGACCCACAGCTGATTGAGACATAAGGGTGGACACTCTTGGGGCTGAGAGGTTTGGTGAGGTTGGGTGAGCTAATGCAGACCCTGTAAAGTAATACGGCGTGGTACCCATCCCATGGGTCCCAAATCTCCAGGTTCAAGGGCATCTTCCTACATCGAAAACATGCATGAGAAACCCAGAAGATGGTACACCGTGTGATCGGGAAAGGTTTCTAAAACGCACCTCATTTCTCATCTCCTTGTGCTCCGGTTCGCCATTCCAGCCGCTTTACTAGCAATCTCCCTGCTTGGAGAATCAGCACCTTTAACCTCCTGTTCCGTACAGGTTGCAATTTGTCCTGAGGATGAACGGGAAGAGGGGGAACCAATGAGAGACTAGCTCTAGGTGTTGGGACAGGCACAGGTCACTCTATTTTCCCATCAGGAAGAAGAATTAACCACAGGCTCAGCCTGCCGCCCGGAGCCAGAAGAGGGCCTGAAGCAATCCTGCGCTTTTGCGGCCAGCTCCCAAGAAAGCGAGTTGAGAAATGGAGCTCAGGGGCACTGCAATTCACAGACCTGCACAGTTAGAAATGATAACTCTCGTCCACAAATATATTGAGGGAAGGCAACGAAGAGAATTTGAAAGCAAGGCAGAATTGCAGGAAACAGATTTCAGGAGGTAGATTCGAATCGCCTTTAAAGCACAGGAAAAGCGGCAAAACCTCGACAATGATGCCCTTGGCCAAAAAGGGCGTATGCGTTTTTTCCTGAATATATTCAGGAAAAAACGCATACGCCCTTTTTGGCCAACCAAGCAACCTGGAAAGGCAAATCAGCGCTACAAAGAAGTCTCGCTTCCCATCGGTCAAAAGGGCCATGCTGAATAAAGTGTCAAAACCAGAAATGCAGGACAGGCCATGGAGAAATGGGAGCCTTGCTACGCTGATGGGCGGGCTGTAAATGGCCAACAGCCACTCTGGAGAAGTGTATGGTGTGTCCTGAAACATCTAAAAAACTCAGCTTAGAGAGCATAGGGCACTTCCACTCATGGGCGAATAAATTGGGAAAACTAAAAATCAGCAAGACACAGGCACCCCAAAGTTTAGGGCTGCTCTGTTGACAAGAACCTCCACTTCGTTACACCTGAAACATCCCAGGAAAGAGAAGAATGGATAAAGAAGTTGTGGTCCTTATGTACAATGGAATATCACTCAGCCATGAAATCAACGTCATAAGGCTAGGAGCAGCATGATGAGTGGATTTAGGTACGACGATTCTAAGTGAAATAAGTCACACAGAAAAAGACACTTACCATAAGATATCACTTATAGAGGGAATGTAAAAACTGCTACCCTTGAACTGAATTACAAAACAGAACAGAGTCGCACGTTTAGAAAACACACTATGGCTGCTTAACGGGAAAGGTGAGGTGGGGTGATGCATAAAACAAGGGTTTCAAATTAGCTCAGATACCGTTCCATAAACCCAATATGTAATATACAAGACCTACTCCTTGCTCAGTTTACTGGACTCAACACCCCCTATTCACCGCCCAAGAATATATTTGACTAGTAAGAATCTTAAAACCTATGTATTGCTATCTCTCTGTAAGTGAGTCAAGTGGGTGTAAAGCGGCATAAACACAGCAGTGCAAAGCAGCTAAACCCCATTCTAAAAATCAATTACTTTTAAAAACCCGTGAACCAAAGACAGTGAAAGAGAGAGAAATTCTTACAAAATTCGTTCAGGGGCTGCGATGCCACCTGGATTGACCATATCTAGACCCACAGCTGATTGAGACATAAGGGTGGACACTCTTGGGGCTGAGAGGTTTGGTGAGGTTGGGTGAGCTAACGCAGACCCTGTAAAGTAATACGGCGTGGTACCCATCCCATGGGTCCCAAATCTCCAGGTTCAAGGGCATCTTCCTACATCGAAAACATGCATGAGAAACCCAGAAGATGGTACACCGTGTGATCGGGAAAGGTTTCTAAAACGCACCTCATTTCTCATCTCCTTGTGCTCCGGTTCGCCATTCCAGCCGCTTTACTAGCAATCTCCCTGCTTGGAGAATCAGCACCTTTAACCTCCTGTTCCGTACAGGTTGCAATTTGTCCTGAGGATGAACGGGAAGAGGGGGAACCAATGAGAGACTAGCTCTAGGTGTTGGGACAGGCACAGGTCACTCTATTTTCCCATCAGGAAGAAGAATTAACCACAGGCTCAGCCTGCCGCCCGGAGCCAGAAGAGGGCCTGAAGCAATCCTGCGCTTTTGCGGCCAGCTCCCAAGAAAGCGAGTTGAGAAATGGAGCTCAGGGGCACTGCAATTCACAGACCTGCACAGTTAGAAATGATAACTCTCGTCCACAAATATATTGAGGGAAGGCAACGAAGAGAATTTGAAAGCAAGGCAGAATTGCAGGAAACAGATTTCAGGAGGTAGATTCGAATCGCCTTTAAAGCACAGGAAAAGCGGCAAAACCTCGACAATGATGCCCTTGGCCAAAAAGGGCGTATGCGTTTTTTCCTGAATATATTCAGGAAAAAACGCATACGCCCTTTTTGGCCAACCAAGCAACCTGGAAAGGCAAATCAGCGCTACAAAGAAGTCTCGCTTCCCATCGGTCAAAAGGGCCATGCTGAATAAAGTGTCAAAACCAGAAATGCAGGACAGGCCATGGAGAAATGGGAGCCTTGCTACGCTGATGGGCGGGCTGTAAATGGCCAACAGCCACTCTGGAGAAGTGTACGGTGTGTCCTGAAACATCTAAAAAACTCAGCTTAGAGAGCATAGGGCACTTCCACTCATGGGCGTATAAATTGGGAAAACTAAAAATCAGCAAGACACAGGCACCCCAAAGTTTAGGGCTGCTCTGTTGACAAGAACCTCCACTTCGTTACACCTGAAACATCCCAGGAAAGAGAAGAATGGATAAAGAAGTTGTGGTCCTTATGTACAATGGAATATCACTCAGCCATGAAATCAACGTCATAAGGCTAGGAGCAGCATGATGAGTGGATTTAGGTACGACGATTCTAAGTGAAATAAGTCACACAGAAAAAGACACTTACCATAAGATATCACTTATAGAGGGAATGTAAAAACCGCTACCCTTGAACTGAATTACAAAACAGAACAGAGTTGCACATTTAGAAAACACACTATGGCTGCTTAACGGGAAAGGTGAGGTGGGGTGATGCATAAAACAAGGGTTTCAAATTAGCTCAGATACCGTTCCATAAACCCAATATGTAATAGACAAGACCTACTCCTTGCTCAGTTTACTGGACTCAACACCCCCTATTCACCGCCCAAGAATATATTTGACTAGTAAGAATCTTAAAACCTATGTATTGCTATCTCTCTGTAAGTGAGTCAAGTGGGTGTAAAGCGGCATAAACACAGCAGTGCAAAGCAGCTAAACCCCATTATAAAAATCAATTACTTTTAAAAACCCATGAACCAAAGACAGTGAAAGAGAGAGAAATTCTTACAAAATTCGTTCAGGGGCTGCGATGCCACCTGGATTGACCATATCTAGACCCACAGCTGACTGAGACATAAGGGTGGACACTCTTGGGGCCGAGAGGTTTGGTGAGGTTGGGTGAGCTAACGCAGACCCTGTAAAGTAATACGGCGTGGTACCCATCCCATGGGTCCCAAATCTCCAGGTTCAAGGGCATCTTCCTACATCGAAAACATGTATGAGAAACCCAGAAGATGGTACACCGTGTGATCGGGAAATGTTTTAAAACGCACCTCATTTCTCATCTCCTTGTGCTCCGGTTCGCCATTCCAGCCGCTTTACTAGCAATCTCCCTCCTTGGAGAATCAGCACCTTTAACCTCCTGTTCCGTACAGGTTGCAATTTGTCCTGAGGATGAACGGGAAGAGGAGGAACCAATGAGAGACTAGCTCTAGGTGTTGGGACAGGGACAGGTCAATCTATTTTCCCATCAGGAAGAAGAATTAACCACAGGCTCAGCCTGCCGCCCGGAGCCAGAATAGGGCCTGAAGCAATCCTGCGCTTTTGCGGCCAGCTCCCAAGAAAGCGAGTTGAGAAATGGAGCTCAGGGGCACTGCAATTCACAGACCTGCACAGTTAGAAATGATAACTCTCGTCAACAAATATATTGAGGGAAGGCAACGAAGAGAATTTGAAAGCAAGGCAGAATTGCAGGAAACAGATTTCAGGAGGTAGATTCGAATCGCCTTTAAAGCACAGGAAAAGCGGCAAAACCTCGACAATGATGCCCTTGGCCAAAAAGGGCGTATGCGTTTTTTCCTGAATATATTCAGGAAAAAACGCATACGCACTTTTTGGCCAACCAAGCAACCTGGAAAGGCAAATCAGCGCTACAAAGAAGTCTCGCTTCCCATCGGTCAAAAGGGCCATGCTGAATAAAGTGTCAAAACCAGAAATGCAGGACAGGCCATGGAGAAATGGGAGCCTTGCTACGCTGATGGGCGGACTGTAAATGGCCAACAGCCACTCTGGAGAAGTGTACGGTGTGTCCTGAAACATCTAAAAAACTCAGCTTAGAGAGCATAGGGCACTTCCACTCATGGGCGAATAAATTGGGAAAACTAAAAATCAGCAAGACACAGGCACCCCAAAGTTTAGGGCTGCTCTGTTGACAAGAACCTCCACTTCGTTACACCTGAAACATCCCAGGAAAGAGAAGAATGGATAAAGAAGTTGTGGTCCTTATGTACAATGGAATATCACTCAGCCATGAAATCAACGTCATAAGGCTAGGAGCAGCATGATGAGTGGATTTAGGTACGACGATTCTAAGTGAAATAAGTCACACAGAAAAAGACACTTACCATAAGATATCACTTATAGAGGGAATGTAAAAACCGCTACCCTTGAACTGAATTACAAAACAGAACAGAGTCGCACGTTTAGAAAACACACTATGGCTGCTTAACGGGAAAGGTGAGGTGGGGTGATGCATAAAACAAGGGTTTCAAATTAGCTCAGATACCGTTCCATAAACCCAATATGTAATAGACAAGACCTACTCCTTGCTCAGTTTACTGGACTCAACACCCCCTATTCACCGCCCAAGAATATATTTGACTAGTAAGAATCTTAAAACCTATGTATTGCTATCTCTCTGTAAGTGAGTCAAGTGGGTGTAAAGCGGCATAAACACAGCAGTGCAAAGCAGCTAAACCCCATTCTAAAAATCAATTACTTTTAAAAACCCGTGAACCAAAGACAGTGAAAGAGAGAGAAATTCTTACAAAATTCGTTCAGGGGCTGCGATGCCACCTGGATTGACCATATCTAGACCCACAGCTGATTGAGACATAAGAGTGGACACTCTTCGGGCTGAGAGGTTTGGTGAGGTTGGGTGAGCTAACGCAGACCCTGTAAAGTAATACGGCGTGGTACCCATCCCTAGGGTCCCAAATCTCCAGGTTCAAGGGCATCTTCCTACATCGAAAACATGCATGAGAAACCCAGAAGATGGTACACCGTGTGATCGGGAAAGGTTTCTAAAACGCACCTCATTTCTCATCTCCTTGTGCTCCGGTTCGCCATTCCAGCCGCTTTACTAGCAATCTCCCTCCTTGGAGAATCAGCACCTTTAACCTCCTGTTCCGTACAGGTTGCAATTTGTCCTGAGGATGAACGGGAAGAGGGGGAACCAATGAGAGACTAGCTCTAGGTGTTGGGACAGGCACAGGTCACTCTATTTTCCCATCAGGAAGAAGAATTAACCACAGGCTCAGCCTGCCGCCCGGAGCCAGAAGAGGGCCTGAAGCAATCCTGCGCTTTTGCGGCCAGCTCCCAAGAAAGCGAGTTGAGAAATGGAGCTCAGGGGCACTGCAATTCACAGACCTGCACAGTTAGAACTGATAACTCTCGTCCACAAATATATTGAGGGAAGGCAACGAAGAGAATTTGAAAGCAAGGCAGAATTGCAGGAAACAGATTTCAGGAGGTAGATTCGAATCGCCTTTAAAGCACAGGAAAAGCGGCAAAACCTCGACAATGATGCCCTTGGCCAAAAAGGGCGTATGCGTTTTTTCCTGAATATATTCAGGAAAAAACGCATACGCCCTTTTTGGCCAACCAAGCAACCTGGAAAGGCAAATCAGCGCTACAAAGAAGTCTCGCTTCCCATCGGTCAAAAGGGCCATGCTGAATAAAGTGTCAAAACCAGAAATGCAGGACAGGCCATGGAGAAATGGGAGCCTTGCTACGCTGATGGGCGGGCTGTAAATGGCCAACAACCACTCTGGAGAAGTGTACGGTGTGTCCTGAAACATCTAAAAAACTCAGCTTAGAGAGCATAGGGCACTTCCACTCATGGGCGTATAAATTGGGAAAACTAAAAATCAGCAAGACACAGGCACCCCAAAGTTTAGGGCTGCTCTGTTGACAAGAACCTCCACTTCGTTACACCTGAAACATCCCAGGAAAGAGAAGAATGGATAAAGAAGTTGTGGTCCTTATGTACAATGGAATATCACTCAGCCATGAAATCAACGTCATAAGGCTAGGAGCAGCATGATGAGTGGATTTAGGTACGACGATTCTAAGTGAAATAAGTCACACAGAAAAAGACACTTACCATAAGATATCACTTATAGAGGGAATGTAAAAACCGCTACCCTTGAACTGAATTACAAAACAGAACAGAGTCGCACGTTTAGAAAACACACTATGGCTGCTTAACGGGAAAGGTGAGGTGGGGTGATGCATAAAACAAGGGTTTCAAATTAGCTCAGATACCGTTCCATAAACCCAATATGTAATAGACAAGACCTACTCCTTGCTCAGTTTACTGGACTCAACACCCCCTATTCACCGCCCAAGAATATATTTGACTAGTAAGAATCTTAAAACCTATGTATTGCTATCTCTCTGTAAGTGAGTCAAGTGGGTGTAAAGCGGCATAAACACAGCAGTGCAAAGCAGCTAAACCCCATTCTAAAAATCAATTACTTTTAAAAACCCGTGAACCAAAGACAGTGAAAGAGAGAGAAATTCTTACAAAATTCGTTCAGGGGCTGCGATGCCACCTGGATTGACCATATCTAGACCCACAGCTGATTGAGACATAAGAGTGGACACTCTTCGGGCTGAGAGGTTTGGTGAGGTTGGGTGAGCTAACGCAGACCCTGTAAAGTAATACGGCGTGGTACCCATCCCTAGGGTCCCAAATCTCCAGGTTCAAGGGCATCTTCCTACATCGAAAACATGCATGAGAAACCCAGAAGATGGTACACCGTGTGATCGGGAAAGGTTTCTAAAACGCACCTCATTTCTCATCTCCTTGTGCTCCGGTTCGCCATTCCAGCCGCTTTACTAGCAATCTCCCTCCTTGGAGAATCAGCACCTTTAACCTCCTGTTCCGTACAGGTTGCAATTTGTCCTGAGGATGAACGGGAAGAGGGGGAACCAATGAGAGACTAGCTCTAGGTGTTGGGACAGGCACAGGTCACTCTATTTTCCCATCAGGAAGAAGAATTAACCACAGGCTCAGCCTGCCGCCCGGAGCCAGAAGAGGGCCTGAAGCAATCCTGCGCTTTTGCGGCCAGCTCCCAAGAAAGCGAGTTGAGAAATGGAGCTCAGGGGCACTGCAATTCACAGACCTGCACAGTTAGAAATGATAACTCTCGTCCACAAATATATTGAGGGAAGGCTACGAAGAGAATTTGAAAGCAAGGCAGAATTGCAGGAAACAGATTTCAGGAGGTAGATTCGAATCGCCTTTAAAGCACAGGAAAAGCGGCAAAACCTCGACAATGATGCCCTTGGCCAAAAAGGGCGTATGCGTTTTTTCCTGAATATATTCAGGAAAAAACGCATACGCCCTTTTTGGCCAACCAAGCAACCTGGAAAGGCAAATCAGCGCTACAAAGAAGTCTCGCTTCCCATCGGTCAAAAGGGCCGTGCTGAATAAAGGGTCAAAACCAGAAATGCAGGACAGGCCATGGAGAAATGGGAGCCTTGCTACGCTGATGGGCGGGCTGTAAATGGCCAACAGCCACTCTGGAGAAGTGTACGGTGTGTCCTGAAACATCTAAAAAACTCAGCTTAGAGAGCATAGGGCACTTCCACTCATGGGCGTATAAATTGTGAAAACTAAAAATCAGCAAGACACAGGCACCCCAAAGTTTAGGGCTGCTCTGTTGACAAGAACCTCCACTTCGTTACACCTGAAATATCCCAGGAAAGAGAAGAATGGATAAAGAAGTTGTGGTCCTTATGTACAATGGAATATCACTCAGCCATGAAATCAACGTCATAAGGCTAGGAGCAGCATGATGAGTGGATTTAGGTACGACGATTCTAAGTGAAATAAGTCACACAGAAAAAGACACTTATCATAAGATATCACTTATAGAGGGAATGTAAAAACCGCTACCCTTGAACTGAATTACAAAACAGAACAGAGTCGCACGTTTAGAAAACACACTATGGCTGCTTAACGGGAAAGGTGAGGTGGGGTGATGCATAAAACAAGGGTTTCAAATTAGCTCAGATACCGTTCCATAAACCCAATATGTAATAGACAAGACCTACTCCTTGCTCAGTTTACTGGACTCAGCACTCCCTATTCACCGCCCAAGAATATATTTGACTAGTAAGAATCTTAAAACCTATGTATTGCTATCTCTCTGTAAGTGAGTCAAGTGGGTGTAAAGCGGCATAAACACAGCAGTGCAAAGCAGCTAAACCCCATTCTAAAAATCAATTACTTTTAAAAACCCGTGAACCAAAGACAGTGAAAGAGAGAGAAATTCTTACAAAATTCGTTCAGGGGCTGCGATGCCACCTGGATTGACCATATCTAGACCCACAGCTGATTGAGACATAAGGGTGGACACTCTTGGGGCTGAGAGGTTTGGTGAGGTTGGGTGAGCTAATGCAGACCCTGTAAAGTAATACGGCGTGGTACCCATCCCATGGGTCCCAAATCTCCAGGTTCAAGGGCATCTTCCTACATCGAAAACATGCATGAGAAACCCAGAAGATGGTACACCGTGTGATCGGGAAAGGTTTCTAAAACGCACCTCATTTCTCATCTCCTTGTGCTCCGGTTCGCCATTCCAGCCGCTTTACTAGCAATCTCCCTCCTTGGAGAATCAGCACCTTTAACCTCCTGTTCCGTACAGGTTGCAATTTGTCCTGAGGATGAATGGGAAGAGGGGGAACCAATGAGAGACTAGCTCTAGGTGTTGGGACAGGCACAGGTCACTCTATTTTCCCATCAGGAAGAAGAATTAACCACAGGCTCAGCCTGCCGCCCGGAGCCAGAAGAGGGCCTGAAGCAATCCTGCGCTTTTGCGGCCAGCTCCCAAGAAAGCGAGTTGAGAAATGGAGCTCAGGGGCACTGCAATTCACAGACCTGCACAGTTAGAAATGATAACTCTCGTCCACAAATATATTGAGGGAAGGCAACGAAGAGAATTTGAAAGCAAGGCAGAATTGCAGGAAACAGATTTCAGGAGGTAGATTCGAATCGCCTTTAAAGCACAGGAAAAGCGGCAAAACCTCGACAATGATGCCCTTGGCCAAAAAGGGCGTATGCGTTTTTTCCTGAATATATTCAGGAAAAAACGCATACGCCCTTTTTGGCCAACCAAGCAACCTGGAAAGGCAAATCAGCGCTACAAAGAAGTCTCGCTTCCCATCGGTCAAAAGGGCCATGCTGAATAAAGTGTCAAAACCAGAAATGCAGGACAGGCCATGGAGAAATGGGAGCCTTGCTACGCTGATGGGCGGGCTGTAAATGGCCAACAGCCACTCTGGAGAAGTGTACGGTGTGTCCTGAAACATCTAAAAAACTCAGCTTAGAGAGCATAGGGCACTTCCACTCATGGGCGAATAAATTGGGAAAACTAAAAATCAGCAAGACACAGGCACCCCAAAGTTTAGGGCTGCTCTGTTGACAAGAACCTCCACTTCGTTACACCTGAAACATCCCAGGAAAGAGAAGAATGGATAAAGAAGTTGTGGTCCTTATGTACAATGGAATATCACTCAGCCATGAAATCAACGTCATAAGGCTAGGAGCAGCATGATGAGTGGATTTAGGTACGACGATTCTAAGTGAAATAAGTCACACAGAAAAAGACACTTACCATAAGATATCACTTATAGAGGGAATGTAAAAACCGCTACCCTTGAACTGAATTACAAAACAGAACAGAGTCGCACGTTTAGAAAACACACTATGGCTGCTTAACGGGAAAGGTGAGGTGGGGTGATGCATAAAACAAGGGTTTCAAATTAGCTCAGATACCGTTCCATAAACCCAATATGTAATAGACAAGACCTACTCCTTGCTCAGTTTACTGGACTCAACACCCCCTATTCACCGCCCAAGAATATATTTGACTAGTAAGAATCTTAAAACCTATGTATTGCTATCTCTCTGTAAGTGAGTCAAGTGGGTGTAAAGCGGCATAAACACAGCAGTGCAAAGCAGCTAAACCCCATTCTAAAAATCAATTACTTTTAAAAACCCGTGAACCAAAGACAGTGAAAGAGAGAGAAATTCTTACAAAATTCGTTCAGGGGCTGCGATGCCACCTGGATTGACCATATCTAGACCCACAGCTGATTGAGACATAAGAGTGGACACTCTTGGGGCTGAGAGGTTTGGTGAGGTTGGGTGAGCTAACGCAGACCCTGTAAAGTAATACGGCGTGGTACCCATCCCTAGGGTCCCAAATCTCCAGGTTCAAGGGCATCTTCCTACATCGAAATCATGCATGAGAAACCCAGAATATGGTACACCGTGTGATCGGGAAAGGTTTCTAAAACGCACCTCATTTCTCATCTCCTTGTGCTCCGGTTCGCCATTCCAGCCGCTTTACTAGCAATCTCCCTGCTTGGAGAATCAGCACCTTTAACCTCCTGTTCCGTACAGGTTGCAATTTGTCCTGAGGATGAACGGGAAGAGGGGGAACCAATGAGAGACTAGCTCTAGGTGTTGGGACAGGCACAGGTCACTCTATTTTCCCATCAGGAAGAAGAATTAACCACAGGCTCAGCCTGCCGCCCGGAGCCAGAAGAGGGCCTGAAGCAATCCTGCGCTTTTGCGGCCAGCTCCCAAGAAAGCGAGTTGAGAAATGGAGCTCAGGGGCACTGCAATTCACAGACCTGCACAGTTAGAAATGATAACTCTCGTCCACAAATATATTGAGGGAAGGCAACGAAGAGAATTTGAAAGCAAGGCAGAATTGCAGGAAACAGATTTCAGGAGGTAGATTCGAAACGCCTTTAAAGCACAGGAAAAGCGGCAAAACCTCGACAATGATGCCCTTGGCCAAAAAGGGCGTATGCGTTTTTTCCTGAATATATTCAGGAAAAAACGCATACGCCCTTTTTGGCCAACCAAGCAACCTGGAAAGGCAAATCAGCGCTACAAAGAAGTCTCGCTTCCCATCGGTCAAAAGGGCCATGCTGAATAAAGTGTCAAAACCAGAAATGCAGGACAGGCCATGGAGAAATGGGAGCCTTGCTACGCTGATGGGCGGGCTGTAAATGGCCAACAGCCACTCTGGAGAAGTGTACGGTGTGTCCTGAAACATCTAAAAAACTCAGCTTAGAGAGCATAGGGCACTTCCACTCATGGGCGTATAAATTGGGAAAACTAAAAATCAGCAAGACACAGGCACCCCAAAGTTTAGGGCTGCTCTGTTGACAAGAACCTCCACTTCGTTACACCTGAAACATCCCAGGAAAGAGAAGAATGGATAAAGAAGTTATGGTCCTTATGTACATTGGAATATCACTCAGCCATGAAATCAACGTCATAAGGCTAGGAGCAGCATGATGAGTGGATTTAGGTACGACGATTCTAAGTGAAATAAGTCACACAGAAAAAGACACTTATCATAAGATATCACTTATAGAGGGAATGTAAAAACCGCTACCCTTGAACTGAATTACAAAACAGAACAGAGTTGCACATTTAGAAAACACACTATGGCTGCTTAACGGGAAAGGTGAGGTGGGGTGATGCATAAAACAAGGGTTTCAAATTAGCTCAGATACCGTTCCATAAACCCAATATGTAATAGACAAGATCTACTCCTTGCTCAGTTTACTGGACTCAACACCCCCTATTCACCGCCCAAGAATATATTTGACTAGTAAGAATCTTAAAACCTATGTATTGCTATCTCTCTGTAAGTGAGTCAAGTGGGTGTAAAGCGGCATAAACACAGCAGTGCAAAGCAGCTAAACCCCATTATAAAAATCAATTACTTTTAAAAACCCATGAACCAAAGACAGTGAAAGAGAGAGAAATTCTTACAAAATTCGTTCAGGGGCTGCGATGCCACCTGGATTGACCATATCTAGACCCACAGCTGACTGAGACATAAGGGTGGACACTCTTGGGGCCGAGAGGTTTGGTGAGGTTGGGTGAGCTAACGCAGACCCTTTAAAGTAATACGGCGTGGTACCCATCCCATGGGTCCCAAATCTCCAGGTTCAAGGGCATCTTCCTACATCGAAAACATGTATGAGAAACCCAGAAGATGGTACACCGTGTGATCGGGAAATGTTTTAAAACGCACCTCATTTCTCATCTCCTTGTGCTCCGGTTCGCCATTCCAGCCGCTTTACTAGCAATCTCCCTCCTTGGAGAATCAGCACCTTTAACCTCCTGTTCCGTACAGGTTGCAATTTGTCCTGAGGATGAACGGGAAGAGGAGGAACCAATGAGAGACTAGCTCTAGGTGTTGGGACAGGGACAGGTCAATCTATTTTCCCATCAGGAAGAAGAATTAACCACAGGCTCAGCCTGCCGCCCGGAGCCAGAAGAGGGCCTGAAGCAATCCTGCGCTTTTGCGGCCAGCTCCCAAGAAAGCGAGTTGAGAAATGGAGCTCAGGGGCACTGCAATTCACAGACCTGCACAGTTAGAAATGATAACTCTCGTCAACAAATATATTGAGGGAAGGCAACGAAGAGAATTTGAAAGCAAGGCAGAATTGCAGGAAACAGATTTCAGGAGGTAGATTCGAATCGCCTTTAAAGCACAGGAAAAGCGGCAAAACCTCGACAATGATGCCCTTGGCCAAAAAGGGCGTATGCGTTTTTTCCTGAATATATTCAGGAAAAAACGCATACGCCCTTTTTGGCCAACCAAGCAACCTGGAAAGGCAAATCAGCGCTACAAAGAAGTCTCGCTTCCCATCGGTCAAAAGGGCCATGCTGAATAAAGTGTCAAAACCAGAAATGCAGGACAGGCCATGGAGAAATGGGAGCCTTGCTACGCTGATGGGCGGGCTGTAAATGGCCAACAGCCACTCTGGAGAAGTGTACGGTGTGTCCTGAAACATCTAAAAAACTCAGCTTAGAGAGCATAGGGCACTTCCACTCATGGGCGAATAAATTGGGAAAACTAAAAATCAGCAAGACACAGGCACCCCAAAGTTTAGGGCTGCTCTGTTGACAAGAACCTCCACTTCGTTACACCTGAAACATCCCAGGAAAGAGAAGAATGGATAAAGAAGTTGTGGTCCTTATGTACAATGGAATATCACTCAGCCATGAAATCAACGTCATAAGGCTAGGAGCAGCATGATGAGTGGATTTAGGTACGACGATTCTAAGTGAAATAAGTCACACAGAAAAAGACACTTACCATAAGATATCACTTATAGAGGGAATGTAAAAACCGCTACCCTTGAACTGAATTACAAAACAGAACAGAGTCGCACGTTTAGAAAACACACTATGGCTGCTTAACGGGAAAGGTGAGGTGGGGTGATGCATAAAACAAGGGTTTCAAATTAGCTCAGATACCGTTCCATAAACCCAATATGTAATAGACAAGACCTACTCCTTGCTCAGTTTACTGGACTCAACACCCCCTATTCACCGCCCAAGAATATATTTGACTAGTAAGAATCTTAAAACCTATGTATTGCTATCTCTCTGTAAGTGAGTCAAGTGGGTGTAAAGCGGCATAAACACAGCAGTGCAAAGCAGCTAAACCCCATTCTAAAAATCAATTACTTTTAAAAACCCGTGAACCAAAGACAGTGAAAGAGAGAGAAATTCTTACAAAATTCGTTCAGGGGCTGCGATGCCACCTGGATTGACCATATCTAGACCCACAGCTGATTGAGACATAAGAGTGGACACTCTTGGGGCTGAGAGGTTTGGTGAGGTTGGGTGAGCTAACGCAGACCCTGTAAAGTAATACGGCGTGGTACCCATCCCTAGGGTCCCAAATCTCCAGGTTCAAGGGCATCTTCCTACATCGAAAACATGCATGAGAAACCCAGAATATGGTACACCGTGTGATCGGGAAAGGTTTCTAAAACGCACCTCATTTCTCATCTCGTTGTGCTCCGGTTCGCCATTCCAGCCGCTTTACTAGCAATCTCCCTCCTTGGAGAATCAGCACCTTTAACCTCCTGTTCCGTACAGGTTGCAATTTGTCCTGAGGATGAACGGGAAGAGGGGGAACCAATGAGAGACTAGCTCTAGGTGTTGGGACAGGCACAGGTCACTCTATTTTCCCATCAGGAAGAAGAATTAACCACAGGCTCAGCCTGCCGCCCGGAGCCAGAAGAGGGCCTGAAGCAATCCTGCGCTTTTGCGGCCAGCTCCCAAGAAAGCGAGTTGAGAAATGGAGCTCAGGGGCACTGCAATTCACAGACCTGCACAGTTAGAACTGATAACTCTCGTCCACAAATATATTGAGGGAAGGCAACGAAGAGAATTTGAAAGCAAGGCAGAATTGCAGGAAACAGATTTCAGGAGGTAGATTCGAATCGCCTTTAAAGCACAGGAAAAGCGGCAAAACCTCGACAATGATGCCCTTGGCCAAAAAGGGCGTATGCGTTTTTTCCTGAATATATTCAGGAAAAAACGCATACGCCCTTTTTGGCCAACCAAGCAACCTGGAAAGGCAAATCAGCGCTACAAAGAAGTCTCGCTTCCCATCGGTCAAAAGGGCCATGCTGAATAAAGTGTCAAAACCAGAAATGCAGGACAGGCCATGGAGAAATGGGAGCCTTGCTACGCTGATGGGCGGGCTGTAAATGGCCAACAACCACTCTGGAGAAGTGTACGGTGTGTCCTGAAACATCTAAAAAACTCAGCTTAGAGAGCATAGGGCACTTCCACTCATGGGCGTATAAATTGGGAAAACTAAAAATCAGCAAGACACAGGCCCCCAAAGTTTAGGGCTGCTCTGTTGACAAGAACCTCCACTTCGTTACACCTGAAATATCCCAGGAAAGAGAAGAATGGATAAAGAAGTTGTGGTCCTTATGTACAATGGAATATCACTCAGCCATGAAATCAACGTCATAAGGCTAGGAGCAGCATGATGAGTGGATTTAGGTACGACGATTCTAAGTGAAATAAGTCACACAGAAAAAGACACTTATCATAAGATATCACTTATAGAGGGAATGTAAAAACCGCTACCCTTGAACTGAATTACAAAACAGAACAGAGTCGCACGTTTAGAAAACACACTATGGCTGCTTAACGGGAAAGGTGAGGTGGGGTGATGCATAAAACAAGGGTTTCAAATTAGCTCAGATACCGTTCCATAAACCCAATATGTAATAGACAAGACCTACTCCTTGCTCAGTTTACTGGACTCAACACCCCCTATTCACCGCCCAAGAATATATTTGACTAGTAAGAATCTTAAAACCTATGTATTGCTATCTCTCTGTAAGTGAGTCAAGTGGGTGTAAAGCGGCATAAACACAGCAGTGCAAAGCAGCTAAACCCCATTCTAAAAATCAATTACTTTTAAAAACCCATGAACCAAAGACAGTGAAAGAGAGAGAAATTCTTACAAAATTCGTTCAGGGGCTGCGATGCCACCTGAATTGACCATATCTAGACCCACAGCTGATTGAGACATAAGGGTGGACACTCTTGGGGCTGAGAGGTTTGGTGAGGTTGGGTGAGCTAATGCAGACCCTGTAAAGTAATACGGCGTGGTACCCATCCCATGGGTCCCAAATCTCCAGGTTCAAGGGCATCTTCCTACATCGAAAACATGCATGAGAAACCCAGAAGATGGTACACCGTGTGATCGGGAAAGGTTTCTAAAACGCACCTCATTTCTCATCTCCTTGTGCTCCGGTTCGCCATTCCAGCCGCTTTACTAGCAATCTCCCTCCTTGGAGAATCAGCACCTTTAACCTCCTGTTCCGTACAGGTTGCAATTTGTCCTGAGGATGAACGGGAAGAGGGGGAACCAATGAGAGACTAGCTCTAGGTGTTGGGACAGGCACAGGTCACTCTATTTTCCCATCAGGAAGAAGAATTAACCACAGGCTCAGCCTGCCGCCCGGAGCCAGAAGAGGGCCTGAAGCAATCCTGCGCTTTTGCGGCCAGCTCCCAAGAAAGCGAGTTGAGAAATGGAGCTCAGGGGCACTGCAATTCACAGACCTGCACAGTTAGAAATGATAACTCTCGTCCACAAATATATTGAGGGAAGGCTACGAAGAGAATTTGAAAGCAAGGCAGAATTGCAGGAAACAGATTTCAGGAGGTAGATTCGAATCGCCTTTAAAGCACAGGAAAAGCGGCAAAACCTCGACAATGATGCCCTTGGCCAAAAAGGGCGTATGCGTTTTTTCCTGAATATATTCAGGAAAAAACGCATACGCCCTTTTTGGCCAACCAAGCAACCTGGAAAGGCAAATCAGCGCTACAAAGAAGTCTCGCTTCCCATCGGTCAAAAGGGCCGTGCTGAATAAAGGGTCAAAACCAGAAATGCAGGACAGGCCATGGAGAAATGGGAGCCTTGCTACGCTGATGGGCGGGCTGTAAATGGCCAACAGCCACTCTGGAGAAGTGTACGGTGTGTCCTGAAACATCTAAAAAACTCAGCTTAGAGAGCATAGGGCACTTCCACTCATGGGCGTATAAATTGGGAAAACTAAAAATCAGCAAGACACAGGCACCCCAAAGTTTAGGGCTGCTCTGTTGACAAGAACCTCCACTTCGTTACACCTGAAACATCCCAGGAAAGAGAAGAATGGATAAAGAAGTTATGGTCCTTATGTACATTGGAATATCACTCAGCCATGAAATCAACGTCATAAGGCTAGGAGCAGCATGATGAGTGGATTTAGGTACGACGATTCTAAGTGAAATAAGTCACACAGAAAAAGACACTTATCATAAGATATCACTTATAGAGGGAATGTAAAAACCGCTACCCTTGAACTGAATTACAAAACAGAACAGAGTTGCACATTTAGAAAACACACTATGGCTGCTTAACGGGAAAGGTGAGGTGGGGTGATGCATAAAACAAGGGTTTCAAATTAGCTCAGATACCGTTCCATAAACCCAATATGTAATAGACAAGATCTACTCCTTGCTCAGTTTACTGGACTCAACACCCCCTATTCACCGCCCAAGAATATATTTGACTAGTAAGAATCTTAAAACCTATGTATTGCTATCTCTCTGTAAGTGAGTCAAGTGGGTGTAAAGCGGCATAAACACAGCAGTGCAAAGCAGCTAAACCCCATTATAAAAATCAATTACTTTTAAAAACCCATGAACCAAAGACAGTGAAAGAGAGAGAAATTCTTACAAAATTCGTTCAGGGGCTGCGATGCCACCTGGATTGACCATATCTAGACCCACAGCTGACTGAGACATAAGGGTGGACACTCTTGGGGCCGAGAGGTTTGGTGAGGTTGGGTGAGCTAACGCAGACCCTTTAAAGTAATACGGCGTGGTACCCATCCCATGGGTCCCAAATCTCCAGGTTCAAGGGCATCTTCCTACATCGAAAACATGTATGAGAAACCCAGAAGATGGTACACCGTGTGATCGGGAAATGTTTTAAAACGCACCTCATTTCTCATCTCCTTGTGCTCCGGTTCGCCATTCCAGCCACTTTACTAGCAATCTCCCTCCTTGGAGAATCAGCACCTTTAACCTCCTGTTCCGTACAGGTTGCAATTTGTCCTGAGGATGAACGGGAAGAGGAGGAACCAATGAGAGACTAGCTCTAGGTGTTGGGACAGGGACAGGTCAATCTATTTTCCCATCAGGAAGAAGAATTAACCACAGGCTCAGCCTGCCGCCCGGAGCCAGAAGAGGGCCTGAAGCAATCCTGCGCTTTTGCGGCCAGCTCCCAAGAAAGCGAGTTGAGAAATGGAGCTCAGGGGCACTGCAATTCACAGACCTGCACAGTTAGAAATGATAACTCTCGTCAACAAATATATTGAGGGAAGGCAACGAAGAGAATTTGAAAGCAAGGCAGAATTGCAGGAAACAGATTTCAGGAGGTAGATTCGAATCGCCTTTAAAGCACAGGAAAAGCGGCAAAACCTCGACAATGATGCCCTTGGCCAAAAAGGGCGTATGCGTTTTTTCCTGAATATATTCAGGAAAAAACGCATACGCCCTTTTTGGCCAACCAAGCAACCTGGAAAGGCAAATCAGCGCTACAAAGAAGTCTCGCTTCCCATCGGTCAAAAGGGCCATGCTGAATAAAGTGTCAAAACCAGAAATGCAGGACAGGCCATGGAGAAATGGGAGCCTTGCTACGCTGATGGGCGGGCTGTAAATGGCCAACAGCCACTCTGGAGAAGTGTACGGTGTGTCCTGAAACATCTAAAAAACTCAGCTTAGAGAGCATAGGGCACTTCCACTCATGGGCGAATAAATTGGGAAAACTAAAAATCAGCAAGACACAGGCACCCCAAAGTTTAGGGCTGCTCTGTTGACAAGAACCTCCACTTCGTTACACCTGAAACATCCCAGGAAAGAGAAGAATGGATAAAGAAGTTGTGGTCCTTATGTACAATGGAATATCACTCAGCCATGAAATCAACGTCATAAGGCTAGGAGCAGCATGATGAGTGGATTTAGGTACGACGATTCTAAGTGAAATAAGTCACACAGAAAAAGACACTTACCATAAGATATCACTTATAGAGGGAATGTAAAAACCGCTACCCTTGAACTGAATTACAAAACAGAACAGAGTCGCACGTTTAGAAAACACACTATGGCTGCTTAACGGGAAAGGTGAGGTGGGGTGATGCATAAAACAAGGGTTTCAAATTAGCTCAGATACCGTTCCATAAACCCAATATGTAATAGACAAGACCTACTCCTTGCTCAGTTTACTGGACTCAACACCCCCTATTCACCGCCCAAGAATATATTTGACTAGTAAGAATCTTAAAACCTATGTATTGCTATCTCTCTGTAAGTGAGTCAAGTGGGTGTAAAGCGGCATAAACACAGCAGTGCAAAGCAGCTAAACCCCATTCTAAAAATCAATTACTTTTAAAAACCCGTGAACCAAAGACAGTGAAAGAGAGAGAAATTCTTACAAAATTCGTTCAGGGGCTGCGATGCCACCTGGATTGACCATATCTAGACCCACAGCTGATTGAGACATAAGAGTGGACACTCTTGGGGCTGAGAGGTTTGGTGAGGTTGGGTGAGCTAACGCAGACCCTGTAAAGTAATACGGCGTGGTACCCATCCCTAGGGTCCCAAATCTCCAGGTTCAAGGGCATCTTCCTACATCGAAAACATGCATGAGAAACCCAGAATATGGTACACCGTGTGATCGGGAAAGGTTTCTAAAACGCACCTCATTTCTCATCTCCTTGTGCTCCGGTTCGCCATTCCAGCCGCTTTACTAGCAATCTCCCTCCTTGGAGAATCAGCACCTTTAACCTCCTGTTCCGTACAGGTTGCAATTTGTCCTGAGGATGAACGGGAAGAGGGGGAACCAATGAGAGACTAGCTCTAGGTGTTGGGACAGGCACAGGTCACTCTATTTTCCCATCAGGAAGAAGAATTAACCACAGGCTCAGCCTGCCGCCCGGAGCCAGAAGAGGGCCTGAAGCAATCCTGCGCTTTTGCGGCCAGCTCCCAAGAAAGCGAGTTGAGAAATGGAGCTCAGGGGCACTGCAATTCACAGACCTGCACAGTTAGAACTGATAACTCTCGTCCACAAATATATTGAGGGAAGGCAACGAAGAGAATTTGAAAGCAAGGCAGAATTGCAGGAAACAGATTTCAGGAGGTAGATTCGAATCGCCTTTAAAGCACAGGAAAAGCGGCAAAACCTCGACAATGATGCCCTTGGCCAAAAAGGGCGTATGCGTTTTTTCCTGAATATATTCAGGAAAAAACGCATACGCCCTTTTTGGCCAACCAAGCAACCTGGAAAGGCAAATCAGCGCTACAAAGAAGTCTCGCTTCCCATCGGTCAAAAGGGCCATGCTGAATAAAGTGTCAAAACCAGAAATGCAGGACAGGCCATGGAGAAATGGGAGCCTTGCTACGCTGATGGGCGGGCTGTAAATGGCCAACAACCACTCTGGAGAAGTGTACGGTGTGTCCTGAAACATCTAAAAAACTCAGCTTAGAGAGCATAGGGCACTTCCACTCATGGGCGTATAAATTGGGAAAACTAAAAATCAGCAAGACACAGGCCCCCAAAGTTTAGGGCTGCTCTGTTGACAAGAACCTCCACTTCGTTACACCTGAAATATCCCAGGAAAGAGAAGAATGGATAAAGAAGTTGTGGTCCTTATGTACAATGGAATATCACTCAGCCATGAAATCAACGTCATAAGGCTAGGAGCAGCATGATGAGTGGATTTAGGTACGACGATTCTAAGTGAAATAAGTCACACAGAAAAAGACACTTATCATAAGATATCACTTATAGAGGGAATGTAAAAACCGCTACCCTTGAACTGAATTACAAAACAGAACAGAGTCGCACGTTTAGAAAACACACTATGGCTGCTTAACGGGAAAGGTGAGGTGGGGTGATGCATAAAACAAGGGTTTCAAATTAGCTCAGATACCGTTCCATAAACCCAATATGTAATAGACAAGACCTACTCCTTGCTCAGTTTACTGGACTCAACACCCCCTATTCACCGCCCAAGAATATATTTGACTAGTAAGAATCTTAAAACCTATGTATTGCTATCTCTCTGTAAGTGAGTCAAGTGGGTGTAAAGCGGCATAAACACAGCAGTGCAAAGCAGCTAAACCCCATTCTAAAAATCAATTACTTTTAAAAACCCATGAACCAAAGACAGTGAAAGAGAGAGAAATTCTTACAAAATTCGTTCAGGGGCTGCGATGCCACCTGAATTGACCATATCTAGACCCACAGCTGATTGAGACATAAGGGTGGACACTCTTGGGGCTGAGAGGTTTGGTGAGGTTGGGTGAGCTAATGCAGACCCTGTAAAGTAATACGGCGTGGTACCCATCCCATGGGTCCCAAATCTCCAGGTTCAAGGGCATCTTCCTACATCGAAAACATGCATGAGAAACCCAGAAGATGGTACACCGTGTGATCGGGAAAGGTTTCTAAAACGCACCTCATTTCTCATCTCCTTGTGCTCCGGTTCGCCATTCCAGCCGCTTTACTAGCAATCTCCCTCCTTGGAGAATCAGCACCTTTAACCTCCTGTTCCGTACAGGTTGCAATTTGTCCTGAGGATGAACGGGAAGAGGGGGAACCAATGAGAGACTAGCTCTAGGTGTTGGGACAGGCACAGGTCACTCTATTTTCCCATCAGGAAGAAGAATTAACCACAGGCTCAGCCTGCCGCCCGGAGCCAGAAGAGGGCCTGAAGCAATCCTGCGCTTTTGCGGCCAGCTCCCAAGAAAGCGAGTTGAGAAATGGAGCTCAGGGGCACTGCAATTCACAGACCTGCACAGTTAGAAATGATAACTCTCGTCCACAAATATATTGAGGGAAGGCTACGAAGAGAATTTGAAAGCAAGGCAGAATTGCAGGAAACAGATTTCAGGAGGTAGATTCGAATCGCCTTTAAAGCACAGGAAAAGCGGCAAAACCTCGACAATGATGCCCTTGGCCAAAAAGGGCGTATGCGTTTTTTCCTGAATATATTCAGGAAAAAACGCATACGCCCTTTTTGGCCAACCAAGCAACCTGGAAAGGCAAATCAGCGCTACAAAGAAGTCTCGCTTCCCATCGGTCAAAAGGGCCGTGCTGAATAAAGGGTCAAAACCAGAAATGCAGGACAGGCCATGGAGAAATGGGAGCCTTGCTACGCTGATGGGCGGGCTGTAAATGGCCAACAGCCACTCTGGAGAAGTGTACGGTGTGTCCTGAAACATCTAAAAAACTCAGCTTAGAGAGCATAGGGCACTTCCACTCATGGGCGTATAAATTGGGAAAACTAAAAATCAGCAAGACACAGGCACCCCAAAGTTTAGGGCTGCTCTGTTGACAAGAACCTCCACTTCGTTACACCTGAAATATCCCAGGAAAGAGAAGAATGGATAAAGAAGTTGTGGTCCTTATGTACAATGGAATATCACTCAGCCATGAAATCAACGTCATAAGGCTAGGAGCAGCATGATGAGTGGATTTAGGTACGACGATTCTAAGTGAAATAAGTCACACAGAAAAAGACACTTATCATAAGATATCACTTATAGAGGGAATGTAAAAACCGCTACCCTTGAACTGAATTACAAAACAGAACAGAGTCGCACGTTTAGAAAACACACTATGGCTGCTTAACGGGAAAGGTGAGGTGGGGTGATGCATAAAACAAGGGTTTCAAATTAGCTCAGATACCGTTCCATAAACCCAATATGTAATAGACAAGACCTACTCCTTGCTCAGTTTACTGGACTCAGCACTCCCTATTCACCGCCCAAGAATATATTTGACTAGTAAGAATCTTAAAACCTATGTATTGCTATCTCTCTGTAAGTGAGTCAAGTGGGTGTAAAGCGGCATAAACACAGCAGTGCAAAGCAGCTAAACCCCATTCTAAAAATCAATTACTTTTAAAAACCCGTGAACCAAAGACAGTGAAAGAGAGAGAAATTCTTACAAAATTCGTTCAGGGGCTGCGATGCCACCTGGATTGACCATATCTAGACCCACAGCTGATTGAGACATAAGGGTGGACACTCTTGGGGCTGAGAGGTTTGGTGAGGTTGGGTGAGCTAATGCAGACCCTGTAAAGTAATACGGCGTGGTACCCATCCCATGGGTCCCAAATCTCCAGGTTCAAGGGCATCTTCCTACATCGAAAACATGCATGAGAAACCCAGAAGATGGTACACCGTGTGATCGGGAAAGGTTTCTAAAACGCACCTCATTTCTCATCTCCTTGTGCTCCGGTTCGCCATTCCAGCCGCTTTACTAGCAATCTCCCTCCTTGGAGAATCAGCACCTTTAACCTCCTGTTCCGTACAGGTTGCAATTTGTCCTGAGGATGAATGGGAAGAGGGGGAACCAATGAGAGACTAGCTCTAGGTGTTGGGACAGGCACAGGTCACTCTATTTTCCCATCAGGAAGAAGAATTAACCACAGGCTCAGCCTGCCGCCCGGAGCCAGAAGAGGGCCTGAAGCAATCCTGCGCTTTTGCGGCCAGCTCCCAAGAAAGCGAGTTGAGAAATGGAGCTCAGGGGCACTGCAATTCACAGACCTGCACAGTTAGAAATGATAACTCTCGTCCACAAATATATTGAGGGAAGGCAACGAAGAGAATTTGAAAGCAAGGCAGAATTGCAGGAAACAGATTTCAGGAGGTAGATTCGAATCGCCTTTAAAGCACAGGAAAAGCGGCAAAACCTCGACAATGATGCCCTTGGCCAAAAAGGGCGTATGCGTTTTTTCCTGAATATATTCAGGAAAAAACGCATACGCCCTTTTTGGCCAACCAAGCAACCTGGAAAGGCAAATCAGCGCTACAAAGAAGTCTCGCTTCCCATCGGTCAAAAGGGCCATGCTGAATAAAGTGTCAAAACCAGAAATGCAGGACAGGCCATGGAGAAATGGGAGCCTTGCTACGCTGATGGGCGGGCTGTAAATGGCCAACAGCCACTCTGGAGAAGTGTACGGTGTGTCCTGAAACATCTAAAAAACTCAGCTTAGAGAGCATAGGGCACTTCCACTCATGGGCGAATAAATTGGGAAAACTAAAAATCAGCAAGACACAGGCACCCCAAAGTTTAGGGCTGCTCTGTTGACAAGAACCTCCACTTCGTTACACCTGAAACATCCCAGGAAAGAGAAGAATGGATAAAGAAGTTGTGGTCCTTATGTACAATGGAATATCACTCAGCCATGAAATCAACGTCATAAGGCTAGGAGCAGCATGATGAGTGGATTTAGGTACGACGATTCTAAGTGAAATAAGTCACACAGAAAAAGACACTTACCATAAGATATCACTTATAGAGGGAATGTAAAAACCGCTACCCTTGAACTGAATTACAAAACAGAACAGAGTCGCACGTTTAGAAAACACACTATGGCTGCTTAACGGGAAAGGTGAGGTGGGGTGATGCATAAAACAAGGGTTTCAAATTAGCTCAGATACCGTTCCATAAACCCAATATGTAATAGACAAGACCTACTCCTTGCTCAGTTTACTGGACTCAACACCCCCTATTCACCGCCCAAGAATATATTTGACTAGTAAGAATCTTAAAACCTATGTATTGCTATCTCTCTGTAAGTGAGTCAAGTGGGTGTAAAGCGGCATAAACACAGCAGTGCAAAGCAGCTAAACCCCATTCTAAAAATCAATTACTTTTAAAAACCCGTGAACCAAAGACAGTGAAAGAGAGAGAAATTCTTACAAAATTCGTTCAGGGGCTGCGATGCCACCTGGATTGACCATATCTAGACCCACAGCTGATTGAGACATAAGAGTGGACACTCTTGGGGCTGAGAGGTTTGGTGAGGTTGGGTGAGCTAACGCAGACCCTGTAAAGTAATACGGCGTGGTACCCATCCCTAGGGTCCCAAATCTCCAGGTTCAAGGGCATCTTCCTACATCGAAAACATGCATGAGAAACCCAGAATATGGTACACCGTGTGATCGGGAAAGGTTTCTAAAACGCACCTCATTTCTCATCTCCTTGTGCTCCGGTTCGCCATTCCAGCCGCTTTACTAGCAATCTCCCTCCTTGGAGAATCAGCACCTTTAACCTCCTGTTCCGTACAGGTTGCAATTTGTCCTGAGGATGAACGGGAAGAGGGGGAACCAATGAGAGACTAGCTCTAGGTGTTGGGACAGGCACAGGTCACTCTATTTTCCCATCAGGAAGAAGAATTAACCACAGGCTCAGCCTGCCGCCCGGAGCCAGAAGAGGGCCTGAAGCAATCCTGCGCTTTTGCGGCCAGCTCCCAAGAAAGCGAGTTGAGAAATGGAGCTCAGGGGCACTGCAATTCACAGACCTGCACAGTTAGAACTGATAACTCTCGTCCACAAATATATTGAGGGAAGGCAACGAAGAGAATTTGAAAGCAAGGCAGAATTGCAGGAAACAGATTTCAGGAGGTAGATTCGAATCGCCTTTAAAGCACAGGAAAAGCGGCAAAACCTCGACAATGATGCCCTTGGCCAAAAAGGGCGTATGCGTTTTTTCCTGAATATATTCAGGAAAAAACGCATACGCCCTTTTTGGCCAACCAAGCAACCTGGAAAGGCAAATCAGCGCTACAAAGAAGTCTCGCTTCCCATCGGTCAAAAGGGCCATGCTGAATAAAGTGTCAAAACCAGAAATGCAGGACAGGCCATGGAGAAATGGGAGCCTTGCTACGCTGATGGGCGGGCTGTAAATGGCCAACAACCACTCTGGAGAAGTGTACGGTGTGTCCTGAAACATCTAAAAAACTCAGCTTAGAGAGCATAGGGCACTTCCACTCATGGGCGTATAAATTGGGAAAACTAAAAATCAGCAAGACACAGGCCCCCAAAGTTTAGGGCTGCTCTGTTGACAAGAACCTCCACTTCGTTACACCTGAAATATCCCAGGAAAGAGAAGAATGGATAAAGAAGTTGTGGTCCTTATGTACAATGGAATATCACTCAGCCATGAAATCAACGTCATAAGGCTAGGAGCAGCATGATGAGTGGATTTAGGTACGACGATTCTAAGTGAAATAAGTCACACAGAAAAAGACACTTATCATAAGATATCACTTATAGAGGGAATGTAAAAACCGCTACCCTTGAACTGAATTACAAAACAGAACAGAGTCGCACGTTTAGAAAACACACTATGGCTGCTTAACGGGAAAGGTGAGGTGGGGTGATGCATAAAACAAGGGTTTCAAATTAGCTCAGATACCGTTCCATAAACCCAATATGTAATAGACAAGACCTACTCCTTGCTCAGTTTACTGGACTCAACACCCCCTATTCACCGCCCAAGAATATATTTGACTAGTAAGAATCTTAAAACCTATGTATTGCTATCTCTCTGTAAGTGAGTCAAGTGGGTGTAAAGCGGCATAAACACAGCAGTGCAAAGCAGCTAAACCCCATTCTAAAAATCAATTACTTTTAAAAACCCGTGAACCAAAGACAGTGAAAGAGAGAGAAATTCTTACAAAATTCGTTCAGGGGCTGCGATGCCACCTGAATTGACCATATCTAGACCCACAGCTGATTGAGACATAAGGGTGGACACTCTTGGGGCTGAGAGGTTTGGTGAGGTTGGGTGAGCTAATGCAGACCCTGTAAAGTAATACGGCGTGGTACCCATCCCATGGGTCCCAAATCTCCAGGTTCAAGGGCATCTTCCTACATCGAAAACATGCATGAGAAACCCAGAAGATGGTACACCGTGTGATCGGGAAAGGTTTCTAAAACGCACCTCATTTCTCATCTCCTTGTGCTCCGGTTCGCCATTCCAGCCGCTTTACTAGCAATCTCCCTCCTTGGAGAATCAGCACCTTTAACCTCCTGTTCCGTACAGGTTGCAATTTGTCCTGAGGATGAACGGGAAGAGGGGGAACCAATGAGAGACTAGCTCTAGGTGTTGGGACAGGCACAGGTCACTCTATTTTCCCATCAGGAAGAAGAATTAACCACAGGCTCAGCCTGCCGCCCGGAGCCAGAAGAGGGCCTGAAGCAATCCTGCGCTTTTGCGGCCAGCTCCCAAGAAAGCGAGTTGAGAAATGGAGCTCAGGGGCACTGCAATTCACAGACCTGCACAGTTAGAAATGATAACTCTCGTCCACAAATATATTGAGGGAAGGCTACGAAGAGAATTTGAAAGCAAGGCAGAATTGCAGGAAACAGATTTCAGGAGGTAGATTCGAATCGCCTTTAAAGCACAGGAAAAGCGGCAAAACCTCGACAATGATGCCCTTGGCCAAAAAGGGCGTATGCGTTTTTTCCTGAATATATTCAGGAAAAAACGCATACGCCCTTTTTGGCCAACCAAGCAACCTGGAAAGGCAAATCAGCGCTACAAAGAAGTCTCGCTTCCCATCGGTCAAAAGGGCCGTGCTGAATAAAGGGTCAAAACCAGAAATGCAGGACAGGCCATGGAGAAATGGGAGCCTTGCTACGCTGATGGGCGGGCTGTAAATGGCCAACAGCCACTCTGGAGAAGTGTACGGTGTGTCCTGAAACATCTAAAAAACTCAGCTTAGAGAGCATAGGGCACTTCCACTCATGGGCGTATAAATTGTGAAAACTAAAAATCAGCAAGACACAGGCACCCCAAAGTTTAGGGCTGCTCTGTTGACAAGAACCTCCACTTCGTTACACCTGAAATATCCCAGGAAAGAGAAGAATGGATAAAGAAGTTGTGGTCCTTATGTACAATGGAATATCACTCAGCCATGAAATCAACGTCATAAGGCTAGGAGCAGCATGATGAGTGGATTTAGGTACGACGATTCTAAGTGAAATAAGTCACACAGAAAAAGACACTTATCATAAGATATCACTTATAGAGGGAATGTAAAAACCGCTACCCTTGAACTGAATTACAAAACAGAACAGAGTCGCACGTTTAGAAAACACACTATGGCTGCTTAACGGGAAAGGTGAGGTGGGGTGATGCATAAAACAAGGGTTTCAAATTAGCTCAGATACCGTTCCATAAACCCAATATGTAATAGACAAGACCTACTCCTTGCTCAGTTTACTGGACTCAGCACTCCCTATTCACCGCCCAAGAATATATTTGACTAGTAAGAATCTTAAAACCTATGTATTGCTATCTCTCTGTAAGTGAGTCAAGTGGGTGTAAAGCGGCATAAACACAGCAGTGCAAAGCAGCTAAACCCCATTCTAAAAATCAATTACTTTTAAAAACCCGTGAACCAAAGACAGTGAAAGAGAGAGAAATTCTTACAAAATTCGTTCAGGGGCTGCGATGCCACCTGGATTGACCATATCTAGACCCACAGCTGATTGAGACATAAGGGTGGACACTCTTGGGGCTGAGAGGTTTGGTGAGGTTGGGTGAGCTAATGCAGACCCTGTAAAGTAATACGGCGTGGTACCCATCCCATGGGTCCCAAATCTCCAGGTTCAAGGGCATCTTCCTACATCGAAAACATGCATGAGAAACCCAGAAGATGGTACACCGTGTGATCGGGAAAGGTTTCTAAAACGCACCTCATTTCTCATCTCCTTGTGCTCCGGTTCGCCATTCCAGCCGCTTTACTAGCAATCTCCCTCCTTGGAGAATCAGCACCTTTAACCTCCTGTTCCGTACAGGTTGCAATTTGTCCTGAGGATGAATGGGAAGAGGGGGAACCAATGAGAGACTAGCTCTAGGTGTTGGGACAGGCACAGGTCACTCTATTTTCCCATCAGGAAGAAGAATTAACCACAGGCTCAGCCTGCCGCCCGGAGCCAGAAGAGGGCCTGAAGCAATCCTGCGCTTTTGCGGCCAGCTCCCAAGAAAGCGAGTTGAGAAATGGAGCTCAGGGGCACTGCAATTCACAGACCTGCACAGTTAGAAATGATAACTCTCGTCCACAAATATATTGAGGGAAGGCAACGAAGAGAATTTGAAAGCAAGGCAGAATTGCAGGAAACAGATTTCAGGAGGTAGATTCGAATCGCCTTTAAAGCACAGGAAAAGCGGCAAAACCTCGACAATGATGCCCTTGGCCAAAAAGGGCGTATGCGTTTTTTCCTGAATATATTCAGGAAAAAACGCATACGCCCTTTTTGGCCAACCAAGCAACCTGGAAAGGCAAATCAGCGCTACAAAGAAGTCTCGCTTCCCATCGGTCAAAAGGGCCATGCTGAATAAAGTGTCAAAACCAGAAATGCAGGACAGGCCATGGAGAAATGGGAGCCTTGCTACGCTGATGGGCGGGCTGTAAATGGCCAACAGCCACTCTGGAGAAGTGTACGGTGTGTCCTGAAACATCTAAAAAACTCAGCTTAGAGAGCATAGGGCACTTCCACTCATGGGCGAATAAATTGGGAAAACTAAAAATCAGCAAGACACAGGCACCCCAAAGTTTAGGGCTGCTCTGTTGACAAGAACCTCCACTTCGTTACACCTGAAACATCCCAGGAAAGAGAAGAATGGATAAAGAAGTTGTGGTCCTTATGTACAATGGAATATCACTCAGCCATGAAATCAACGTCATAAGGCTAGGAGCAGCATGATGAGTGGATTTAGGTACGACGATTCTAAGTGAAATAAGTCACACAGAAAAAGACACTTACCATAAGATATCACTTATAGAGGGAATGTAAAAACCGCTACCCTTGAACTGAATTACAAAACAGAACAGAGTCGCACGTTTAGAAAACACACTATGGCTGCTTAACGGGAAAGGTGAGGTGGGGTGATGCATAAAACAAGGGTTTCAAATTAGCTCAGATACCGTTCCATAAACCCAATATGTAATATACAAGACCTACTCCTTGCTCAGTTTACTGGACTCAACACCCCCTATTCACCGCCCAAGAATATATTTGACTAGTAAGAATCTTAAAACCTATGTATTGCTATCTCTCTGTAAGTGAGTCAAGTGGGTGTAAAGCGGCATAAACACAGCAGTGCAAAGCAGCTAAACCCCATTCTAAAAATCAATTACTTTTAAAAACCCGTGAACCAAAGACAGTGAAAGAGAGAGAAATTCTTACAAAATTCGTTCAGGGGCTGCGATGCCACCTGGATTGACCATATCTAGACCCACAGCTGATTGAGACATAAGAGTGGACACTCTTGGGGCTGAGAGGTTTGGTGAGGTTGGGTGAGCTAACGCAGACCCTGTAAAGTAATACGGCGTGGTACCCATCCCTAGGGTCCCAAATCTCCAGGTTCAAGGGCATCTTCCTACATCGAAATCATGCATGAGAAACCCAGAATATGGTACACCGTGTGATCGGGAAAGGTTTCTAAAACGCACCTCATTTCTCATCTCCTTGTGCTCCGGTTCGCCATTCCAGCCGCTTTACTAGCAATCTCCCTGCTTGGAGAATCAGCACCTTTAACCTCCTGTTCCGTACAGGTTGCAATTTGTCCTGAGGATGAACGGGAAGAGGGGGAACCAATGAGAGACTAGCTCTAGGTGTTGGGACAGGCACAGGTCACTCTATTTTCCCATCAGGAAGAAGAATTAACCACAGGCTCAGCCTGCCGCCCGGAGCCAGAAGAGGGCCTGAAGCAATCCTGCGCTTTTGCGGCCAGCTCCCAAGAAAGCGAGTTGAGAAATGGAGCTCAGGGGCACTGCAATTCACAGACCTGCACAGTTAGAAATGATAACTCTCGTCAACAAATATATTGAGGGAAGGCAACGAAGAGAATTTGAAAGCAAGGCAGAATTGCAGGAAACAGATTTCAGGAGGTAGATTCGAATCGCCTTTAAAGCACAGGAAAAGCGGCAAAACCTCGACAATGATGCCCTTGGCCAAAAAGGGCGTATGCGTTTTTTCCTGAATATATTCAGGAAAAAACGCATACGCCCTTTTTGGCCAACCAAGCAACCTGGAAAGGCAAATCAGCGCTACAAAGAAGTCTCGCTTCCCATCGGTCAAAAGGGCCATGCTGAATAAAGTGTCAAAACCAGAAATGCAGGACAGGCCATGGAGAAATGGGAGCCTTGCTACGCTGATGGGCGGGCTGTAAATGGCCAACAGCCACTCTGGAGAAGTGTACGGTGTGTCCTGAAACATCTAAAAAACTCAGCTTAGAGAGCATAGGGCACTTCCACTCATGGGCGAATAAATTGGGAAAACTAAAAATCAGCAAGACACAGGCACCCCAAAGTTTAGGGCTGCTCTGTTGACAAGAACCTCCACTTCGTTACACCTGAAACATCCCAGGAAAGAGAAGAATGGATAAAGAAGTTGTGGTCCTTATGTACAATGGAATATCACTCAGCCATGAAATCAACGTCATAAGGCTAGGAGCAGCATGATGAGTGGATTTAGGTACGACGATTCTAAGTGAAATAAGTCACACAGAAAAAGACACTTACCATAAGATATCACTTATAGAGGGAATGTAAAAACCGCTACCCTTGAACTGAATTACAAAACAGAACAGAGTCGCACGTTTAGAAAACACACTATGGCTGCTTAACGGGAAAGGTGAGGTGGGGTGATGCATAAAACAAGGGTTTCAAATTAGCTCAGATACCGTTCCATAAACCCAATATGTAATAGACAAGACCTACTCCTTGCTCAGTTTACTGGACTCAACACCCCCTATTCACCGCCCAAGAATATATTTGACTAGTAAGAATCTTAAAACCTATGTATTGCTATCTCTCTGTAAGTGAGTCAAGTGGGTGTAAAGCGGCATAAACACAGCAGTGCAAAGCAGCTAAACCCCATTCTAAAAATCAATTACTTTTAAAAACCCGTGAACCAAAGACAGTGAAAGAGAGAGAAATTCTTACAAAATTCGTTCAGGGGCTGCGATGCCACCTGGATTGACCATATCTAGACCCACAGCTGATTGAGACATAAGAGTGGACACTCTTGGGGCTGAGAGGTTTGGTGAGGTTGGGTGAGCTAACGCAGACCCTGTAAAGTAATACGGCGTGGTACCCATCCCTAGGGTCCCAAATCTCCAGGTTCAAGGGCATCTTCCTACATCGAAAACATGCATGAGAAACCCAGAATATGGTACACCGTGTGATCGGGAAAGGTTTCTAAAACGCACCTCATTTCTCATCTCCTTGTGCTCCGGTTCGCCATTCCAGCCGCTTTACTAGCAATCTCCCTCCTTGGAGAATCAGCACCTTTAACCTCCTGTTCCGTACAGGTTGCAATTTGTCCTGAGGATGAACGGGAAGAGGGGGAACCAATGAGAGACTAGCTCTAGGTGTTGGGACAGGCACAGGTCACTCTATTTTCCCATCAGGAAGAAGAATTAACCACAGGCTCAGCCTGCCGCCTGGAGCCAGAAGAGGGCCTGAAGCAATCCGGCGCTTTTGCGGCCACCTCCCAAGAAAGCGAGTTGAGAAATGGAGCTCAGGGGCACTGCAATTCACAGACCTGCACAGTTAGAACTGATAACTCTCGTCCACAAATATATTGAGGGAAGGCAACGAAGAGAATTTGAAAGCAAGGCAGAATTGCAGGAAACAGATTTCAGGAGGTAGATTCGAATCGCATTTAAAGCACAGGAAAAGCGGCAAAACCTCGACAATGATGCCCTTGGCCAAAAAGGGCGTATGCGTTTTTTCCTGAATATATTCAGGAAAAAACGCATACGCCCTTTTTGGCCAACCAAGCAACCTGGAAAGGCAAATCAGCGCTACAAAGAAGTCTCGCTTCCCATCGGTCAAAAGGGCCATGCTGAATAAAGTGTCAAAACCAGAAATGCAGGACAGGCCATGGAGAAATGGGAGCCTTGCTACGCTGATGGGCGGGCTGTAAATGGCCAACAACCACTCTGGAGAAGTGTACGGTGTGTCCTGAAACATCTAAAAAACTCAGCTTAGAGAGCATAGGGCACTTCCACTCATGGGCGTATAAATTGGGAAAACTAAAAATCAGCAAGACACAGGCACCCCAAAGTTTAGGGCTGCTCTGTTGACAAGAACCTCCACTTCGTTACACCTGAAATATCCCAGGAAAGAGAAGAATGGATAAAGAAGTTGTGGTCCTTATGTACAATGGAATATCACTCAGCCATGAAATCAACGTCATAAGGCTAGGAGCAGCATGATGAGTGGATTTAGGTACGACGATTCTAAGTGAAATAAGTCACACAGAAAAAGACACTTATCATAAGATATCACTTATAGAGGGAATGTAAAAACCGCTACCCTTGAACTGAATTACAAAACAGAACAGAGTCGCACGTTTAGAAAACACACTATGGCTGCTTAACGGGAAAGGTGAGGTGGGGTGATGCATAAAACAAGGGTTTCAAATTAGCTCAGATACCGTTCCATAAACCCAATATGTAATAGACAAGACCTACTCCTTGCTCAGTTTACTGGACTCAACACCCCCTATTCACCGCCCAAGAATATATTTGACTAGTAAGAATCTTAAAACCTATGTATTGCTATCTCTCTGTAAGTGAGTCAAGTGGGTGTAAAGCGGCATAAACACAGCAGTGCAAAGCAGCTAAACCCCATTCTAAAAATCAATTACTTTTAAAAACCCATGAACCAAAGACAGTGAAAGAGAGAGAAATTCTTACAAAATTCGTTCAGGGGCTGCGATGCCACCTGAATTGACCATATCTAGACCCACAGCTGATTGAGACATAAGGGTGGACACTCTTGGGGCTGAGAGGTTTGGTGAGGTTGGGTGAGCTAATGCAGACCCTGTAAAGTAATACGGCGTGGTACCCATCCCATGGGTCCCAAATCTCCAGGTTCAAGGGCATCTTCCTACATCGAAAACATGCATGAGAAACCCAGAAGATGGTACACCGTGTGATCGGGAAAGGTTTCTAAAACGCACCTCATTTCTCATCTCCTTGTGCTCCGGTTCGCCATTCCAGCCGCTTTACTAGCAATCTCCCTCCTTGGAGAATCAGCACCTTTAACCTCCTGTTCCGTACAGGTTGCAATTTGTCCTGAGGATGAACGGGAAGAGGGGGAACCAATGAGAGACTAGCTCTAGGTGTTGGGACAGGCACAGGTCACTCTATTTTCCCATCAGGAAGAAGAATTAACCACAGGCTCAGCCTGCCGCCCGGAGCCAGAAGAGGGCCTGAAGCAATCCTGCGCTTTTGCGGCCAGCTCCCAAGAAAGCGAGTTGAGAAATGGAGCTCAGGGGCACTGCAATTCACAGACCTGCACAGTTAGAAATGATAACTCTCGTCCACAAATATATTGAGGGAAGGCTACGAAGAGAATTTGAAAGCAAGGCAGAATTGCAGGAAACAGATTTCAGGAGGTAGATTCGAATCGCCTTTAAAGCACAGGAAAAGCGGCAAAACCTCGACAATGATGCCCTTGGCCAAAAAGGGCGTATGCGTTTTTTCCTGAATATATTCAGGAAAAAACGCATACGCCCTTTTTGGCCAACCAAGCAACCTGGAAAGGCAAATCAGCGCTACAAAGAAGTCTCGCTTCCCATCGGTCAAAAGGGCCGTGCTGAATAAAGGGTCAAAACCAGAAATGCAGGACAGGCCATGGAGAAATGGGAGCCTTGCTACGCTGATGGGCGGGCTGTAAATGGCCAACAGCCACTCTGGAGAAGTGTACGGTGTGTCCTGAAACATCTAAAAAACTCAGCTTAGAGAGCATAGGGCACTTCCACTCATGGGCGTATAAATTGTGAAAACTAAAAATCAGCAAGACACAGGCACCCCAAAGTTTAGGGCTGCTCTGTTGACAACAACCTCCACTTCGTTACACCTGAAATATCCCAGGAAAGAGAAGAATGGATAAAGAAGTTGTGGTCCTTATGTACAATGGAATATCACTCAGCCATGAAATCAACGTCATAAGGCTAGGAGCAGCATGATGAGTGGATTTAGGTACGACGATTCTAAGTGAAATAAGTCACACAGAAAAAGACACTTATCATAAGATATCACTTATAGAGGGAATGTAAAAACCGCTACCCTTGAACTGAATTACAAAACAGAACAGAGTCGCACGTTTAGAAAACACACTATGGCTGCTTAACGGGAAAGGTGAGGAGGGGTGATGCATAAAACAAGGGTTTCAAATTAGCTCAGATACCGTTCCATAAACCCAATATGTAATAGACACGACCTACTCCTTGCTCAGTTTACTGGACTCAGCACTCCCTATTCACCGCCCAAGAATATATTTGACTAGTAAGAATCTTAAAACCTATGTATTGCTATCTCTCTGTAAGTGAGTCAAGTGGGTGTAAAGCGGCATAAACACAGCAGTGCAAAGCAGCTAAACCCCATTCTAAAAATCAATTACTTTTAAAAACCCGTGAACCAAAAAAAGTGAAAGAGAGAGAAATTCTTACAAAATTCGTTCAGGGGCTGCGATGCCACCTGGATTGACCATATCTAGACCCACAGCTGATTGAGACATAAGGGTGGACACTCTTGGGGCTGAGAGGTTTGGTGAGGTTGGGTGAGCTAACGCCGACCCTGTAAAGTAATACGGCGTGGTACCCATCCCATGGGTCCCAAATCTCCAGGTTCAAGGGCATCTTCCTACATCGAAAACATGCATGAGAAACCCAGAAGATGGTACACCGTGTGATCGGGAAAGGTTTCTAAAACGCACCTCATTTCTCATCTCCTTGTGCTCCGGTTCGCCATTCCAGCCGCTTTACTAGCAATCTCCCTCCTTGGAGAATCAGCACCTTTAACCTCCTGTTCCGTACAGGTTGCAATTTGTCCTGAGGATGAATGGGAAGAGGGGGAACCAATGAGAGACTAGCTCTAGGTGTTGGGACAGGCACAGGTCACTCTATTTTCCCATCAGGAAGAAGAATTAACCACAGGCTCAGCCTGCCGCCCGGAGCCAGAAGAGGGCCTGAAGCAATCCTGCGCTTTTGCGGCCAGCTCCCAAGAAAGCGAGTTGAGAAATGGAGCTCAGGGGCACTGCAATTCACAGACCTGCACAGTTAGAAATGATAACTCTCGTCCACAAATATATTGAGGGAAGGCAACGAAGAGAATTTGAAAGCAAGGCAGAATTGCAGGAAACAGATTTCAGGAGGTAGATTCGAATCGCCTTTAAAGCACAGGAAAAGCGGCAAAACCTCGACAATGATGCCCTTGGCCAAAAAGGGCGTATGCGTTTTTTCCTGAATATATTCAGGAAAAAACGCATACGCCCTTTTTGGCCAACCAAGCAACCTGGAAAGGCAAATCAGCGCTACAAAGAAGTCTCGCTTCCCATCGGTCAAAAGGGCCATGCTGAATAAAGTGTCAAAACCAGAAATGCAGGACAGGCCATGGAGAAATGGGAGCCTTGCTACGCTGATGGGCGGGCTGTAAATGGCCAACAGCCACTCTGGAGAAGTGTACGGTGTGTCCTGAAACATCTAAAAAACTCAGCTTAGAGAGCATAGGGCACTTCCACTCATGGGCGAATAAATTGGGAAAACTAAAAATCAGCAAGACACAGGCACCCCAAAGTTTAGGGCTGCTCTGTTGACAAGAACCTCCACTTCGTTACACCTGAAACATCCCAGGAAACAGAAGAATGGATAAAGAAGTTGTGGTCCTTATGTACAATGGAATATCACTCAGCCATGAAATCAACGTCATAAGGCTAGGAGCAGCATGATGAGTGGATTTAGGTACGACGATTCTATGTGAAATAAGTCACACAGAAAAAGACACTTACCATAAGATATCACTTATAGAGGGAATGTAAAAACCGCTACCCTTGAACTGAATTACAAAACAGAACAGAGTCGCACGTTTAGAAAACACACTATGGCTGCTTAACGGGAAAGGTGAGGTGGGGTGATGCATAAAACAAGGGTTTCAAATTAGCTCAGATACCGTTCCATAAACCCAATATGTAATAGACAAGACCTACTCCTTGCTCAGTTTACTGGACTCAACACCCCCTATTCACCGCCCAAGAATATATTTGACTAGTAAGAATCTTAAAACCTATGTATTGCTATCTCTCTGTAAGTGAGTCAAGTGGGTGTAAAGCGGCATAAACACAGCAGTGCAAAGCAGCTAAACCCCATTCTAAAAATCAATTACTTTTAAAAACCCGTGAACCAAAGACAGTGAAAGAGAGAGAAATTCTTACAAAATTCGTTCAGGGGCTGCGATGCCACCTGGATTGACCATATCTAGACCCAGAGCTGATTGAGACATAAGAGTGGACACTCTTGGGGCTGAGAGGTTTGGTGAGGTTGGGTGAGCTAACGCAGACCCTGTAAAGTAATACGGCGTGGTACCCATCCCTAGGGTACCAAATCTCCAGGTTCAAGGGCATCTTCCTACATCGAAATCATGTATGAGAAACCCAGAAGATGGTACACTGTGTGATCGGGAAAGGTTTCTAAAACGCACCTCATTTCTCATCTCCTTGTGCTCCGGTTCGCCATTCCAGCCGCTTTACTAGCAATCTCCCTCCTTGGAGAATCAGCACCTTTAACCTCCTGTTCCGTACAGGTTGCAATTTGTCCTGAGGATGAACGGGAAGAGGGGGAACCAATGAGAGACTAGCTCTAGGTGTTGGGACAGGCACAGGTCACTCTATTTTCCCATCAGGAAGAAGAATTAACCACAGGCTCAGCCTGCCGCCCGGAGCCAGAAGAGGGCCTGAAGCAATCCTGCGCTTTTGCGGCCAGCTCCCAAGAAAGCGAGTTGAGAAATGGAGCTCAGGGGCACTGCAATTCACAGACCTGCACAGTTAGAAATGATAACTCTCGTCCACAAATATATTGAGGGAAGGCAACGAAGAGAATTTGAAAGCAAGGCAGAATTGCAGGAAACAGATTTCAGGAGGTAGATTCGAATCGCCTTTAAAGCACAGGAAAAGCGGCAAAACCTCGACAATGATGCCCTTGGCCAAAAAGGGCGTATGCGTTTTTTCCTGAATATATTCAGGAAAAAACGCATACGCCCTTTTTGGCCAACCAAGCAACCTGGAAAGGCAAATCAGCGCTACAAAGAAGTCTCGCTTCCCATCGGTCCAAAGGGCCATGCTGAATAAAGTGTCAAAACCAGAAATGCAGGACAGGCCATGGAGAAATGGGAGCCTTGCTACGCTGATGGGCGGGCTGTAAATGGCCAACAGCCACTCTGGAGAAGTGTACGGTGTGTCCTGAAACATCTAAAAAACTCAGCTTAGAGAGCATAGGGCACTTCCACTCATGGGCGTATAAATTGGGAAAACTAAAAATCAGCAAGACACAGGCACCCCAAAGTTTAGGGCTGCTCTGTTGACAAGAACCTCCACTTCGTTACACCTGAAACATCCCAGAAAAGAGAAGAATGGATAAAGAAGTTGTGGTCCTTATGTACAATGGAATATCACTCAGCCATGAAATCAACGTCATAAGGCTAGGAGCAGCATGATGAGTGGATTTAGGTACGACGATTCTAAGTGAAATAAGTCACACAGAAAAAGACACTTATCATAAGATATCACTTATAGAGGGAATGTAAAAACCGCTACCCTTGAACTGAATTACAAAACAGAACAGAGTCGCACGTTTAGAAAACACACTATGGCTGCAAAACGGGAAAGGTGAGGTGGGGTGATGCATAAAACAACGGTTTCAAATTAGCTCAGATACCGTTCCATAAACCCAATATGTAATAGACAAGACCTACTCCTTGCTCAGTTTACTGGACTCAACACCCCCTATTCACCGACCAAGAATATATTTGACTAGTAAGAATCTTAAAACCTATGTATTGCTATCTCTCTGTAAGTGAGTCAAGTGGGTGTAAAGCGGCATAAACACAGCAGTGCAAAGCAGCTAAACCCCATTATAAAAATCAATTACTTTTAAAAACCCGTGAAACAAAGACAGTGAAAGAGAGAGAAATTCTTACAAAATTCGTTCAGGGGCTGCGATGCCACCTGGATTGACCATATCTAGACCCACAGCTGATTGAGACATAAGGGTGGACACTCTTGGGGCTGAGAGGTTTGGTGAGGTTGGGTGAGCTAACGCAGACCCTGTAAAGTAATACGGCGTGGTACCCATCCCATGGGTCCCAAATCTCCAGGTTCAAGGGCAGCTTCCTACATCGAAAACATGCATGAGAAACCCAGAAGATGGTACACCGTGTGATCGGGAAAGGTTTCTAAAACGCACCTCATTTCTCATCTCCTTGTGCTCCGGTTCGCCATTCCAGCCGCTTTACTAGCAATCTCCCTGCTTGGAGAATCAGCACCTTTAACCTCCTGTTCCGTACAGGTGGCAATTTGTCCTGAGGATGAACGGGAAGAGGGGGAACCAATGAGAGACTAGCTCTAGGTGTTGGGACAGGCACAGGTCACTCTATTTTCCCATCAGGAAGAAGAATTAACCACAGGCTCAGCCTGCCGCCCGGAGCCAGAAGAGGGCCTGAAGCAATCCTGCGCTTTTGCGGCCAGCTCCCAAGAAAGCGAGTTGAGAAATGGAGCTCAGGGGCACTGCAATTCACAGACCTGCACAGTTAGAAATGATAACTCTCGTCCACAAATATATTGAGGGAAGGCTACGAAGAGAATTTGAAAGCAAGGCAGAATTGCAGGAAACAGATTTCAGGAGGTAGATTCGAATCGCCTTTAAAGCACAGGAAAAGCGGCAAAACCTCGACAATGATGCCCTTGGCCAAAAAGGGCGTATGCGTTTTTTCCTGAATATATTCAGGAAAAAACGCATACGCCCTTTTTGGCCAACCAAGCAACCTGGAAAGGCAAATCAGCGCTACAAAGAAGTCTCGCTTCCCATCGGTCAAAAGGGCCATGCTGAATAAAGTGTCAAAACCAGAAATGCAGGACAGGCCATGGAGAAATGGGAGCCTTGCTACGCTGATGGGCGGGCTGTAAATGGCCAACAGCCACTCTGGAGAAGTGTACGGTGTGTCCTGAAACATCTAAAAAACTCAGCTTAGAGAGCATAGGGCACTTCCACTCATGGGCGAATAAATTGGGAAAACTAAAAATCAGCAAGACACAGGCACCCCAAAGTTTAGGGCTGCTCTGTTGACAAGAACCTCCACTTCGTTACACCTGAAACATCCCAGGAAACAGAAGAATGGATAAAGAAGTTGTGGTCCTTATGTACAATGGAATATCACTCAGCCATGAAATCAACGTCATAAGGCTAGGAGCAGCATGATGAGTGGATTTAGGTACGACGATTCTATGTGAAATAAGTCACACAGAAAGAGACACTTACCATAAGATATCACTTATAGAGGGAATGTAAAAACCGCTACCCTTGAACTGAATTACAAAACAGAACAGAGTCGCACGTTTAGAAAACACACTATGGCTGCTTAACGGGAAAGGTGAGGTGGGGTGATGCATAAAACAAGGGTTTCAAATTAGCTCAGATACCGTTCCATAAACCCAATATGTAATAGACAAGACCTACTCCTTGCTCAGTTTACTGGACTCAACACCCCCTATTCACCGCCCAAGAATATATTTGACTAGTAAGAATCTTAAAACCTATGTATTGCTATCTCTCTGTAAGTGAGTCAAGTGGGTGTAAAGCGGCATAAACACAGCAGTGCAAAGCAGCTAAACCCCATTCTAAAAATCAATTACTTTTAAAAACCCGTGAACCAAAGACAGTGAAAGAGAGAGAAATTCTTACAAAATTCGTTCAGGGGCTGCGATGCCACCTGGATTGACCATATCTAGACCCAGAGCTGATTGAGACATAAGAGTGGACACTCTTGGGGCTGAGAGGTTTGGTGAGGTTGGGTGAGCTAACGCAGACCCTGTAAAGTAATACGGCGTGGTACCCATCCCTAGGGTACCAAATCTCCAGGTTCAAGGGCATCTTCCTACATCGAAATCATGTATGAGAAACCCAGAAGATGGTACACTGTGTGATCGGGAAAGGTTTCTAAAACGCACCTCATTTCTCATCTCCTTGTGCTCCGGTTCGCCATTCCAGCCGCTTTACTAGCAATCTCCCTCCTTGGAGAATCAGCACCTTTAACCTCCTGTTCCGTACAGGTTGCAATTTGTCCTGAGGATGAACGGGAAGAGGGGGAACCAATGAGAGACTAGCTCTAGGTGTTGGGACAGGCACAGGTCACTCTATTTTCCCATCAGGAAGAAGAATTAACCACAGGCTCAGCCTGCCGCCCGGAGCCAGAAGAGGGCCTGAAGCAATCCTGCGCTTTTGCGGCCAGCTCCCAAGAAAGCGAGTTGAGAAATGGAGCTCAGGGGCACTGCAATTCACAGACCTGCACAGTTAGAAATGATAACTCTCGTCCACAAATATATTGAGGGAAGGCAACGAAGAGAATTTGAAAGCAAGGCAGAATTGCAGGAAACAGATTTCAGGAGGTAGATTCGAATCGCCTTTAAAGCACAGGAAAAGCGGCAAAACCTCGACAATGATGCCCTTGGCCAAAAAGGGCGTATGCGTTTTTTCCTGAATATATTCAGGAAAAAACGCATACGCCCTTTTTGGCCAACCAAGCAACCTGGAAAGGCAAATCAGCGCTACAAAGAAGTCTCGCTTCCCATCGGTCAAAAGGGCCATGCTGAATAAAGTGTCAAAACCAGAAATGCAGGACAGGCCATGGAGAAATGGGAGCCTTGCTACGCTGATGGGCGGGCTGTAAATGGCCAACAGCCACTCTGGAGAAGTGTACGGTGTGTCCTGAAACATCTAAAAAACTCAGCTTAGAGAGCATAGGGCACTTCCACTCATGGGCGTATAAATTGGGAAAACTAAAAATCAGCAAGACACAGGCACCCCAAAGTTTAGGGCTGCTCTGTTGACAAGAACCTCCACTTCGTTACACCTGAAACATCCCAGAAAAGAGAAGAATGGATAAAGAAGTTGTGGTCCTTATGTACAATGGAATATCACTCAGCCATGAAATCAACGTCATAAGGCTAGGAGCAGCATGATGAGTGGATTTAGGTACGACGATTCTAAGTGAAATAAGTCACACAGAAAAAGACACTTATCATAAGATATCACTTATAGAGGGAATGTAAAAACCGCTACCCTTGAACTGAATTACAAAACAGAACAGAGTCGCACGTTTAGAAAACACACTATGGCTGCAAAACGGGAAAGGTGAGGTGGGGTGATGCATAAAACAACGGTTTCAAATTAGCTCAGATACCGTTCCATAAACCCAATATGTAATAGACAAGACCTACTCCTTGCTCAGTTTACTGGACTCAACACCCCCTATTCACCGACCAAGAATATATTTGACTAGTAAGAATCTTAAAACCTATGTATTGCTATCTCTCTGTAAGTGAGTCAAGTGGGTGTAAAGCGGCATAAACACAGCAGTGCAAAGCAGCTAAACCCCATTATAAAAATCAATTACTTTTAAAAACCCGTGAAACAAAGACAGTGAAAGAGAGAGAAATTCTTACAAAATTCGTTCAGGGGCTGCGATGCCACCTGGATTGACCATATCTAGACCCACAGCTGATTGAGACATAAGGGTGGACACTCTTGGGGCTGAGAGGTTTGGTGAGGTTGGGTGAGCTAACGCAGACCCTGTAAAGTAATACGGCGTGGTACCCATCCCATGGGTCCCAAATCTCCAGGTTCAAGGGCATCTTCCTACATCGAAAACATGCATGAGAAACCCAGAAGATGGTACACCGTGTGATCGGGAAAGGTTTCTAAAACGCACCTCATTTCTCATCTCCTTGTGCTCCGGTTCGCCATTCCAGCCGCTTTACTAGCAATCTCCCTGCTTGGAGAATCAGCACCTTTAACCTCCTGTTCCGTACAGGTTGCAATTTGTCCTGAGGATGAACGGGAAGAGGGGGAACCAATGAGAGACTAGCTCTAGGTGTTGGGACAGGCACAGGTCACTCTATTTTCCCATCAGGAAGAAGAATTAACCACAGGCTCAGCCTGCCGCCCGGAGCCAGAAGAGGGCCTGAAGCAATCCTGCGCTTTTGCGGCCAGCTCCCAAGAAAGCGAGTTGAGAAATGGAGCTCAGGGGCACTGCAATTCACAGACCTGCACAGTTAGAAATGATAACTCTCGTCCACAAATATATTGAGGGAAGGCAACGAAGAGAATTTGAAAGCAAGGCAGAATTGCAGGAAACAGATTTCAGGAGGTAGATTCGAATCGCCTTTAAAGCACAGGAAAAGCGGCAAAACCTCGACAATGATGCCCTTGGCCAAAAAGGGCGTATGCGTTTTTTCCTGAATATATTCAGGAAAAAACGCATACGCCCTTTTTGGCCAACCAAGCAACCTGGAAAGGCAAATCAGCGCTACAAAGAAGTCTCGCTTCCCATCGGTCAAAAGGGCCATGCTGAATAAAGTGTCAAAACCAGAAATGCAGGACAGGCCATGGAGAAATGGGAGCCTTGCTACGCTGATGGGCGGGCTGTAAATGGCCAAGAGCCACTCTGGAGAAGTGTACGGTGTGTCCTGAAACATCTAAAAAACTCAGATTAGAGAGCATAGGGCACTTCCACTCATGGGCGTATAAATTGGGAAAACTAAAAATCAGCAAGACACAGGCCCCCAAAGTTTAGGGCTGCTCTGTTGACAAGAACCTCCACTTCGTTACACCTGAAATATCCCAGGAAAGAGAAGAATGGATAAAGAAGTTGTGGTCCTTATGTACAATGGAATATCACTCAGCCATGAAATCAACGTCATAAGGCTAGGAGCAGCATGATGAGTGGATTTAGGTACGACGATTCTAAGTGAAATAAGTCACACAGAAAAAGACACTTATCATAAGATATCACTTATAGAGGGAATGTAAAAACCGCTACCCTTGAACTGAATTACAAAACAGAACAGAGTCGCACGTTTAGAAAACACACTATGGCTGCTTAACGGGAAAGGTGAGGTGGGGTGATGCATAAAACAAGGGTTTCAAATTAGCTCAGATACCGTTCCATAAACCCAATATGTAATAGACAAGACCTACTCCTTGCTCAGTTTACTGGACTCAACACCCCCTATTCACCGCCCAAGAATATATTTGACTAGTAAGAATCTTAAAACCTATGTATTGCTATCTCTCTGTAAGTGAGTCAAGTGGGTGTAAAGCGGCATAAACACAGCAGTGCAAAGCAGCTAAACCCCATTCTAAAAATCAATTACTTTTAAAAACCCATGAACCAAAGACAGTGAAAGAGAGAGAAATTCTTACAAAATTCGTTCAGGGGCTGCGATGCCACCTGAATTGACCATATCTAGACCCACAGCTGATTGAGACATAAGGTTGGACACTCTTGGGGCTGAGAGGTTTGGTGAGGTTGGGTGAGCTAATGCAGACCCTGTAAAGTAATACGGCGTGGTACCCATCCCATGGGTCCCAAATCTCCAGGTTCAAGGGCATCTTCCTACATCGAAAACATGCATGAGAAACCCAGAAGATGGTACACCGTGTGATCGGGAAAGGTTTCTAAAACGCACCTCATTTCTCATCTCCTTGTGCTCCGGTTCGCCATTCCAGCCGCTTTACTAGCAATCTCCCTCCTTGGAGAATCAGCACCTTTAACCTCCTGTTCCGTACAGGTGGCAATTTGTCCTGAGGATGAACGGGAAGAGGGGGAACCAATGAGAGACTAGCTCTAGGTGTTGGGACAGGCACAGGTCACTCTATTTTCCCATCAGGAAGAAGAATTAACCACAGGCTCAGCCTGCCGCCCGGAGCCAGAAGAGGGCCTGAAGCAATCCTGCGCTTTTGCGGCCAGCTCCCAAGAAAGCGAGTTGAGAAATGGAGCTCAGGGGCACTGCAATTCACAGACCTGCACAGTTAGAAATGATAACTCTCGTCCACAAATATATTGAGGGAAGGCTACGAAGAGAATTTGAAAGCAAGGCAGAATTGCAGGAAACAGATTTCAGGAGGTAGATTCGAATCGCCTTTAAAGCACAGGAAAAGCGGCAAAACCTCGACAATGATGCCCTTGGCCAAAAAGGGCGTATGCGTTTTTTCCTGAATATATTCAGGAAAAAACGCATACGCCCTTTTTGGCCAACCAAGCAACCTGGAAAGGCAAATCAGCGCTACAAAGAAGTCTCGCTTCCCATCGGTCAAAAGGGCCGTGCTGAATAAAGGGTCAAAACCAGAAATGCAGGACAGGCCATGGAGAAATGGGAGCCTTGCTACGCTGATGGGCGGGCTGTAAATTGCCAACAGCCACTCTGGAGAAGTGTACGCTGTGTCCTGAAACATCGAAAAAACTCAGCTTAGAGAGCATAGGGCACTTCCACTCATGGGCGTATAAATTGGGAAAACTAAAAATCAGCCAGACACAGGCACCCCAAAGTTTAGGGCTGCTCTGTTGACAAGAACCTCCACTTCGTTACACCTGAAACATCCCAGGAAAGAGAAGAATGGATAAAGAAGTTGTGGTCCTTATGTACAATGGAATATCACTCAGCCATGAAATCAACGTCATAAGGCTAGGAGCAGCATGATGAGTGGATATAGGTACGACGATTCTAAGTGAAATAGGTCACACAGAAAAAGACACTTATCATACGATATCACTTATAGAGGGAATGTAAAAACCGCTACCCTTGAACTGAATTACAAAACAGAACAGAGTCGCACGTTTAGAAAACACACTATGGCTGCTTAACGGGAAAGGTGAGGTGGGGTGATGCATAAAACAAGGGTTTCAAATTAGCTCAGATACCGTTCCATAAACCCAATATGTAATAGACAAGACCTACTCCTTGCTCAGTGAACTGGACTCAACACCCCCTATTCACCGCCCAAGAATATATTTGACTAGTAAGAATCTTAAAACCTATGTATTGATATCTCTCTGTAAGTGAGTCAAGTGGGTGTAAAGCGGCATAAACACAGCAGTGCAAAGCAGCTAAACCCCATTATAAAAATCAATTACTTTTAAAAACCCGTGAAACAAAGACAGTGAAAGAGAGAGAAATTCTTACAAAATTCGTTCAGGGGCTGCGATGCCACCTGGATTGACCATATCTAGACCCACAGCTGACTGAGCCATAAGGGTGGACACTCTTGGGGCTGAGAGGTTTGGTGAGGTTGGGTGAGCTAACTCAGACCCTGTAAAATAATACGGCGTGGTACCCATCCCATGGGTCCCAAATCTCCAGGTTCAAGGGCATATTCCTACATCGAAACCATGCATGAGAAACTCAGAAGATGGTACACCGTGTGATCGGGAAAGGTTTCTAAAACGCACCTCATTTCTCATCTCCTTGTGCTCCAGTTCGCCATTCCAACCGCTTTACTAGCAATCTGCCTCCTTGGAGAATCAGCACCTTTAACCTCCTGTTCCGTACAGGTTGCAATTTGTCCTGAGGATGAACGGGAAGAGGGGGAACCAATGAGAGACTAGCTCTAGGTGTTGGGACAGGCACAGGTCACTCTATTTTCCCATCAGGAAGAAGAATTAATCACAGGCTCAGCCTGCCGCCCGGAGCCAGAATAGGGCCTGAAGCAATCCTGCGCTTTTGCGGCCAGCTCCCAAGAAAGCGAGTTGAGAAATGGAGCTCAGGGGCACTGCAATTCACAGATCTGCACAGTTAGAAATGATAACTCTCGTCCACAAATATATTGAGGGAAGGCAACGAAGAGGATTTGAAAGCAAGGCAGAATTGCAGGAAACAGATTTCAGGAGGTAGATTCGAATCGCCCTTAAAGCACAGGAAAAGCGGCAAAACTTCGACTATGATGCCCTTGGCTAAAAAGGGCGTATGCGTTTTTTCCTGAATATATTCAGGAAAAAACGCATACGCCCTTTTTGGCCAACCAAGCAACCTGGAAAGGCAAATCAGCGCTACAAAGAAGTCTCGCTTCCCATCGGTCAAAAGGGCCATGCTGAATAAAGTGTCAAAACCAGAAATGCAGGACAGGCCATGGAGAAATGGGAGCCTTGCTACGCTGATGGGCGGGCTGTAAATTGCCAACAGCCACTCTGGAGAAGTGTACGGTGTGTCCTGAAACATCTAAAAAACTCAGCTTAGAGAGCATAGGGCACTTCCACTCATGGGCGTATAAATTGGGAAAACTAAAAATCAGCAAGACACAGGCACCCCAAGGTTTAGGGCTGCTCTGTTGACAAGAACCTCCACTTCGTTACACCTGAAACATCCCAGGAAAGAGAAGAATGGATAAAGAAGTTGTGGTCCTTATGTACAATGGAATATGACTCAGCCATGAAATCAACGTCATAAGGCTAGGAGCAGCATGATGAGTGGATATAGGTACGACGATTCTAAGTGAAATAGGTCACACAGAAAAAGACCCTTATCATAAGATATCACTTACAGAGGCAATGTAAAAACCGCTACCCTTGAACTGAATTACAAAACAGAAAAGAGTCGCACGTTTAGGAAACACACTATGGCTGCTTAACGGGAAAGGTGAGGTGGGGTGATGCATAAAACAAGGGTTTCAAATTAGCTCAGATACCGTTCCATAAACCCAATATGTAATAGACAAGACCTACTCCTTGCTCAGTGAACTGGACTCAACACCCCCTATTCACCGCCCAAGAATATATTTGACTAGTAAGAATCTTAAAACCTATGTATTGCTATCTCTCTGTAAGTGAGTCAAGTGGGTGTAAAGCGGCATAAACACAGCAGTGCAAAGCAGCTAAACCCCATTATAAAAATCAATTACTTTTAAAAACCCGTGAAACAAAGACAGTGAAAGAGAGAGAAATTCTTACAAAATTCGTTCAGGGGCTGCGATGCCACCTGGATTGACCATATCTAGACCCACAGCTGACTGAGACATAAGGGTGGACACTCTTGGGGCTGAGAGGTTTGGTGAGGTTGGGTGAGCTAACGCAGACCCTTTAAAGTAATACGGCGTGGTACCCATCCCATGGGTCCCAAACCTCCAGGTTCAAGGGCATCTTCCTACATCGAAAACATGCATGAGAAACCCAGAAGATGGTACACCGTGTGATCGGGAAAGGTTTCTAAAACGCACCTCATTTCTCATCTCCTTGTGCTCCGGTTCGCCATTCCAGCCGCTTTACTAGCAATCTCCCTCCTTGGAGAATCAGCACCTTTAACCTCCTGTTCCGTACAGGTTGCAATTTGTCCTGAGGATGAACGGGAAGAGGGGGAACCAATGAGAGACTAGCTCTAGGTGTTGGGACAGGCACAGGTCACTCTATTTTCCCATCAGGAAGAAGAATTAACCACAGGCTCAGCCTGCCGCCCGGAGCCAGAATAGGGCCTGAAGCAATCCTGCGCTTTTGCGGCCAGCTCCCAAGAAAGCGAGTTGAGAAATGGAGCTCAGGGGCACTGCAATTCACAGACCTGCACAGTTAGAAATGATAACTCTCGTCCACAAATATATTGAGGGAAGGCAACGAAGAGGATTTGAAAGCAAGGCAGAATTGCAGGAAACAGATTTCAGGAGGTAGATTCGAATCGCCTTTAAAGCACAGGAAAAGCGGCAAAACCTCGACTATGATGCCCTTGGCCAAAAAGGGCGTATGCGTTTTTTCCTGAATATATTCAGGAAAAAACGCATACGCCCTTTTTGGCCAACCAAGCAACCTGGAAAGGCAAATCAGCGCTACAAAGAAGTCTCGCTTCCCATCGGTCAAAAGGGCCATGCTGAATAAAGTGTCAAAACCAGAAATGCAGGACAGGCCATGGAGAAATGGGAGCCTTGCTACGCTGATGGGCGGGCTGTAAATTGCCAACAGCCACTCTGGAGAAGTGTACGGTGTGTCCTGAAACATCTAAAAAACTCAGCTTAGAGAGCATAGGGCACTTCCACTCATGGGCGTATAAATTGGGAAAACTAAAAATCAGCAAGACACAGGCACCCCAAAGTTTAGGGCTGCTCTGTTGACAAGAACCTCCCCTTCGTTACACCTGAAACATCCCAGGAAAGAGAAGAATGGATAAAGAAGTTGTGGTCCTTATGTACAATGGAATATCACTCAGCCATGAAATCAACGTCATAAGGCTAGGAGCAGCATGATGAGTGGATATAGGTACGACGATTCTAAGTGAAATAGGTCACACAGAAAAAGACACTTATCATAAGATATCACTTATAGAGGGAATGTAAAAACCGCTACCCTTGAACTGAATTACAAAACAGAACAGAGTCGCACGTTTAGAAAACACACTATGGCTGCTTAACGGGAAAGGTGAGGTGGGGTGATGCATAAAACAAGGGTTTCAAATTAGCTCAGATACCGTTCCATAAACCCAATATGTAATAGACAAGACCTACTCCTTGCTCAGTGAACTGGACTCAACACCCCCTATTCACCGCCCAAGAATATATTTGACTAGTAAGAATCTTAAAACCTATGTATTGCTATCTCTCTGTAAGTGAGTCAAGTGGGTGTAAAGCGGCATAAACACAGCAGTGCAAAGCAGCTAAACCCCATTATAAAAATCAAATACTTTTAAAGACCCGTGAAACAAAGACAGTGAAAGAGAGAGAAATTCTTACAAAATTCGTTCAGGGGCTGCGATGCCACCTGGATTGACCATATCTAGACCCACAGCTGACTGAGACATAAGGGTGGACACTCTTGGGGCTGAGAGGTTTGGTGAGGTTGGGTGAGCTAACGCAGACCCTGTAAAGTAATACGGCGTGGTACCCATCCCATGGGTCCCAAATCTCCAGGTTCAAGGGCTTCTTCCTACATCGAAAACATGCATGAGAAACCCAGAAGATGGTACACCGTGTGATCGGGAAAGGTTTCTAAAACGCACCTCATTTCTCATCTCCTTGTGCTCCGGTTCTCCATTCCAGCCGCTTTACTAGCAATCTCCCTCCTTGGAGAATCAGCACCTTTAACCTCCTGTTCCGTACAGGTTGCAATTTGTCCTGAGGATGAACGGGAAGAGGGGGAACCAATGAGAGACTAGCTCTAGGTGTTGGGACAGGCACAGGTCACTCTATTTTCCCATCAGGAAGAAGAATTAACCACAGGCTCAGCCTGCCGCCCGGAGCCAGAATAGGGCCTGAAGCAATCCTGCGCTTTTGCGGCCAGCTCCCAAGAAAGCGAGTTGAGAAATGGAGCTCAGGGGCACTGCAATTCACAGACCTGCACAGTTAGAAATGATAACTCTCGTCCACAAATATATTGAGGGAAGGCAACGAAGAGGATTTGAAAGCAAGGCAGAATTGCAGGAAACAGATTTCAGGAGGTAGATTCGAATCGCCTTTAAAGCACAGGAAAAGCGGCAAAACCTCGACTATGATGCCCTTGGCCAAAAAGGGCGTATGCGTTTTTTCCTGAATATATTCAGGAAAAAACGCATACGCCCTTTTTGGCCAACCAAGCAACCTGGAAAGGCAAATCAGCGCTACAAAGAAGTCTCGCTTCCCATCGGTCAAAAGGGCCATGCTGAATAAAGTGTCAAAACCAGAAATGCAGGACAGGCCATGGAGAAATGGGAGCCTTGCTACGCTGATGGGCGGGCTGTAAATTGCCAACAGCCACTCTGGAGAAGTGTACGGTGTGTCCTGAAACATCTAAAAAACTCAGCTTAGAGAGCATAGGGCACTTCCACTCATGGGCGTATAAATTGGGAAAACTAAAAATCAGCAAGACACAGGCACCCCAAAGTTTAGGGCTGCTCTGTTGACAAGAACCTCCACTTCGTTACACCTGAATCATCCCAGGAAAGAGAAGAATGGATAAAGAAGTTGTGGTCCTTATGTACAATGGAATATCACTCAGCCATGAAATCAACGTCATAAGGCTAGGAGCAGCATGATGAGTGGATATAGGCACGACGATTCTAAGTGAAATAGGTCACACAGAAAAAGACACTTATCATAAGATATCACTTATAGAGGGAATGTAAAAACCGCTACCCTTGAACTGAATTACAAAACAGAACAGAGTCGCACGTTTAGAAAACACACTATGGCTGCTTAACGGGAAAGGTGAGGTGGGGTGATGCATAAAACAAGGGTTTCAAATTAGCTCAGATACCGTTCCATAAACCCAATATGTAATAGACAAGACCTACTCCTTGCTCAGTGAACTGGACTCAACACCCCCTATTCACCGCCCAAGAATATATTTGACTAGTAAGAATCTTAAAACCTATGTATTGCTATCTCTCTGTAAGTGAGTCAAGTGGGTGTAAAGCGGCATAAACACAGCAGTGCAAAGCAGCTAAACCCCATTATAAAAATCAATTACTTTTAAAGACCCGTGAAACGAAGACAGTGAAAGAGAGAGAAATTCTTACAAAATTCGTTCAGGGGCTGCGATGCCACCTGGATTGACCATATCTAGACCCACAGCTGACTGAGACATAAGGGTGGACACTCTTGGGGCTGAGAGGTTTGGTGAGGTTGGGTGAGCTAACGCAGACCCTTTAAAGTATTACGGCGTGGTACCCATCCCATGGGTCCCAAATCTCCAGGTTCAAGGGCATCTTCCTACATCGAAAACATGCATGAGAAACCCAGAAGATGGTACACCGTGTGATCGGGAAAGGTTTCTAAAACGCACCTCATTTCTCATCTCCTTGTGCTCCGGTTCGCCATTCCAGCCGCTTTACTAGCAATCTCCCTCCTTGGAGAAGCAGCACCTTTAACCTCCTGTTCCGTACAGGTTGCAATTTGTCCTGAGGATGAACGGGAAGAGGGGGAACCAATGAGAGACTAGCTCTAGGTGTTGGGACAGGCACAGGTCACTCTATTTTCCCATCAGGAAGAAGAATTAACCACAGGCTCAGCCTGCCGCCCGGAGCCAGAATAGGGCCTGAAGCAATCCTGCGCTTTTGCGGCCAGCTCCCAAGAAAGCGAGTTGAGAAATGGAGCTCAGGGGCACTGCAATTCACAGACCTGCACAGTTAGAAATGATAACTCTCGTCCACAAATATTTTGAGGGAAGGCAACAAAAAGGATTTGAAAGCAAGGCAGAATTGCAGGAAACAGATTTCAGGAGGTAGATTCGAATCGCCTTTAAAGCACAGGAAAAGCGGCAAAACCTCGACTATGATGCCCTTGGCCAAAAAGGGCGTATGCGTTTTTTCCTGAATATATTCAGGAAAAAACGCATACGCCCTTTTTGGCCAACCAAGCAACCTGGAAAGGCAAATCAGCGCTACAAAGAAGTCTCGCTTCCCATCGGTCAAAAGGGCCATGCTGAATAAAGTGTCAAAACCAGAAATGCAGGACAGGCCATGGAGAAATGGGAGCCTTGCTACGCTGATGGGCGGGCTGTAAATTGCCAACAGCCACTCTGGAGAAGTGTACGGTGTGTCCTGAAACATCTAAAAAACTCAGCTTAGAGAGCATAGGGCACTTCCACTCATGGGCGTATAAATTGGGAAAACTAAAAATCAGCAAGACACAGGCACCCCAAAGTTTAGGGCTGCTCTGTTGACAAGAACCTCCCCTTCGTTACACCTGAAACATCCCAGGAAAGAGAAGAATGGATAAAGAAGTTGTGGTCCTTATGTACAATGGAATATCACTCAGCCATGAAATCAACGTCATAAGGCTAGGAGCAGCATGATGAGTGGATATAGGTACGACGATTCTAAGTGAAATAGGTCACACAGAAAAAGACCCTTATCATAAGATATCACTTACAGAGGCAATGTAAAAACCGCTACCCTTGAACTGAATTACAAAACAGAAAAGAGTCGCACGTTTAGGAAACACACTATGGCTGCTTAACGGGAAAGGTGAGGTGGGGTGATGCATAAAACAAGGGTTTCAAATTAGCTCAGATACCGTTCCATAAACCCAATATGTAATAGACAAGACCTACTCCTTGCTCAGTGAACTGGACTCAACACCCCCTATTCACCGCCCAAGAATATATTTGACTAGTAAGAATCTTAAAACCTATGTATTGCTATCTCTCTGTAAGTGAGTCAAGTGGGTGTAAAGCGGCATAAACACAGCAGTGCAAAGCAGCTAAACCCCATTATAAAAATCAATTACTTTTAAAAACCCGTGAAACAAAGACAGTGAAAGAGAGAGAAATTCTTACAAAATTCGTTCAGGGGCTGCGATGCCACCTGGATTGACCATATCTAGACCCACAGCTGACTGAGACATAAGGGTGGACACTCTTGGGGCTGAGAGGTTTGGTGAGGTTGGGTGAGCTAACGCAGACCCTTTAAAGTAATACGGCGTGGTACCCATCCCATGGGTCCCAAATCTCCAGGTTCAAGGGCATCTTCCTACATCGAAAACATGCATGAGAAACCCAGAAGATGGTACACCGTGTGATCGGGAAAGGTTTCTAAAACGCACCTCATTTCTCATCTCCTTGTGCTCCGGTTCGCCATTCCAGCCGCTTTACTAGCAATCTCCCTCCTTGGAGAATCAGCACCTTTAACCTCCTGTTCCGTACAGGTTGCAATTTGTCCTGAGGATGAACGGGAAGAGGGGGAACCAATGAGAGACTAGCTCTAGGTGTTGGGACAGGCACAGGTCACTCTATTTTCCCATCAGGAAGAAGAATTAACCACAGGCTCAGCCTGCCGCCCGGAGGCAGAATAGGGCCTGAAGCAATCCTGCGCTTTTGCGGCCAGCTCCCAAGAAAGCGAGTTGAGAAATGGAGCTCAGGGGCACTGCAATTCACAGACCTGCACAGTTAGAAATGATAACTCTCGTCCACAAATATATTGAGGGAAGGCAACGAAGAGGATTTGAAAGCAAGGCAGAATTGCAGGAAACAGATTTCAGGAGGTAGATTCGAATCGCCTTTAAAGCACAGGAAAAGCGGCAAAACCTCGACTATGATGCCCTTGGCCAAAAAGGGCGTATGCGTTTTTTCCTGAATATATTCAGGAAAAAACGCATACGCCCTTTTTGGCCAACCAAGCAACCTGCAAAGGCAAATCAGCGCTACAAAGAAGTCTCGCTTCCCATCGGTCAAAAGGGCCATGCTGAATAAAGTGTCAAAACCAGAAATGCAGGACAGGCCATGGAGAAATGGGAGCCTTGCTACGCTGATGGGCGGGCTGTAAATTGCCAACAGCCACTCTGGAGAAGTGTACGGTGTGTCCTGAAACATCTAAAAATCTCAGCTTAGAGAGCATAGGGCACTTCCACTCATGGGCGTATAAATTGGGAAAACTAAAAATCAGCAAGACACAGGCACCCCAAAGTTTAGGGCTGCTCTGTTGACAAGAACCTCCCCTTCGTTACACCTGAAACATCCCAGGAAAGAGAAGAATGGATAAAGAAGTTGTGGTCCTTATGTACAATGGAATATCACTCAGCCATGAAATCAACGTCATAAGGCTAGGAGCAGCATGATGAGTGGATATAGGTACGACGATTCTAAGTGAAATAGGTCACACAGAAAAAGACACTTATCATAAGATATCACTTATAGAGGGAATGTAAAAACCGCTACCCTTGAACTGAATTACAAAACAGAACAGAGTCGCACGTTTAGAAAACACACTATGGCTGCTTAACGGGAAAGGTGAGGTGGGGTGATGCATAAAACAAGGGTTTCAAATTAGCTCAGATACCGTTCCATAAACCCAATATGTAATAGACAAGACCTACTCCTTGCTCAGTGAACTGGACTCAACACCCCCTATTCACCGCCCAAGAATATATTTGACTAGTAAGAATCTTAAAACCTATGTATTGCTATCTCTCTGTAAGTGAGTCAAGTGGGTGTAAAGCGGCATAAACACAGCAGTGCAAAGCAGCTAAACCCCATTATAAAAATCAAATACTTTTAAAGACCCGTGAAACAAAGACAGTGAAAGAGAGAGAAATTCTTACAAAATTCGTTCAGGGGCTGCGATGCCACCTGGATTGACCATATCTAGACCCACAGCTGACTGAGACATAAGGGTGGACACTCTTGGGGCTGAGAGGTTTGGTGAGGTTGGGTGAGCTAACGCAGACCCTGTACAGTAATACGGCGTGGTACCCATCCCATGGGTCCCAAATCTCCAGGTTCAAGGGCTTCTTCCTACATCGAAAACATGCATGAGAAACCCAGAAGATGGTACACCGTGTGATCGGGAAAGGTTTCTAAAACGCACCTCATTTCTCATCTCCTTGTGCTCCGGTTCGCCATTCCAGCCGCTTTACTAGCAATCTCCCTCCTTGGAGAATCAGCACCTTTAACCTCCTGTTCCGTACAGGTTGCAATTTGTCCTGAGGATGAACGGGAAGAGGGGGAACCAATGAGAGACTAGCTCTAGGTGTTGGGACAGGCACAGGTCACTCTATTTTCCCATCAGGAAGAAGAATTAACCACAGGCTCAGCCTGCCGCCCGGAGCCAGAATAGGGCCTGAAGCAATCCTGCGCTTTTGCGGCCAGCTCCCAAGAAAGCGAGTTGAGAAATGGAGCTCAGGGGCACTGCAATTCACAGACCTGCACAGTTAGAAATGATAACTCTCGTCCACAAATATATTGAGGGAAGGCAACGAAGAGGATTTGAAAGCAAGGCAGAATTGCAGGAAACAGATTTCAGGAGGTAGATTCGAATCGCCTTTAAAGCACAGGAAAAGCGGCAAAACCTCGACTATGATGCCCTTGGCCAAAAAGGGCGTATGCGTTTTTTCCTGAATATATTCAGGAAAAAACGCATACGCCCTTTTTGGCCAACCAAGCAACCTGGAAAGGCAAATCAGCGCTACAAAGAAGTCTCGCTTCCCATCGGTCAAAAGGGCCATGCTGAATAAAGTGTCAAAACCAGAAATGCAGGACAGGCCATGGAGAAATGGGAGCCTTGCTACGCTGATGGGCGGGCTGTAAATTGCCAACAGCCACTCTGGAGAAGTGTACGGTGTGTCCTGAAACATCTAAAAAACTCAGCTTAGAGAGCATAGGGCACTTCCACTCATGGGCGTATAAATTGGGAAAACTAAAAATCAGCAAGACACAGGCACCCCAAAGTTTAGGGCTGCTCTGTTGACAAGAACCTCCACTTCGTTACACCTGAATCATCCCAGGAAAGAGAAGAATGGATAAAGAAGTTGTGGTCCTTATGTACAATGGAATATCACTCAGCCATGAAATCAACGTCATAAGGCTAGGAGCAGCATGATGAGTGGATATAGGCACGACGATTCTAAGTGAAATAGGTCACACAGAAAAAGACACTTATCATAAGATATCACTTATAGAGGGAATGTAAAAACCGCTACCCTTGAACTGAATTACAAAACAGAACAGAGTCGCACGTTTAGAAAACACACTATGGCTGCTTAACGGGAAAGGTGAGGTGGGGTGATGCATAAAACAAGGGTTTCAAATTAGCTCAGATACCGTTCCATAAACCCAATATGTAATAGACAAGACCTACTCCTTGCTCAGTGAACTGGACTCAACACCCCCTATTCACCGCCCAAGAATATATTTGACTAGTAAGAATCTTAAAACCTATGTATTGCTATCTCTCTGTAAGTGAGTCAAGTGGGTGTAAAGCGGCATAAACACAGCAGTGCAAAGCAGCTAAACCCCATTATAAAAATCAATTACTTTTAAAGACCCGTGAAACGAAGACAGTGAAAGAGAGAGAAATTCTTACAAAATTCGTTCAGGGGCTGCGATGCCACCTGGATTGACCATATCTAGACCCACAGCTGACTGAGACATAAGGGTGGACACTCTTGGGGCTGAGAGGTTTGGTGAGGTTGGGTGAGCTAACGCAGACCCTTTAAAGTATTACGGCGTGGTACCCATCCCATGGGTCCCAAATCTCCAGGTTCAAGGGCATCTTCCTACATCGAAAACATGCATGAGAAACCCAGAAGATGGTACACCGTGTGATCGGGAAAGGTTTCTAAAACGCACCTCATTTCTCATCTCCTTGTGCTCCGGTTCGCCATTCCAGCCGCTTTACTAGCAATCTCCCTCCTTGGAGAAGCAGCACCTTTAACCTCCTGTTCCGTACAGGTTGCAATTTGTCCTGAGGATGAACGGGAAGAGGGGGAACCAATGAGAGACTAGCTCTAGGTGTTGGGACAGGCACAGGTCACTCTATTTTCCCATCAGGAAGAAGAATTAACCACAGGCTCAGCCTGCCGCCCGGAGCCAGAATAGGGCCTGAAGCAATCCTGCGCTTTTGCGGCCAGCTCCCAAGAAAGCGAGTTGAGAAATGGAGCTCAGGGGCACTGCAATTCACAGACCTGCACAGTTAGAAATGATAACTCTCGTCCACAAATATTTTGAGGGAAGGCAACAAAAAGGATTTGAAAGCAAGGCAGAATTGCAGGAAACAGATTTCAGGAGGTAGATTCGAATCGCCTTTAAAGCACAGGAAAAGCGGCAAAACCTCGACAATGATGCCCTTGGCCAAAAAGGGCGTATGCGTTTTTTCCTGAATATATTCAGGAAAAAACGCATACGCCCTTTTTGGCCAACCAAGCAACCTGCAAAGGCAAATCAGCGCTACAAAGAAGTCTCGCTTCCCATCGGTCAAAAGGGCCATGCTGAATAAAGTGTCAAAACCAGAAATGCAGGACAGGCCATGGAGAAATGGGAGCCTTGCTACGCTGATGGGCGGGCTGTAAATTGCCAACAGCCACTCTGGAGAAGTGTACGGTGTGTCCTGAACCATCTAAAAAACTCAGCTTAGAGAGCATAGGGCACTTCCACTCATGGGCGTATAAATTGGGAAAACTAAAAATCAGCAAGACACAGGCACCCCAAAGTTTAGGGCTGCTCTGTTGACAAGAACCTCCCCTTCGTTACACCTGAAACATCCCAGGAAAGAGAAGAATGGATAAAGAAGTTGTGGTCCTTATGTACAATGGAATATCACTCAGCCATGAAATCAACGTCATAAGGCTAGGAGCAGCATGATGAGTGGATATAGGTACGACGATTCTAAGTGAAATAGGTCACACAGAAAAAGACACTTATCATAAGATATCACTTATAGAGGGAATGTAAAAACCGCTACCCTTGAACTGAATTACAAAACAGAACAGAGTCGCACGTTTAGAAAACACACTATGGCTGCTTAACGGGAAAGGTGAGGTGGGGTGATGCATAAAACAAGGGTTTCAAATTAGCTCAGATACCGTTCCATAAACCCAATATGTAATAGACAAGACCTACTCCTTGCTCAGTGAACTGGACTCAACACCCCCTATTCACCGCCCAAGAATATATTTGACTAGTAAGAATCTTAAAACCTATGTATTGCTATCTCTCTGTAAGTGAGTCAAGTGGGTGTAAAGCGGCATAAACACAGCAGTGCAAAGCAGCTAAACCCCATTATAAAAATCAATTACTTTTAAAGACCCGTGAAACAAAGACAGTGAAAGAGAGAGAAATTCTTACAAAATTCGTTCAGGGGCTGCGATGCCACCTGGATTGACCATATCTAGACCCACAGCTGACTGAGACATAAGGGTGGACACTCTTGGGGCTGAGAGGTTTGGTGAGGTTGGGTGAGCTAACGCAGACCCTGTAAAGTAATACGGCGTGGTACCCATCCCATGGGTCCCAAATCTCCAGGTTCAAGGGCATCTTCCTACATCGAAAACATGCATGAGAAACCCAGAAGATGGTACACCGTGTGATCGGGAAAGGTTTCTAAAACGCACCTCATTTCTCATCTCCTTGTGCTCCGGTTCGCCATTCCAGCCGCTTTACTAGCAATCTCCCTCCTTGGAGAATCAGCACCTTTAACCTCCTGTTCCGTACAGGTTGCAATTTGTCCTGAGGATGAACGGGAAGAGGGGGAACCAATGAGAGACTAGCTCTAGGTGTTGGGACAGGCACAGGTCACTCTATTTTCCCATCAGGAAGAAGAATTAACCACAGGATCAGCCTGCCGCCCAGAGCCAGAATAGGGCCTGAAGCAATCCTGCGCTTTTGCGGCCAGCTCCCAAGAAAGCGAGTTGAGAAATGGAGCTCAGGGGCACTGCAATTCACAGACCTGCACAGTTAGAAATGATAACTCTCGTCCACAAATATATTGAGGGAAGGCAACGAAGAGGATTTGAAAGCAAGGCAGAATTGCAGGAAACAGATTTCAGGAGGTAGATTCGAATCGCCTTTAAAGCACAGGAAAAGCGGCAAAACCTCGACAATGATGCCCTTGGCCAAAAAGGGCGTATGCGTTTTTTCCTGAATATATTCAGGAAAAAACGCATACGCCCTTTTTGGCCAACCAAGCAACCTGCAAAGGCAAATCAGCGCTACAAAGAAGTCTCGCTTCCCATCGGTCAAAAGGGCCATGCTGAATAAAGTGTCAAAACCAGAAATGCAGGACAGGCCATGGAGAAATGGGAGCCTTGCTACGCTGATGGGCGGGCTGTAAATTGCCAACAGCAACTCTGGAGAAGTGTACGGTGTGTCCTGAAACATCTAAAAAACTCAGCTTAGAGAGCATAGGGCACTTCCACTCATGGGCGTATAAATTGGGAAAACTAAAAATCAGCAAGACACAGGCACCCCAAAGTTTAGGGCTGCTCTGTTGACAAGAACGTCCACTTCGTTATACCTGAAATATCCCAGGAAAGAGAAGAATGGATAAAGAAGTTGTGGTCCTTATGTACAATGGAATATCACTCAGCCATGAAATCAACGACATAAGGCTAGGAGCAGCATGATGAGTGGATTTAGGTACGACGATTCTAAGTGAAATAAGTCACACAGAAAAAGACCCTTATCATAAGATATCACTTACAGAGGGAATGTAAAAACCGCTACCCTTGAACTGAATTACAAAACAGAACAGAGTCGCACGTTTAGAAAACACACTATGGCTGCTTAACGGGAAAGGTGACGGGGGGTGATGCATAAAACAAGGGTTTCAAATTAGCTCAGATACCGTTCCATAAACCCAATATGTAATAGACAAGACCTACTCCTTGCTCAGTTTACTGGACTCAACACCCCCTATTCACCGCCCAAGAATATATTTGACTAGTAAGAATCTTAAAACCTATGTATTGCTATCTCTCTGTAAGTGAGTCAAGTGGGTGTAAAGCGGCATAAACACAGCAGTGCAAAGCAGCTAAACCCCATTACAAAAATCAATTACTTTTAAAGACCCGTGAAACAAAGACAGTGAAAGAGAGAGAAATTCTTACAAAATTCGTTCAGGGGCTGCGATGCCACCTGGATTGACCATATCTAGACCCACAGCTGACTGAGACATAAGGGTGGACACTCTTGGGGCTGAGAGGTTTGGTGAGGTTGGGTGAGCTAACGCAGACCCTGTAAAGTAATACGGCGTGGTACCCATCCCATGGGTCCCAAATCTCCAGGGTCAAGGGCATCTTCCTACATCGAAAACATGCATGAGAAACCCAGAAGATGGTACACCGTGTGATCGGGAAAGGTTTCTAAAACGCACCTCATTTCTCATCTCCTTGTGCTCCGGTTCGCCATTCCAGCCGCTTTACTAGCAATCTCCCTCCTTGGAGAATCAGCACCTTTAACCTCCTGTTCCGTACAGGTTGCAATTTGTCCTGAGGATGAACGGGAAGAGGGGGAACCAATGAGAGACTAGCTCTAGGTGTTGGGACAGGCACAGGTCACTCTATTTTCCCAGCAGGAAGAAGAATTAACCACAGGCTCAGCCTGCCGCCCGGAGCCAGAATAGGGCCTGAAGCAATCCTGCGCTTTTGCGGCCAGCTCCCAAGAAAGCGAGTTGAGAAATGGAGCTCAGGGGCACTGCAATTCACAGACCTGCACAGTTAGAAATGATAACTCTCGTCCACAAATATATTGAGGGAAGGCAACGAAGAGGATTTGAAAGCAAGGCAGAATTGCAGGAAACAGATTTCAGGAGGTAGATTCGAATCGCCTTTAAAGCACAGGAAAAGCGGCAAAACCTCGACAATGATGCCCTTGGCCAAAAAGGGCGTATGCGTTTTTTCCTGAATATATTCAGGAAAAAAAGCATACGCCCTTTTTGGCCAACCAAGCAACCTGCAAAGGCAAATCAGCGCTACAAAGAAGTCTCGCTTCCCATCGGTCAAAAGGGCCATGCTGAATAAAGTGTCAAAACCAGAAACGCAGGACAGGCCATGGAGAAATGGGAGCCTTGCTACGCTGATGGGCGGGCTGTAAATTGCCAACAGCCACTCTGGAGAAGTGTACGGTGTGTCCTGAAACATCGAAAAAACTCAGCTTAGAGAGCATAGGGCACTTCCACTCATGGGCGTATAAATTGGGAAAACTAAAAATCAGCAAGACACAGGCACCCCAACGTTTAGGGCTGCTCTGTTGACAAGAACCTCCACTTCGTTACACCTGAATCATCCCAGGAAAGAGAAGAATGGATAAAGAAGTTGTGGTCCTTATGTACAATGGAATATCACTCAGCCATGAAATCAACGTCATAAGGCTAGGAGCAGCATGATGAGTGGATATAGGTACGACGATTCTAAGTGAAATAGGTCACACAGAAAAAGACACTTATCATAAGATATCACTTATAGAGGGAATGTAAAAACCGCTACCCTTGAACTGAATTACAAAACAGAACAGAGTCGCACGTTTAGAAAACACACTATGGCTGCTTAACGGGAAATGTGAGGTGGGGTGATGCATAAAACAAGGGTTTCAAATTAGCTCAGATACCGTTCCATAAACCCAATATGTAATAGACAAGACCTACTCCTTGCTCAGTGAACTGGACTCAACACCCCCTATTCACCGCCCAAGAATATATTTGACTAGTAAGAATCTTAAAACCTATGTATTACTATCTCTCTGTAAGTGAGTCAAGTGGGTGTAAAGCGGCATAAACACAGCAGTGCAAAGCAGCTAAACCCTATTATAAAAATCAATTACTTTTAAAGACCCGTGAAACAAAGACAGTGAAAGAGAGAGAAATTCTTACAAAATTCTTTCAGGGGCTGCGATGCCACCTGGATTGACCATATCTAGACCCACAGCTGACTGAGACATAAGGGTGGACACTCTTGGGGCTGAGAGGTTTGGTGAGGTTGGGTGAGCTAACGCAGACCCTGTAAAGTAATACGGCGTGGTACCCATCCCATGGGTCCCAAATCTCCAGGTTCAAGGGCATCTTCCTACATCGAAAACATGCATGAGAAACCCAGAAGATGGTACACCGTGTGATCGGGAAAGGTTTCTAAAACGCACCTCATTTCTCATCTCCTTGTGCTCCGGTTCGCCATTCCAGCCGCTTTACTAGCAATCTCCCTCCTTGGAGAATCAGCACCTTTAACCTCCTGTTCCGTACAGGTTGCAATTTGTCCTGAGGATGAACGGGAAGAGGGGGAACCAATGAGAGACTAGCTCTAGGTGTTGGGACAGGCACAGGTCACTCTATTTTCCCATCAGGAAGAAGAATTAACCACAGGCTCAGCCTGCCGCCCGGAGCCAGAATAGGGCCTGAAGCAATCCTGCGCTTTTGCGGCCAGCTCCCAAGAAAGCGAGTTGAGAAATGGAGCTCAGGGGCACTGCAATTCACAGACCTGCAGTGTTAGAAATGATAACTCTCGTCCACAAATATATTGAGGGAAGGCAACGAAGAGGATTTGAAAGCAAGGCAGAATTGCAGGAAACAGATTTCAGGAGGTAGATTCGAATCGCCTTTAAAGCACAGGAAAAGCGGCAAAACCTCGACTATGATGCCCTTGGCCAAAAAGGGCGTATGCGTTTTTTCCTGAATATATTCAGGAAAAAACGCATACGCCCTTTTTGGCCAACCAAGCAACCTGCAAAGGCAAATCAGCGCTACAAAGAAGTCTCGCTTCCCATCGGTCAAAAGGGCCATGCTGAATAAAGTGTCAAAACCAGAAATGCAGGACAGGCCATGGAGAAATGGGAGCCTTGCTACGCTGATGGGCGGGCTGTAAATTGCCAACAGCCACTCTGGAGAAGTGTACGGTGTGTCCTGAAACATCTAAAAAACTCAGCTTAGAGAGCATAGGGCACTTCCACTCATGGGCGTATAAATTGGGAAAACTAAAAATCAGCAAGACACAGGCACCCCAAAGTTTAGGGCTGCTCTGTTGACAAGAACCTCCCCTTCGTTACACCTGAAACATCCCAGGAAAGCGAAGAATGGATAAAGAAGTTGTGGTCCTTATGTACAATGGAATATCACTCAGCCATGAAATCAACGTCATAATGCTAGGAGCAGCATGATGAGTGGATATAGGTACGACGATTCTAAGTGAAATAGGTCACACAGAAAAAGACACTTATCATAAGATATCACTTATAGAGGGAATGTAAAAACCACTACCCTTGAACTGATTTACAAAACAGAACAGATTCGCACGTTTAGAAAACACACTATGGCTGCTTAACGGGAAAGGTGAGGTGGGGTGATGCATAAAACAAGGGTTTCAAATTAGCTCAGATACCGTTCCATAAACCCAATATGTAATAGACAAGACCTACTCCTTGCTCAGTGAACTGGACTCAACACCCCCTATTCACCGCCCAAGAATATATTTGACTAGTAAGAATCTTAAAACCTATGTATTGCTATCTCTCTGTAAGTGAGTCAAGTGGGTGTAAAGCGGCATAAACACAGCAGTGCACAGCAGCTAAACCCCATTATAAAAATCAATTACTTTTAAAGACCCGTGAAACAAAGACAGTGAAAGAGAGAGAAATTCTTACAAAATTCGTTCAGGGGCTGCGATGCCACCTGGATTGACCATATCTAGACCCACAGCTGACTGAGACATAAGGGTGGACACTCTTGGGGCTGAGAGGTTTGGTGAGGTTGGGTGAGCTAACGCATACCCTGTAAAGTAATACGGCGTGGTACCCATCCCATGGGTCCCAAATCTCCAGGTTCAAGGGCATCTTCCTACATCGAAAACATGCATGAGAAACCCAGAAGATGGTACACCGTGTGATCGGGAAAGGTTTCTAAAACGCACCTCATTTCTCATCTCCTTGTGCTCCGGTTCGCCATTCCAGCCGCTTTACTAGCAATCTCCCTCCTTGGAGAATCAGCACCTTTAACCTCCTGTTCCGTACAGGTTGCAATTTGTCCTGAGGATGAACGGGAAGAGGGGGAACCAATGAGAGACTAGCTCTAGGTGTTGGGACAGGCACAGGTCACTCTATTTTCCCATCAGGAAGAAGAATTAACCACAGGCTCAGCCTGCCGCCCGGAGCCAGAATAGGGCCTGAAGCAATCCTGCGCTTTTGCGGCCAGCTCCCAAGAAAGCGAGTTGAGAAATGGAGCTCAGGGGCACTGCAATTCACAGACCTGCACAGTTAGAAATGATAACTCTCGTCCACAAATATATTGAGGGAAGGCAACGAAGAGGATTTGAAAGCAAGGCAGAATTGCAGGAAACAGATTTCAGGAGGTAGATTCGAATCGCCTTTAAAGCACAGGAAAAGCGGCAAAACCTCGACAATGATGCCCTTGGCCAAAAAGGGCGTATGCGTTTTTTCCTGAATATATTCAGGAAAAAAAGCATACGCCCTTTTTGGCCAACCAAGCAACCTGCAAAGGCAAATCAGCGCTACAAAGAAGTCTCGCTTCCCATCGGTCAAAAGGGCCATGCTGAATAAAGTGTCAAAACCAGAAATGCAGGACAGGCCATGGAGAAATGGGAGCCTTGCTACGCTGATGGGCGGGCTGTAAATTGCCAACAGCCACTCTGGAGAAGTGTACGGTGTGTCCTGAAACATCGAAAAAACTCAGCTTAGAGAGCATAGGGCACTTCCACTCATGGGCGTATAAATTGGGAAAACTAAAAATCAGCAAGACACAGGCACCCCAAAGTTTAGGGCTGCTCTGTTGACAAGAACCTCCCCTTCGTTACACCTGAAACATCCCAGGAAAGCGAAGAATGGATAAAGAAGTTGTGGTCCTTATGTACAATGGAATATCACTCAGCCATGAAATCAACGTCATAATGCTAGGAGCAGCATGATGAGTGGATATAGGTACGACGATTCTAAGTGAAATAGGTCACACAGAAAAAGACACTTATCATAAGATATCACTTATAGAGGGAATGTAAAAACCACTACCCTTGAACTGAATTACAAAACAGAACAGATTCGCACGTTTAGAAAACACACTATGGCTGCTTAACGGGAAAGGTGAGGTGGGGTGATGCATAAAACAAGGGTTTCAAATTAGCTCAGATACCGTTCCATAAACCCAATATGTAATAGACAAGACCTACTCCTTGCTCAGTGAACTGGACTCAACACCCCCTATTCACCGCCCAAGAATATATTTGACTAGTAAGAATCTTAAAACCTATGTATTGCTATCTCTCTGTAAGTGAGTCAAGTGGGTGTAAAGCGGCATAAACACAGCAGTGCACAGCAGCTAAACCCCATTATAAAAATCAATTACTTTTAAAGACCCGTGAAACAAAGACAGTGAAAGAGAGAGAAATTCTTACAAAATTCGTTCAGGGGCTGCGATGCCACCTGGATTGACCATATCTAGACCCACAGCTGACTGAGACATAAGGGTGGACACTCTTGGGGCTGAGAGGTTTGGTGAGGTTGGGTGAGCTAACGCATACCCTGTAAAGTAATACGGCGTGGTACCCATCCCATGGGTCCCAAATCTCCAGGTTCAAGGGCATCTTCCTACATCGAAAACATGCATGAGAAACCCAGAAGATGGTACACCGTGTGATCGGGAAAGGTTTCTAAAACGCACCTCATTTCTCATCTCCTTGTGCTCCGGTTCGCCATTCCAGCCGCTTTACTAGCAATCTCCCTCCTTGGAGAATCAGCACCTTTAACCTCCTGTTCCGTACAGGTTGCAATTTGTCCTGAGGATGAACGGGAAGAGGGGGAACCAATGAGAGACTAGCTCTAGGTGTTGGGACAGGCACAGGTCACTCTATTTTCCCATCAGGAAGAAGAATTAACCACAGGCTCAGCCTGCCGCCCGGAGCCAGAATAGGGCCTGAAGCAATCCTGCGCTTTTGCGGCCAGCTCCCAAGAAAGCGAGTTGAGAAATGGAGCTCAGGGGCACTGCAATTCACAGACCTGCACAGTTAGAAATGATAACTCTCGTCCACAAATATATTGAGGGAAGGCAACGAAGAGGATTTGAAAGCAAGGCAGAATTGCAGGAAACAGATTTCAGGAGGTAGATTCGAATCGCCTTTAAAGCACAGGAAAAGCGGCAAAACCTCGACAATGATGCCCTTGGCCAAAAAGGGCGTATGCGTTTTTTCCTGAATATATTCAGGAAAAAAAGCATACGCCCTTTTTGGCCAACCAAGCAACCTGCAAAGGCAAATCAGCGCTACAAAGAAGTCTCGCTTCCCATCGGTCAAAAGGGCCATGCTGAATAAAGTGTCAAAACCAGAAATGCAGGACAGGCCATGGAGAAATGGGAGCCTTGCTACGCTGATGGGCGGGCTGTAAATTGCCAACAGCCACTCTGGAGAAGTGTACGGTGTGTCCTGAAACATCGAAAAAACTCAGCTTAGAGAGCATAGGGCACTTCCACTCATGGGCGTATAAATTGGGAAAACTAAAAATCAGCAAGACACAGGCACCCCAACGTTTAGGGCTGCTCTGTTGACAAGAACCTCCACTTCGTTACACCTGAATCATCCCAGGAAAGAGAAGAATGGATAAAGAAGTTGTGGTCCTTATGTACAATGGAATATCACTCAGCCATGAAATCAACGTCATAAGGCTAGGAGCAGCATGATGAGTGGATATAGGTACGACGATTCTAAGTGAAATAGGTCACACAGAAAAAGACACTTATCATAAGATATCACTTATAGAGGGAATGTAAAAACCGCTACCCTTGAACTGAATTACAAAACAGAACAGAGTTGCACGTTTAGAAAACACACTATGGCTGCTTAACGGGAAAGGTGAGGTGGGGTGATGCATAAAACAAGGGTTTCAAATTAGCTCAGATACCGTTCCATAAACCCAATATGTAATAGACAAGACCTACTCCTTGCTCAGTGAACTGGACTCAACACCCCCTATTCACCGCCCAAGAATATATTTGACTAGTAAGAATCTTAAAACCTATGTATTGCTATCTCTCTGTAAGTGAGTCAAGTGGGTGTAAAGCGGCATAAACACAGCAGTGCAAAGCAGCTAAACCCTATTATAAAAATCAATTACTTTTAAAGACCCGTGAAACAAAGACAGTGAAAGAGAGAGAAATTCTTACAAAATTCTTTCAGGGGCTGCGATGCCACCTGGATTGACCATATCTAGACCCACAGCTGACTGAGACATAAGGGTGGACACTCTTGGGGCTGAGAGGTTTGGTGAGGTTGGGTGAGCTAACGCAGACCCTGTAAAGTAATACGGCGTGGTACCCATCCCATGGGTCCCAAATCTCCAGGTTCAAGGGCATCTTCCTACATCGAAAACATGCATGAGAAACCCAGAAGATGGTACACCTTGTGATCGGGAAAGGTTTCTAAAACGCACCTCATTTCTCATCTCCTTGTGCTCCGGTTCGCCATTCCAGCCGCTTTACTAGCAATCTCCCTCCTTGGAGAATCAGCACCTTTAACCTCCTGTTCCGTACAGGTTGCAATTTGTCCTGAGGATGAACGGGAAGAGGGGGAACCAATGAGAGACTAGCTCTAGGTGTTGGGACAGGCACAGGTCACTCTATTTTCCCATCAGGAAGAAGAATTAACCACAGGCTCAGCCTGCCGCCCGGAGCCAGAATAGGGCCTGAAGCAATCCTGCGCTTTTGCGGCCAGCTCCCAAGAAAGCGAGTTGAGAAATGGAGCTCAGGGGCACTGCAATTCACAGACCTGCAGTGTTAGAAATGATAACTCTCGTCCACAAATATATTGAGGGAAGGCAACGAAGAGGATTTGAAAGCAAGGCAGAATTGCAGGAAACAGATTTCAGGAGGTAGATTCGAATCGCCTTTAAAGCACAGGAAAAGCGGCAAAACCTCGACAATGATGCCCTTGGCCAAAAAGGGCGTATGCGTTTTTTCCTGAATATATTCAGGAAAAAACGCATACGCCCTTTTTGGCCAACCAAGCAACCTGCAAAGGCAAATCAGCGCTACAAAGAAGTCTCGCTTCCCATCGGTCAAAAGGGCCATGCTGAATAACGTGTCAAAACCAGAAATGCAGGACAGGCCATGGAGAAATGGGAGCCTTGCTACGCTGATGGGCGGGCTGTAAATTGCCAACAGCCACTCTGGAGAAGTGTACGGTGTGTCCTGAAACATCGAAAAAACTCAGCTTAGAGAGCATAGGGCACTTCCACTCATGGGCGTATAAATTGGGAAAACTAAAAATCAGCAAGACACAGGCACCCCAAAGTTTAGGGCTGCTCTGTTGACAAGAACCTCCCCTTCGTTACACCTGAAACATCCCAGGAAAGCGAAGAATGGATAAAGAAGTTGTGGTCCTTATGTACAATGGAATATCACTCAGCCATGAAATCAACGTCATAATGCTAGGAGCAGCATGATGAGTGGATATAGGTACGACGATTCTAAGTGAAATAGGTCACACAGAAAAAGACACTTATCATAAGATATCACTTATAGAGGGAATGTAAAAACCACTACCCTTGAACTGAATTACAAAACAGAACAGATTCGCACGTTTAGAAAACACACTATGGCTGCTTAACGGGAAAGGTGAGGTGGGGTGATGCATAAAACAAGGGTTTCAAATTAGCTCAGATACCGTTCCATAAACCCAATATGTAATAGACAAGACCTACTCCTTGCTCAGTGAACTGGACTCAACACCCCCTATTCACCGCCCAAGAATATATTTGACTAGTAAGAATCTTAAAACCTATGTATTGCTATCTCTCTGTAAGTGAGTCAAGTGGGTGTAAAGCGGCATAAACACAGCAGTGCACAGCAGCTAAACCCCATTATAAAAATCAATTACTTTTAAAGACCCGTGAAACAAAGACAGTGAAAGAGAGAGAAATTCTTACAAAATTCGTTCAGGGGCTGCGATGCCACCTGGATTGACCATATCTAGACCCACAGCTGACTGAGACATAAGGGTGGACACTCTTGGGGCTGAGAGGTTTGTTGAGGTTGGGTGAGCTAACGCAGACCCTTTAAAGTAATACGGCGTGGTACCCATCCCATGGGTCCCAAATCTCCAGGTTCAAGGGCATCTTCCTACATTGAAAACATGCATGAGAAACCCAGAAGATGGTACACCGTGTGATCGGGAAAGGTTTCTAAAACGCACCTCATTTCTCATCTCCTTGTGCTCCGGTTCGCCATTCCAGCCGCTTTACTAGCAATCTCCCTCCTTGGAGAATCAGCACCTTTAACCTCCTGTTCCGTACAGGTTGCAATTTGTCCTGAGGATGAACGGGAAGAGGGGGAACCAATGAGAGACTAGCTCTAGGTGTTGGGACAGGCACAGGTCACTCTATTTTCCCATCAGGAAGAAGAATCAAGCACAGGCTCAGCCTGCCGCCCGGAGCCAGAATAGGGCCTGAAGCAATCCTGCGCTTTTGCGGCCAGTTCCCAAGAAAGCGAGTTGAAAAATGGAGCTCAGGGGCACTGCAATTCACAGACCTGCACAGTTAGAAAGGATAACTCTCGTCCACAAATATATTGAGGGAAGGCAACGAAGAGGATTTGAAAGCAAGGCAGAATTGCAGGAAACAGATTTCAGGAGGTAGATTCGAATCGCCTTTAAAGCACAGGAAAAGCGGCAAAACCTCGACAATGATGCCCTTGGCCAAAAAGGGCGTATGCGTTTTTTCCTGAATATATTCAGGAAAAAACGCATACGCCCTTTTCGGCCAACCAAGCAACCTGGAAAGGCAAATCAGCGCTACAAACAAGTCTCGCTTCCCATCGGTCCAAAGGGCCATGCTGAATAAAGTGTCAAAACCAGAAATGCAGGACAGGCCATGGAGAAATGGGAGCCTTGCTACGCTGATGGGCGGGCTGTAAATTGCCAACAGCCACTCTGGAGAAGTGTACGGTGTGTCCTGAAACATCAAAAAAACTCAGCTTAGAGAGCATAGGGCACTTCCACTCATGGGCGTATAAATTGGGAAAACTAAAAATCAGCAAGACACAGGCACCCCAAAGTTTAGGGCTGCTCTGTTGACAAGAAACTCCACTTCGTTACACCTTAAACATCCCAGGAAAGAGAAGAATGGATAAAGAAGTTGTGGTCCTTATGTACAATGGAATATCACTCAGCCATGAAATCAACGTCATAAGGCTAGGAGCAGCATGATGAGTGGATATAGGTGCGACGATTCTAAGTGAAATAGGTCACACAGAAAAAGACCCTTATCATAAGATATCACTTACAGAGGGAATGTAAAAACCGCTACCCTTGAACTGAATTACAAAACAGAACAGAGTCGCACGTTTAGAAAACACACTATGGCTGCTTAACGGGAAAGGTGAGGTGGGGTGATGCATAAAACAAGGGTTTCAAATTAGCTCAGATACCGTTCCATAAACCCAATATGTAATAGACAAGACCTACTCCTTGCTCAGTGAACTGGACTCAACACGCCCTATTCACCGCCCAAGAATATATTTGACTAGTAAGAATCTTAAAACCTATGTATTGCTATCTCTCTGTAAGTGAGTCAAGTGGGTGTAAAGCGGCATAAACACAGCAGTGCAAAGCAGCTAAACCCCATTATAAAAATCAATTACTTTTAAAGACCCGTGAAACAAAGACAGTGAAAGAGAGAGAAATTCTTACAAAATTCGTTCAGGGGCTGCGATGCCACCTGGATTGACCATATCTAGACCCACAGCTGACTGAGCCATAAGGGTGGACACTCTTGGGGCTGAGAGGTTTGGTGAGGTTGGGTGAGCTAACGCAGACCCTTTAAAGTATTACGGCGTGGTACCCATCCCATGGGTCCCAAATCTCCAGGTTCAAGGGCATATTCCTACATCGAAAACATGCATGAGAAACTCAGAAGATGGTACACCGTGTGATCGGGAAAGGTTTCTAAAACGCACCTCATTTCTCATCTCCTTGTGCTCCGGTTCGCCATTCCAGCCGCTTTACTAGCAATCTCCCTCCTTGGAGAATCAGCACCTTTAACCTCCTGTTCCGTACAGGTTGCAATTTGTCCTGAGGATGAACGGGAAGAGGGGGAACCAATGAGAGACTAGCTCTAGGTGTTGGGACAGGCACAGGTCACTCTATTTTCCCATCAGGAAGAAGAATTAACCACAGGCTCAGCCTGCCGCCCGGAGCCAGAATAGGGCCTGAAGCAATCCTGTGCTTTTGCGGCCAGCTCCCAAGAAAGCGAGTTGAGAAATGGAGCTCAGGGGCACTGCAATTCACAGACCTGCACAGTTAGAAATGATAACTCTCGTCCACAAATATATTGAGGGAAGGCAACGAAGAGGATTTGAAAGCAAGGCAGAATTGCAGGAAACAGATTTCAGGAGGTAGATTCGAATCGCCTTTAAAGCACAGGAAAAGCGGCAAAACCTCGACAATGATGCCCTTGGCCAAAAAGGGCGTATGCGTTTTTTCCTGAATATATTCAGGAAAAAACGCATACGCCCTTTTTGGCCAACCAAGCAACCTGCAAAGGCAAATCAGCGCTACAAAGAAGTCTCGCTTCCCATCGGTCAAAAGGGCCATGCTGAATAAAGTGTCAAAACCAGAAATGCAGGACAGGCCATGGAGAAATGGGAGCCTTGCTACGCTGATGGGCGGGCTGTAAATTGCCAACAGCCACTCTGGAGAAGTGTACGGTGTGTCCTGAAACATCTAAAAAACTCAGCTTAGAGAGCATAGGGCACTTCCACTCATGGGCGTATAAATTGGGAAAACTAAAAATCAGCAAGACACAGGCACCCCAAAGTTTAGGGCTGCTCTGTTGACAAGAACCTCCACTTCGTTACACCTGAAACATCCCAGGAAAGAGAAGAATGGATAAAGAAGTTGTGGTCCTTATGTACAATGGAATATCACTCAGCCATGAAATCAACGTCATAAGGCTAGGAGCAGCATGATGAGTGGATATAGGTACGACGATTCTAAGTGAAATAGGTCACACAGAAAAAGACCCTTATCATAAGATATCACTTACAGAGGGAATGTAAAAACCGCTACCCTTGAACTGAATTACAAAACAGAACAGAGTCGCACGTTTAGAAAACACACTATGGCTGCTTAACGGGAAAGGTGACGTGGGGTGATGCATAAAACAAGGGTTTCAAATTAGCTCAGATACCGTTCCATAAACCCAATATGTAATAGACAAGACCTACTCCTTGCTCAGTGAACTGGACTCAACACCCCCTAGTCACCGCCCAAGAATATATTTGACTAGTAAGAATCTTAAAACCTATGTATTGCTATCTCTCTGTAAGTGAGTCAAGTGGGTGTAAAGCGGCATAAACACAGCAGTGCAAAGCAGCTAAACCCCATTATAAAAATCAATTACTTTTAAAAACCCGTGAAACAAAGACAGTGAAAGAGAGAGAAATTCTTACAAAATTCGTTCAGGGGCTGCGATGCCACCTGGATTGACCATATCTAGACCCACAGCTGACTGAGCCATAAGGGTGGACACTCTTGGGGCTGAGAGGTTTGGTGAGGTTGGGTGACCTAACGCAGACCCTTTAAAGTAATACGGCGTGGTACCCATCCCATGGGTCCCAAATCTCCAGGTTCAAGGGCATCTTCCTACATCGAAAACATGCATGAGAAACCCAGAAGATGGTACACCGTGTGATCGGGAAAGGTTTCTAAAACGCACCTCATTTCTCATCTCCTTGTGCTCCGGTTCGCCATTCCAGCCGCTTTACTAGCAATCTCCCTCCTTGGAGAATCAGCACCTTTAACCTCCTGTTCCGTACAGGTTGCAATTTGTCCTGAGGATGAACGGGAAGAGGGGGAACCAATGAGAGACTAGCTCTAGGTGTTGGGACAGGCACAGGTCACTCTATTTTCCCATCAGGAAGAAGAATTAACCACAGGCTCAGCCTGCCGCCCCGAGCCAGAATAGGGCCTGAAGCAATCCTGCGCTTTTGCGGCCAGCTCCCAAGAAAGCGAGTTGAGAAATGGAGCGCAGGGGCACTGCAATTCACAGACCTGCACAGTTAGAAATGATAACTCTCGTCCACAAATATATTGAGGGAAGGCAACGAAGAGAATTTGAAAGCAAGGCAGAATTGCAGGAAACAGATTTCAGGAGGTAGATTCGAATCGCCTTTAAAGCACAGGAAAAGCGGCAAAACCTCGACAATGATGCCCTTGGCCAAAAAGGGCGTATGCGTTTTTTCCTGAATATATTCAGGAAAAAAAGCATACGCCCTTTTTGGCCAACCAAGCAACCTGCAAAGGCAAATCAGCGCTACAAAGAAGTCTCGCTTCCCATCGGTCAAAAGGGCCATGCTGAATAAAGTGTCAAAACCAGAAATGCAGGACAGGCCATGGAGAAATGGGAGCCTTGCTACGCTGATGGGCGGGCTGTAAATTGCCAACAGCCACTCTGGAGAAGTGTACGGTGTGTCCTGAAACATCGAAAAAACTCAGCTTAGAGAGCATAGGGCACTTCCACTCATGGGCGTATAAATTGGGAAAACTAAAAATCAGCAAGACACAGGCACCCCAAAGTTTAGGGCTGCTCTGTTGACAAGAACCTCCCCTTCGTTACACCTGAAACATCCCAGGAAAGCGAAGAATGGATAAAGAAGTTGTGGTCCTTATGTACAATGGAATATCACTCAGCCATGAAATCAACGTCATAATGCTAGGAGCAGCATGATGAGTGGATATAGGTACGACGATTCTAAGTGAAATAGGTCACACAGAAAAAGACACTTATCATAAGATATCACTTATAGAGGGAATGTAAAAACCACTACCCTTGAACTGAATTACAAAACAGAACAGATTCGCACGTTTAGAAAACACACTATGGCTGCTTAACGGGAAAGGTGAGGTGGGGTGATGCATAAAACAAGGGTTTCAAATTAGCTCAGATACCGTTCCATAAACCCAATATGTAATAGACAAGACCTACTCCTTGCTCAGTGAACTGGACTCAACACCCCCTATTCACCGCCCAAGAATATATTTGACTAGTAAGAATCTTAAAACCTATGTATTGCTATCTCTCTGTAAGTGAGTCAAGTGGGTGTAAAGCGGCATAAACACAGCAGTGCACAGCAGCTAAACCCCATTATAAAAATCAATTACTTTTAAAGACCCGTGAAACAAAGACAGTGAAAGAGAGAGAAATTCTTACAAAATTCGTTCAGGGGCTGCGATGCCACCTGGATTGACCATATCTAGACCCACAGCTGACTGAGACATAAGGGTGGACACTCTTGGGGCTGAGAGGTTTGGTGAGGTTGGGTGAGCTAACTCAGACCCTGTAAAATAATACGGCGTGGTACCCATCCCATGGGTCCCAAATCTCCAGGTTCAAGGGCATCTTCCTACATCGAAAACATGCATGAGAAACCCAGAAGATGGTACACCGTGTGATCGGGAAAGGTTTCTAAAACGCACCTCATTTCTCATCTCCTTTTGCTCCGGTTCGCCATTCCAGCCACTTTACTAGCAATCTCCCTCCTTGGAGAATCAGCACCTTTAACCTCCTGTTCCGTACAGGTTGCAATTTGTCCTGAGGATGAACGGGAAGAGGGGGAACCAATGAGAGACTAGCTCTAGGTGTTGGGACAGGCACAGGTCACTCTATTTTCCCATCAGGAAGAAGAATTAACCACAGGCTCAGCCTGCCGCCCGGAGCCAGAATAGGGCCTGAAGCAATCCTGCGCTTTTGCGGCCAGCTCCCAAGAAAGCGAGTTGAGAAATGGAGCTCAGGGGCACTGCAATTCACAGACCTGCACAGTTAGAAATGATAACTCTCGTCCACAAATATATTGAGGGAAGGCAACGAAGAGGATTTGAAAGCAAGGCAGAATTGCAGGAAACAGATTTCAGGAGGTAGATTCGAATCGCCTTTAAAGCACAGGAAAAGCGGCAAAACCTCGACAATGATGCCCTTGGCCAAAAAGGGCGTATGCGTTTTTTCCTGAATATATTCAGGAAAAAAAGCATACGCCCTTTTTGGCCAACCAAGCAACCTGCAAAGGCAAATCAGCGCTACAAAGAAGTCTCGCTTCCCATCGGTCAAAAGGGCCATGCTGAATAAAGTGTCAAAACCAGAAATGCAGGACAGGCCATGGAGAAATGGGAGCCTTGCTACGCTGATGGGCGGGCTGTAAATTGCCAACAGCCACTCTGGAGAAGTGTACGGTGTGTCCTGAAACATCGAAAAAACTCAGCTTAGAGAGCATAGGGCACTTCCACTCATGGGCGTATAAATTGGGAAAACTAAAAATCAGCAAGACACAGGCACCCCAAAGTTTAGGGCTGCTCTGTTGACAAGAACCTCCACTTCGTTACACCTGAATCATCCCAGGAAAGAGAAGAATGGATAAAGAAGTTGTGGTCCTTATGTACAATGGAATATCACTCAGCCATGAAATCAACGTCATAAGGCTAGGAGCAGCATGATGAGTGGATATAGGTACGACGATTCTAAGTGAAATAGGTCACACAGAAAAAGACACTTATCATAAGATATCACTTATAGAGGGAATGTAAAAACCGCTACCCTTGAACTGAATTACAAAACAAAACAGAGTCGCACGTTTAGAAAACACACTATGGCTGCTTAACGGGAAAGGTGAGGTGGGGTGATGCATAAAACAAGGGTTTCAAATTAGCTCAGATACCGTTCCATAAACCCAATATGTAATAGACAAGACCTACTCCTTGCTCAGTGAACTGGACTCAACACCCCCTATTCACCGCCCAAGAATATATTTGACTAGTAAGAATCTTAAAACCTATGTATTGCTATCTCTCTGTAAGTGAGTCAAGTGGGTGTAAAGCGGCATAAACACAGCAGTGCAAAGCAGCTAAACCCTATTATAAAAATCAATTACTTTTAAAGACCCGTGAAACAAAGACAGTGAAAGAGAGAGAAATTCTTACAAAATTCTTTCAGGGGCTGCGATGCCACCTGGATTGACCATATCTAGACCCACAGCTGACTGAGACATAAGGGTGGACACTCTTGGGGCTGAGAGGTTTGGTGAGGTTGGGTGAGCTAACGCAGACCCTGTAAAGTAATACGGCGTGGTACCCATCCCATGGGTCCCAAATCTCCAGGTTCAAGGGCATCTTCCTACATCGAAAACATGCATGAGAAACCCAGAAGATGGTACACCGTGTGATCGGGAAAGGTTTCTAAAACGCACCTCATTTCTCATCTCCTTGTGCTCCGGTTCGCCATTCCAGCCGCTTTACTAGCAATCTCCCTCCTTGGAGAATCAGCACCTTTAACCTCCTGTTCCGTACAGGTTGCAATTTGTCCTGAGGATGAACGGGAAGAGGGGGAACCAATGAGAGACTAGCTCTAGGTGTTGGGACAGGCACAGGTCACTCTATTTTCCCATCAGGAAGAAGAATTAACCACAGGCTCAGCCTGCCGCCCGGAGCCAGAATAGGGCCTGAAGCAATCCTGCGCTTTTGCGGCCAGCTCCCAAGAAAGCGAGTTGAGAAATGGAGCTCAGGGGCACTGCAATTCACAGACCTGCAGTGTTAGAAATGATAACTCTCGTCCACAAATATATTGAGGGAAGGCAACGAAGAGGATTTGAAAGCAAGGCAGAATTGCAGGAAACAGATTTCAGGAGGTAGATTCGAATCGCCTTTAAAGCACAGGAAAAGCGGCAAAACCTCGACTATGATGCCCTTGGCCAAAAAGGGCGTATGCGTTTTTTCCTGAATATATTCAGGAAAAAACGCGTACGCCCTTTTTGGCCAACCAAGCAACCTGCAAAGGCAAATCAGCGCTACAAAGAAGTCTCGCTTCCCATCGGTCAAAAGGGCCATGCTGAATAAAGTGTCAAAACCAGAAATGCAGGACAGGCCATGGAGAAATGGGAGCCTTGCTACGCTGATGGGCGGGCTGTAAATTGCCAACAGCCACTCTGGAGAAGTGTACGGTGTGTCCTGAAACATCGAAAAAACTCAGCTTAGAGAGCATAGGGCACTTCCACTCATGGGCGTATAAATTGGGAAAACTAAAAATCAGCAAGACACAGGCACCCCAAAGTTTAGGGCTGCTCTGTTGACAAGAACCTCCCCTTCGTTACACCAGAAACATCCCAGGAAAGCGAAGAATGGATAAAGAAGTTGTGGTCCTTATGTACAATGGAATATCACTCAGCCATGAAATCAACGTCATAATGCTAGGAGCAGCATGATGAGTGGATATAGGTACGACGATTCTAAGTGAAATAGGTCACACAGAAAAAGACACTTATCATAAGATATCACTTATAGAGGGAATGTAAAAACCACTACCCTTGAACTGAATTACAAAACAGAACAGATTCGCACGTTTAGAAAACACACTATGGCTGCTTAACGGGAAAGGTGAGGTGGGGTGATGCATAAAACAAGGGTTTCAAATTAGCTCAGATACCGTTCCATAAACCCAATATGTAATAGACAAGACCTACTCCTTGCTCAGTGAACTGGACTCAACACCCCCTATTCACCGCCCAAGAATATATTTGACTAGTAAGAATCTTAAAACCTATGTATTGCTATCTCTCTGTAAGTGAGTCAAGTGGGTGTAAAGCGGCATAAACACAGCAGTGCACAGCAGCTAAACCCCATTATAAAAATCAATTACTTTTAAAGACCCGTGAAACAAAGACAGTGAAAGAGAGAGAAATTCTTACAAAATTCGTTCAGGGGCTGCGATGCCACCTGGATTGACCATATCTAGACCCACAGCTGACTGAGACATAAGGGTGGACACTCTTGGGGCTGAGAGGTTTGGTGAGGTTGGGTGAGCTAACTCAGACCCTGTAAAATAATACGGCGTGGTACCCATCCCATGGGTCCCAAATCTCCAGGTTCAAGGGCATCTTCCTACATCGAAAACATGCATGAGAAACCCAGAAGATGGTACACCGTGTGATCGGGAAAGGTTTCTAAAACGCACCTCATTTCTCATCTCCTTTTGCTCCGGTTCGCCATTCCAGCCACTTTACTAGCAATCTCCCTCCTTGGAGAATCAGCACCTTTAACCTCCTGTTCCGTACAGGTTGCAATTTGTCCTGAGGATGAACGGGAAGAGGGGGAACCAATGAGAGACTAGCTCTAGGTGTTGGGACAGGCACAGGTCACTCTATTTTCCCATCAGGAAGAAGAATTAACCACAGGCTCAGCCTGCCGCCCGTAGCCAGAATAGGGCCTGAAGCAATCCTGCGCTTTTGCGGCCAGTTCCCAAGAAAGCGAGTTGAAAAATGGAGCTCAGGGGCACTGCAATTCACAGACCTGCACAGTTAGAAATGATAACTCTCGTCCACAAATATATTGAGGGAAGGCAACGAAGAGGATTTGAAAGCAAGGCAGAATTGCAGGAAACAGATTTCAGGAGGTAGATTCGAATCGCCTTTAAAGCACAGGAAAAGCGGCAAAACCTCGACAATGATGCCCTTGGCCAAAAAGGGCGTATGCGTTTTTTCCTGAATATATTCAGGAAAAAACGCATACGCCCTTTTTGGCCAACCAAGCAACCTGGAAAGGCAAATCAGCGCTACAAAGAAGTCTCGCTTCCCATCGGTCCAAACGGCCATGCTGAATAAAGTGTCAAAACCAGAAATGCAGGACAGGCCATGGAGAAATGGGAGCCTTGCTACGCTGATGGGCGGGCTGTAAATTGCCAACAGCCACTCTGGAGAAGTGTACGGTGTGTCCTGAAACATCTAAAAAACTCAGCTTAGAGAGCATAGGGCACTTCCACTCATGGGCGTATAAATTGGGAAAACTAAAAATCAGCAAGACACAGGCACCCCAAAGTTTAGGGCTGCTCTGTTGACAAGAACCTCCACTTCGTTACACCTGAATCATCCCAGGAAAGAGAAGAATGGATAAAGAAGTTGTGGTCCTTATGTACAATGGAATATCACTCAGCCATGAAATCAACGTCATAAGGCTAGGAGCAGCATGATGAGTGGATATAGGTACGACGATTCTAAGTGAAATAGGTCACACAGAAAAAGACACTTATCATAAGATATCACTTATAGAGGGAATGTAAAAACCGCTACCCTTGAACTGAATTACAAAACAAAACAGAGTCGCACGTTTAGAAAACACACTATGGCTGCTTAACGGGAAAGGTGAGGTGGGGTGATGCATAAAACAAGGGTTTCAAATTAGCTCAGATACCGTTCCATAAACCCAATATGTAATAGACAAGACCTACTCCTTGCTCAGTGAACTGGACTCAACACCCCCTATTCACCGCCCAAGAATATATTTGACTAGTAAGAATCTTAAAACCTATGTATTGCTATCTCTCTGTAAGTGAGTCAAGTGGGTGTAAAGCGGCATAAACACAGCAGTGCAAAGCAGCTAAACCCTATTATAAAAATCAATTACTTTTAAAGACCCGTGAAACAAAGACAGTGAAAGAGAGAGAAATTCTTACAAAATTCTTTCAGGGGCTGCGATGCCACCTGGATTGACCATATCTAGACCCACAGCTGACTGAGACATAAGGGTGGACACTCTTGGGGCTGAGAGGTTTGGTGAGGTTGGGTGAGCTAACGCAGACCCTGTAAAGTAATACGGCGTGGTACCCATCCCATGGGTCCCAAATCTCCAGGTTCAAGGGCATCTTCCTACATCGAAAACATGCATGAGAAACCCAGAAGATGGTACACCGTGTGATTGGGAAAGGTTTCTAAAACGCACCTCATTTCTCATCTCCTTGTGCTCCGGTTCGCCATTCCAGCCGCTTTACTAGCAATCTCCCTCCTTGGAGAATCAGCACCTTTAACCTCCTGTTCCGTACAGGTTGCAATTTGTCCTGAGGATGAACGGGAAGAGGGGGAACCAATGAGAGACTAGCTCTAGGTGTTGGGACAGGCACAGGTCACTCTATTTTCCCATCAGGAAGAAGAATTAACCACAGGCTCAGCCTGCCGCCCGGAGCCAGAATAGGGCCTGAAGCAATCCTGCGCTTTTGCGGCCAGCTCCCAAGAAAGCGAGTTGAGAAATGGAGCTCAGGGGCACTGCAATTCACAGACCTGCAGTGTTAGAAATGATAACTCTCGTCCACAAATATATTGAGGGAAGGCAACGAAGAGGATTTGAAAGCAAGGCAGAATTGCAGGAAACAGATTTCAGGAGGTAGATTCGAATCGCCTTTAAAGCACAGGAAAAGCGGCAAAACCTCGACTATGATGCCCTTGGCCAAAAAGGGCGTATGCGTTTTTTCCTGAATATATTCAGGAAAAAACGCATACGCCCTTTTTGGCCAACCAAGCAACCTGCAAAGGCAAATCAGCGCTACAAAGAAGTCTCGCTTCCCATCGGTCAAAAGGGCCATGCTGAATAAAGTGTCAAAACCAGAAATGCAGGACAGGCCATGGAGAAATGGGAGCCTTGCTACGCTGATGGGCGGGCTGTAAATTGCCAACAGCCACTCTGGAGAAGTGTACGGTGTGTCCTGAAACATCGAAAAAACTCAGCTTAGAGAGCATAGGGCACTTCCACTCATGGGCGTATAAATTGGGAAAACTAAAAATCAGCAAGACACAGGCACCCCAAAGTTTAGGGCTGCTCTGTTGACAAGAACCTCCCCTTCGTTACACCAGAAACATCCCAGGAAAGCGAAGAATGGATAAAGAAGTTGTGGTCCTTATGTACAATGGAATATCACTCAGCCATGAAATCAACGTCATAATGCTAGGAGCAGCATGATGAGTGGATATAGGTACGACGATTCTAAGTGAAATAGGTCACACAGAAAAAGACACTTATCATAAGATATCACTTATAGAGGGAATGTAAAAACCACTACCCTTGAACTGAATTACAAAACAGAACAGATTCGCACGTTTAGAAAACACACTATGGCTGCTTAACGGGAAAGGTGAGGTGGGGTGATGCATAAAACAAGGGTTTCAAATTAGCTCAGATACCGTTCCATAAACCCAATATGTAATACACAAGACCTACTCCTTGCTCAGTGAACTGGACTCAACACCCCCTATTCACCGCCCAAGAATATATTTGACTAGTAAGAATCTTAAAACCTATGTATTGCTATCTCTCTGTAAGTGAGTCAAGTGGGTGTAAAGCGGCATAAACACAGCAGTGCACAGCAGCTAAACCCCATTATAAAAATCAATTACTTTTAAAGACCCGTGAAACAAAGACAGTGAAAGAGAGAGAAATTCTTACAAAATTCGTTCAGGGGCTGCGATGCCACCTGGATTGACCATATCTAGACCCACAGCTGACTGAGACATAAGGGTGGACACTCTTGGGGCTGAGAGGTTTGGTGAGGTTGGGTGAGCTAACTCAGACCCTGTAAAATAATACGGCGTGGTACCCATCCCATGGGTCCCAAATCTCCAGGTTCAAGGGCATCTTCCTACATCGAAAACATGCATGAGAAACCCAGAAGATGGTACACCGTGTGATCGGGAAAGGTTTCTAAAACGCACCTCATTTCTCATCTCCTTTTGCTCCGGTTCGCCATTCCAGCCACTTTACTAGCAATCTCCCTCCTTGGAGAATCAGCACCTTTAACCTCCTGTTCCGTACAGGTTGCAATTTGTCCTGAGGATGAACGGGAAGAGGGGGAACCAATGAGAGACTAGCTCTAGGTGTTGGGACAGGCACAGGTCACTCTATTTTCCCATCAGGAAGAAGAATTAACCACAGGCTCAGCCTGCCGCCCGGAGCCAGAATAGGGCCTGAAGCAATCCTGCGCTTTTGCGGCCAGTTCCCAAGAAAGCGAGTTGAAAAATGGAGCTCAGGGGCACTGCAATTCACAGACCTGCACAGTTAGAAATGATAACTCTCGTCCACAAATATATTGAGGGAAGGCAACGAAGAGGATTTGAAAGCAAGGCAGAATTGCAGGAAACAGATTTCAGGAGGTAGATTCGAATCGCCTTTAAAGCACAGGAAAAGCGGCAAAACCTCGACAATGATGCCCTTGGCCAAAAAGGGCGTATGCGTTTTTTCCTGAATATATTCAGGAAAAAACGCATACGCCCTTTTTGGCCAACCAAGCAACCTGGAAAGGCAAATCAGCGCTACAAAGAAGTCTCGCTTCCCATCGGTCCAAACGGCCATGCTGAATAAAGTGTCAAAACCAGAAATGCAGGACAGGCCATGGAGAAATGGGAGCCTTGCTACGCTGATGGGCGGGCTGTAAATTGCCAACAGCCACTCTGGAGAAGTGTACGGTGTGTCCTGAAACATCTAAAAAACTCAGCTTAGAGAGCATAGGGCACTTCCACTCATGGGCGTATAAATTGGGAAAACTAAAAATCAGCAAGACACAGGCACCCCAAAGTTTAGGGCTGCTCTGTTGACAAGAACCTCCACTTCGTTACACCTGAATCATCCCAGGAAAGAGAAGAATGGATAAAGAAGTTGTGGTCCTTATGTACAATGGAATATCACTCAGCCATGAAATCAACGTCATAAGGCTAGGAGCAGCATGATGAGTGGATATAGGTACGACGATTCTAAGTGAAATAGGTCACACAGAAAAAGACACTTATCATAAGATATCACTTATAGAGGGAATGTAAAAACCGCTACCCTTGAACTGAATTACAAAACAAAACAGAGTCGCACGTTTAGAAAACACACTATGGCTGCTTAACGGGAAAGGTGAGGTGGGGTGATGCATAAAACAAGGGTTTCAAATTAGCTCAGATACCGTTCCATAAACCCAATATGTAATAGACAAGACCTACACCTTGCTCAGTGAACTGGACTCAACACCCCCTATTCACCGCCCAAGAATATATTTGACTAGTAAGAATCTTAAAACCTATGTATTGCTATCTCTCTGTAAGTGAGTCAAGTGGGTGTAAAGCGGCATAAACACAGCAGTGCAAAGCAGCTAAACCCTATTATAAAAATCAATTACTTTTAAAGACCCGTGAAACAAAGACAGTGAAAGAGAGAGAAATTCTTACAAAATTCTTTCAGGGGCTGCGATGCCACCTGGATTGACCATATCTAGACCCACAGCTGACTGAGACATAAGGGTGGACACTCTTGGGGCTGAGAGGTTTGGTGAGGTTGGGTGAGCTAACGCAGACCCTGTAAAGTAATACGGCGTGGTACCCATCCCATGGGTCCCAAATCTCCAGGTTCAAGGGCATCTTCCTACATCGAAAACATGCATGAGAAACCCAGAAGATGGTACACCGTGTGATCGGGAAAGGTTTCTAAAACGCACCTCATTTCTCATCTCCTTGTGCTCCGGTTCGCCATTCCAGCCGCTTTACTAGCAATCTCCCTCCTTGGAGAATCAGCACCTTTAACCTCCTGTTCCGTACAGGTTGCAATTTGTCCTGAGGATGAACGGGAAGAGGGGGAACCAATGAGAGACTAGCTCTAGGTGTTGGGACAGGCACAGGTCACTCTATTTTCCCATCAGGAAGAAGAATTAACCACAGGCTCAGCCTGCCGCCCGGAGCCAGAATAGGGCCTGAAGCAATCCTGCGCTTTTGCGGCCAGCTCCCAAGAAAGCGAGTTGAGAAATGGAGCTCAGGGGCACTGCAATTCACAGACCTGCAGTGTTAGAAATGATAACTCTCGTCCACAAATATATTGAGGGAAGGCAACGAAGAGGATTTGAAAGCAAGGCAGAATTGCAGGAAACAGATTTCAGGAGGTAGATTCGAATCGCCTTTAAAGCACAGGAAAAGCGGCAAAACCTCGACTATGATGCCCTTGGCCAAAAAGGGCGTATGCGTTTTTTCCTGAATATATTCAGGAAAAAACGCATACGCCCTTTTTGGCCAACCAAGCAACCTGCAAAGGCAAATCAGCGCTACAAAGAAGTCTCGCTTCCCATCGGTCAAAAGGGCCATGCTGAATAAAGTGTCAAAACCAGAAATGCAGGACAGGCCATGGAGAAATGGGAGCCTTGCTACGCTGATGGGCGGGCTGTAAATTGCCAACAGCCACTCTGGAGAAGTGTACGGTGTGTCCTGAAACATCGAAAAAACTCAGCTTAGAGAGCATAGGGCACTTCCACTCATGGGCGTATAAATTGGGAAAACTAAAAATCAGCAAGACACAGGCACCCCAAAGTTTAGGGCTGCTCTGTTGACAAGAACCTCCCCTTCGTTACACCTGAAACATCCCAGGAAAGCGAAGAATGGATAAAGAAGTTGTGGTCCTTATGTACAATGGAATATCACTCAGCCATGAAATCAACGTCATAATGCTAGGAGCAGCATGATGAGTGGATATAGGTACGACGATTCTAAGTGAAATAGGTCACACAGAAAAAGACACTTATCATAAGATATCACTTATAGAGGGAATGTAAAAACCACTACCCTTGAACTGAATTACAAAACAGAACAGATTCGCACGTTTAGAAAACACACTATGGCTGCTTAACGGGAAAGGTGAGGTGGGGTGATGCATAAAACAAGGGTTTCAAATTAGCTCAGATACCGTTCCATAAACCCAATATGTAATAGACAAGACCTACTCCTTGCTCAGTGAACTGGACTCAACACCCCCTATTCACCGCCCAAGAATATATTTGACTAGTAAGAATCTTAAAACCTATGTATTGCTATCTCTCTGTAAGTGAGTCAAGTGGGTGTAAAGCGGCATAAACACAGCAGTGCACAGCAGCTAAACCCCATTATAAAAATCAATTACTTTTAAAGACCCGTGAAACAAAGACAGTGAAAGAGAGAGAAATTCTTACAAAATTCGTTCAGGGGCTGCGATGCCACCTGGATTGACCATATCTAGACCCACAGCTGACTGAGACATAAGGGTGGACACTCTTGGGGCTGAGAGGTTTGGTGAGGTTGGGTGAGCTAACGCAGACCCTGTAAAATAATACGGCGTGGTACCCATCCCATGGGTCCCAAATCTCCAGGGTCAAGGGCATCTTCCTACATCGAAAACATGCATGAGAAACCCAGAAGATGGTACACCGTGTGATCGGGAAAGGTTTCTAAAACGCACCTCATTTCTCATCTCCTTGTGCTCCGGTTCGCCATTCCAGCCGCTTTACTAGCAATCTCCCTCCTTGGAGAATCAGCACCTTTAACCTCCTGTTCCGTACAGGTTGCAATTTGTCCTGAGGATGAACGGGAAGAGGGGGAACCAATGAGAGACTAGCTCTAGGTGTTGGGACAGGCACAGGTCACTCTATTTTCCCATCAGGAAGAAGAATTAACCACAGGTTCAGCCTGCCGCCCGGAGCCAGAATAGGGCCTGAAGCAATCCTGCGCTTTTGCGGCCAGTTCCCAAGAAAGCGAGTTGAAAAATGGAGCTCAGGGGCACTGCAATTCACAGACCTGCACAGTTAGAAAGGATAACTCTCGTCCACAAATATATTGAGGGAAGGCAACGAAGAGGATTTGAAAGCAAGGCAGAATTGCAGGAAACAGATTTCAGGAGGTAGATTCGAATCGCCTTTAAAGCACAGGAAAAGCGGCAAAACCTCGACAATGATGCCCTTGGCCAAAAAGGGCGTATGCGTTTTTTCCTGAATATATTCAGGAAAAAACGCATACGCCCTTTTTGGCCAACCAAGCAACCTGGAAAGGCAAATCAGCGCTACAAAGAAGTCTCGCTTCCCATCGGTCAAAAGGGCCATGCTGAATAAAGTGTCAAAACCAGAAATGCAGGACAGGCCATGGAGAAATGGGAGCCTTGCTACGCTGATGGGCGGGCTGTAAATTGCCAACAGCCACTCTGGAGAAGTGTACGGTGTGTCCTGAAACATCTAAAAAACTCAGCTTAGAGAGCATAGGGCACTTCCACTCATGGGCGTATAAATTGGGAAAACTAAAAATCAGCAAGACACAGGCACCCCAAAGTTTAGGGCTGCTCTGTTGACAAGAAACTCCACTTCGTTACACCAGAAACATCCCAGGAAAGCGAAGAATGGATAAAGAAGTTGTGGTCCTTATGTACAATGGAATATCACTCAGCCATGAAATCAACGTCATAATGCTAGGAGCAGCATGATGAGTGGATATAGGTACGACGATTCTAAGTGAAATAGGTCACACAGAAAAAGACACTTATCATAAGATATCACTTATAGAGGGAATGTAAAAACCACTACCCTTGAACTGAATTACAAAACAGAACAGATTCGCACGTTTAGAAAACACACTATGGCTGCTTAACGGGAAAGGTGAGGTGGGGTGATGCATAAAACAAGGGTTTCAAATTAGCTCAGATACCGTTCCATAAACCCAATATGTAATACACAAGACCTACTCCTTGCTCAGTGAACTGGACTCAACACCCCCTATTCACCGCCCAAGAATATATTTGACTAGTAAGAATCTTAAAACCTATGTATTGCTATCTCTCTGTAAGTGAGTCAAGTGGGTGTAAAGCGGCATAAACACAGCAGTGCACAGCAGCTAAACCCCATTATAAAAATCAATTACTTTTAAAGACCCGTGAAACAAAGACAGTGAAAGAGAGAGAAATTCTTACAAAATTCGTTCAGGGGCTGCGATGCCACCTGGATTGACCATATCTAGACCCACAGCTGACTGAGACATAAGGGTGGACACTCTTGGGGCTGAGAGGTTTGGTGAGGTTGGGTGAGCTAACTCAGACCCTGTAAAATAATACGGCGTGGTACCCATCCCATGGGTCCCAAATCTCCAGGTTCAAGGGCATCTTCCTACATCGAAAACATGCATGAGAAACCCAGAAGATGGTACACCGTGTGATCGGGAAAGGTTTCTAAAACGCACCTCATTTCTCATCTCCTTTTGCTCCGGTTCGCCATTCCAGCCACTTTACTAGCAATCTCCCTCCTTGGAGAATCAGCACCTTTAACCTCCTGTACCGTACAGGTTGCAATTTGTCCTGAGGATGAACGGGAAGAGGGGGAACCAATGAGAGACTAGCTCTAGGTGTTGGGACAGGCACAGGTCACTCTATTTTCCCATCAGGAAGAAGAATTAACCACAGGCTCAGCCTGCCGCCCGGAGCCAGAATAGGGCCTGAAGCAATCCTGCGCTTTTGCGGCCAGTTCCCAAGAAAGCGAGTTGAAAAATGGAGCTCAGGGGCACTGCAATTCACAGACCTGCACAGTTAGAAATGATAACTCTCGTCCACAAATATATTGAGGGAAGGCAACGAAGAGGATTTGAAAGCAAGGCAGAATTGCAGGAAACAGATTTCAGGAGGTAGATTCGAATCGCCTTTAAAGCACAGGAAAAGCGGCAAAACCTCGACAATGATGCCCTTGGCCAAAAAGGGCGTATGCGTTTTTTCCTGAATATATTCAGGAAAAAACGCATACGCCCTTTTTGGCCAACCAAGCAACCTGGAAAGGCAAATCAGCGCTACAAAGAAGTCTCGCTTCCCATCGGTCCAAACGGCCATGCTGAATAAAGTGTCAAAACCAGAAATGCAGGACAGGCCATGGAGAAATGGGAGCCTTGCTACGCTGATGGGCGGGCTGTAAATTGCCAACAGCCACTCTGGAGAAGTGTACGGTGTGTCCTGAAACATCTAAAAAACTCAGCTTAGAGAGCATAGGGCACTTCCACTCATGGGCGTATAAATTGGGAAAACTAAAAATCAGCAAGACACAGGCACCCCAAAGTTTAGGGCTGCTCTGTTGACAAGAACCTCCACTTCGTTACACCTGAATCATCCCAGGAAAGAGAAGAATGGATAAAGAAGTTGTGGTCCTTATGTACAATGGAATATCACTCAGCCATGAAATCAACGTCATAAGGCTAGGAGCAGCATGATGAGTGGATATAGGTACGACGATTCTAAGTGAAATAGGTCACACAGAAAAAGACACTTATCATAAGATATCACTTATAGAGGGAATGTAAAAACCGCTACCCTTGAACTGAATTACAAAACAAAACAGAGTCGCACGTTTAGAAAACACACTATGGCTGCTTAACGGGAAAGGTGAGGTGGGGTGATGCATAAAACAAGGGTTTCAAATTAGCTCAGATACCGTTCCATAAACCCAATATGTAATAGACAAGACCTACTCCTTGCTCAGTGAACTGGACTCAACACCCCCTATTCACCGCCCAAGAATATATTTGACTAGTAAGAATCTTAAAACCTATGTATTGCTATCTCTCTGTAAGTGAGTCAAGTGGGTGTAAAGCGGCATAAACACAGCAGTGCAAAGCAGCTAAACCCTATTATAAAAATCAATTACTTTTAAAGACCCGTGAAACAAAGACAGTGAAAGAGAGAGAAATTCTTACAAAATTCTTTCAGGGGCTGCGATGCCACCTGGATTGACCATATCTAGACCCACAGCTGACTGAGACATAAGGGTGGACACTCTTGGGGCTGAGAGGTTTGGTGAGGTTGGGTGAGCTAACGCAGACCCTGTAAAGTAATACGGCGTGGTACCCATCCCATGGGTCCCAAATCTCCAGGTTCAAGGGCATCTTCCTACATCGAAAACATGCATGAGAAACCCAGAAGATGGTACACCGTGTGATCGGGAAAGGTTTCTAAAACGCACCTCATTTCTCATCTCCTTGTGCTCCGGTTCGCCATTCCAGCCGCTTTACTAGCAATCTCCCTCCTTGGAGAATCAGCACCTTTAACCTCCTGTTCCGTACAGGTTGCAATTTGTCCTGAGGATGAACGGGAAGAGGGGGAACCAATGAGAGACTAGCTCTAGGTGTTGGGACAGGCACAGGTCACTCTATTTTCCCATCAGGAAGAAGAATTAACCACAGGCTCAGCCTGCCGCCCGGAGCCAGAATAGGGCCTGAAGCAATCCTGCGCTTTTGCGGCCAGCTCCCAAGAAAGCGAGTTGAGAAATGGAGCTCAGGGGCACTGCAATTCACAGACCTGCAGTGTTAGAAATGATAACTCTCGTCCACAAATATATTGAGGGAAGGCAACGAAGAGGATTTGAAAGCAAGGCAGAATTGCAGGAAACAGATTTCAGGAGGTAGATTCGAATCGCCTTTAAAGCACAGGAAAAGCGGCAAAACCTCGACTATGATGCCCTTGGCCAAAAAGGGCGTATGCGTTTTTTCCTGAATATATTCAGGAAAAAACGCATACGCCCTTTTTGGCCAACCAAGCAACCTGCAAAGGCAAATCAGCGCTACAAAGAAGTCTCGCTTCCCATCGGTCAAAAGGGCCATGCTGAATAAAGTGTCAAAACCAGAAATGCAGGACAGGCCATGGAGAAATGGGAGCCTTGCTACGCTGATGGGCGGGCTGTAAATTGCCAACAGCCACTCTGGAGAAGTGTACGGTGTGTCCTGAAACATCGAAAAAACTCAGCTTAGAGAGCATAGGGCACTTCCACTCATGGGCGTATAAATTGGGAAAACTAAAAATCAGCAAGACACAGGCACCCCAAAGTTTAGGGCTGCTCTGTTGACAAGAACCTCCCCTTCGTTACACCTGAAACATCCCAGGAAAGCGAAGAATGGATAAAGAAGTTGTGGTCCTTATGTACAATGGAATATCACTCAGCCATGAAATCAACGTCATAATGCTAGGAGCAGCATGATGAGTGGATATAGGTACGACGATTCTAAGTGAAATAGGTCACACAGAAAAAGACACTTATCATAAGATATCACTTATAGAGGGAATGTAAAAACCACTACCCTTGAACTGAATTACAAAACAGAACAGATTCGCACGTTTAGAAAACACACTATGGCTGCTTAACGGGAAAGGTGAGGTGGGGTGATGCATAAAACAAGGGTTTCAAATTAGCTCAGATACCGTTCCATAAACCCAATATGTAATAGACAAGACCTACTCCTTGCTCAGTGAACTGGACTCAACACCCCCTATTCACCGCCCAAGAATATATTTGACTAGTAAGAATCTTAAAACCTATGTATTGCTATCTCTCTGTAAGTGAGTCAAGTGGGTGTAAAGCGGCATAAACACAGCAGTGCACAGCAGCTAAACCCCATTATAAAAATCAATTACTTTTAAAGACCCGTGAAACAAAGACAGTGAAAGAGAGAGAAATTCTTACAAAATTCGTTCAGGGGCTGCGATGCCACCTGGATTGACCATATCTAGACCCACAGCTGACTGAGACATAAGGGTGGACACTCTTGGGGCTGAGAGGTTTGGTGAGGTTGGGTGAGCTAACGCAGACCCTGTAAAATAATACGGCGTGGTACCCATCCCATGGGTCCCAAATCTCCAGGGTCAAGGGCATCTTCCTACATCGAAAACATGCATGAGAAACCCAGAAGATGGTACACCGTGTGATCGGGAAAGGTTTCTAAAACGCACCTCATTTCTCATCTCCTTGTGCTCCGGTTCGCCATTCCAGCCGCTTTACTAGCAATCTCCCTCCTTGGAGAATCAGCACCTTTAACCTCCTGTTCCGTACAGGTTGCAATTTGTCCTGAGGATGAACGGGAAGAGGGGGAACCAATGAGAGACTAGCTCTAGGTGTTGGGACAGGCACAGGTCACTCTATTTTCCCATCAGGAAGAAGAATTAACCACAGGTTCAGCCTGCCGCCCGGAGCCAGAATAGGGCCTGAAGCAATCCTGCGCTTTTGCGGCCAGTTCCCAAGAAAGCGAGTTGAAAAATGGAGCTCAGGGGCACTGCAATTCACAGACCTGCACAGTTAGAAAGGATAACTCTCGTCCACAAATATATTGAGGGAAGGCAACGAAGAGGATTTGAAAGCAAGGCAGAATTGCAGGAAACAGATTTCAGGAGGTAGATTCGAATCGCCTTTAAAGCACAGGAAAAGCGGCAAAACCTCGACAATGATGCCCTTGGCCAAAAAGGGCGTATGCGTTTTTTCCTGAATATATTCAGGAAAAAACGCATACGCCCTTTTTGGCCAACCAAGCAACCTGGAAAGGCAAATCAGCGCTACAAAGAAGTCTCGCTTCCCATCGGTCAAAAGGGCCATGCTGAATAAAGTGTCAAAACCAGAAATGCAGGACAGGCCATGGAGAAATGGGAGCCTTGCTACGCTGATGGGCGGGCTGTAAATTGCCAACAGCCACTCTGGAGAAGTGTACGGTGTGTCCTGAAACATCTAAAAAACTCAGCTTAGAGAGCATAGGGCACTTCCACTCATGGGCGTATAAATTGGGAAAACTAAAAATCAGCAAGACACAGGCACCCCAAAGTTTAGGGCTGCTCTGTTGACAAGAAACTCCACTTCGTTACACCTTAAACATCCCAGGAAAGAGAAGAATGGATAAAGAAGTTGTGGTCCTTATGTACAATGGAATATCACTCAGCCATGAAATCAACGTCATAAGGCTAGGAGCAGCATGATGAGTGGATATAGGTGCGACGATTCTAAGTGAAATAGGTCACACAGAAAAAGACCCTTATCATAAGATATCACTTACAGAGGGAATGTAAAAACCGCTACCCTTGAACTGAATTACAAAACAGAACACAGTCGCACGTTTAGAAAACACACTATGGCTGCTTAACGGGAAAGGTGAGGTGGGGTGATGCATAAAACAAGGGTTTCAAATTAGCTCAGATACCGTTCCATAAACCCAATATGTAATAGACAAGACCTACTCCTTGCTCAGTGAACTGGACTCAACACGCCCTATTCACCGCCCAAGAATATATTTGACTAGTAAGAATCTTAAAACCTATGTATTGCTATCTCTCTGTAAGTGAGTCAAGTGGGTGTAAAGCGGCATAAACACAGCAGTGCAAAGCAGCTAAACCCCATTATAAAAATCAATTACTTTTAAAAACCCGTGAAACGAAGACAGTGAAAGAGAGAGAAATTCTTACAAAATTCGTTCAGGGGCTGCGATGCCACCTGGATTGACCATATCTAGACCCACAGCTGACTGAGCCATAAGGGTGGACACTCTTGGGGCTGAGAGGTTTGGTGAGGTTGGGTGAGCTAACGCAGACCCTTTAAAGTATTACGGCGTGGTACCCATCCCATGGGTCCCAAATCTCCAGGTTCAAGGCCATATTCCTACATCGAAAACATGCATGAGAAACTCAGAAGATGGTACACCGTGTGATCGGGAAAGGTTTCTAAAACGCACCTCATTTCTCATCTCCTTGTGCTCCGGTTCGCCATTCCAGCCGCTTTACTAGCAATCTCCCTCCTTGGAGAATCAGCACCTTTAACCTCCTGTTCCGTACAGGTTGCAATTTGTCCTGAGGATGAACGGGAAGAGGGGGAACCAATGAGAGACTAGCTCTAGGTGTTGGGACAGGCACAGGTCACTCTATTTTCCCATCAGGAAGAAGAATTAACCACAGGCTCAGCCTGCCGCCCGGAGCCAGAATAGGGCCTGAAGCAATCCTGTGCTTTTGCGGCCAGCTCCCAAGAAAGCGAGTTGAGAAATGGAGCTCAGGGGCACTGGAATTAACAGACCTGCACAGTTAGAAATGATAACTCTCGTCCACAAATATATTGAGGGAAGGCAACGAAGAGGATTTGAAAGCAAGGCAGAATTGCAGGAAAGAGATTTCAGGAGGTAGATTCGAATCGCCTTTAAAGCACAGGAAAAGCGGCAAAACCTCGACAATGATGCCCTTGGCCAAAAAGGGCGTATGCGTTTTTTCCTGAATATATTCAGGAAAAAACGCATACGCCCTTTTTGGCCAACCAAGCAACCTGCAAAGGCAAATCAGCGCTACAAAGAAGTCTCGCTTCCCATCGGTCAAAAGGGCCATGCTGAATAAAGTGTCAAAACCAGAAATGCAGGACAGGCCATGGAGAAATGGGAGCCTTGCTACGCTGATGGGCGGGCTGTAAATTGCCAACAGCCACTCTGGAGAAGTGTACGGTGTGTCCTGAAACATCGAAAAAACTCAGCTTAGAGAGCATAGGGCACTTCCACTCATGGGCGTATAAATTGGGAAAACTAAAAATCAGCAAGACACAGGCACCCCAAAGTTTAGGGCTGCTCTGTTGACAAGAACCTCCACTTCGTTACACCTGAAACATCCCAGGAAAGAGAAGAATGGATAAAGAAGTTGTGGTCCTTATGTACAATGGAATATCACTCAGCCATGAAATCAACGTCATAAGGCTAGGAGCAGCATGATGAGTGGATATAGGTACGACGATTCTAAGTGAAATAGGTCACACAGAAAAAGACCCTTATCATAAGATATCACTTACAGAGGGAATGTAAAAACCGCTACCCTTGAACTGAATTACAAAACAGAACAGAGTCGCACGTTTAGAAAACACACTATGGCTGCTTAACGGGAAAGGTGAGGTGGGGTGATGCATAAAACAAGGGTTTCAAATTAGCTCAGATACCGTTCCATAAACCCAATATGTAATAGACAAGACCTACTCCTTGCTCAGTGAACTGGACTCAACACCCCCTAGTCACCGCCCAAGAATATATTTGACTAGTAAGAATCTTAAAACCTATGTATTGCTATCTCTCTGTAAGTGAGTCAAGTGGGTGTAAAGCGGCATAAACACAGCAGTGCAAAGCAGCTAAACCCCATTATAAAAATCAATTACTTTTAAAAACCCGTGAAACAAAGACAGTGAAAGAGAGAGAAATTCTTACAAAATTCGTTCAGGGGCTGCGATGCCACCTGGATTGACCATATCTAGACCCACAGCTGACTGAGCCATAAGGGTGGACACTCTTGGGGCTGAGAGGTTTGTTGAGGTTGGGTGACCTAACGCAGACCCTTTAAAGTAATACGGCGTGGTACCCATCCCATGGGTCCCAAATCTCCAGGTTCAAGGGCATCTTCCTACATCGAAAACATGCATGAGAAACCCAGAAGATGATACACCGTGTGATCGGGAAAGGTTTCTAAAACGCACCTCATTTCTCATCTCCTTGTGCTCCGGTTCGCCATTCCAGCCGCTTTACTAGCAATCTCCCTCCTTGGAGAATCAGCACCTTTAACTTCCTGTTCCGTACAGGTTGCAATTTGTCCTGAGGATGAACGGGAAGAGGGGGAACCAATGAGAGACTAGCTCTAGGTGTTGGGACAGGCACAGGTCACTCTATTTTCCCATCAGGAAGAAGAATTAACCACAGGCTCAGCCTGCCGCCCCGAGCCAGAATAGGGCCTGAAGCAATCCTGCGCTTTTGCGGCCAGCTCCCAAGAAAGCGAGTTGAGAAATGGAGCTCAGGGGCACTGCAATTCACAGACCTGCACAGTTAGAAATGATAACTCTCGTCCACAAATATATTGAGGGAAGGCAACGAAGAGAATTTGAAAGCAAGGCAGAATTGCAGGAAACAGATTTCAGGAGGTAGATTCGAATCGCCTTTAAAGCACAGGAAAAGCGGCAAAACCTCGACAATGATGCCCTTGGCCAAAAAGGGCGTATGCGTTTTTTCCTGAATATATTCAGGAAAAAACGCATACGCCCTTTTTGGCCAACCAAGCAACCTGGAAAGGCAAATCAGCGCTACAAAGAAGTCTCGCTTCCCATCGGTCAAAAGGGCCATGCTGAATAAAGTGTCAAAACCAGAAATGCAGGACAGGCCATGGAGAAATGGGAGCCTTGCTACGCTGATGGGCGGGCTGTAAATTGCCAACAGCCACTCTGGAGAAGTGTACGGTGTGTCCTGAAACATCTAAAAAACTCAGCTTAGAGAGCATAGGGCACTTCCACTCATGGGCGTATAAATTGGGAAAACTAAAAATCAGCAAGACACAGGCACCCCAAAGTTTAGGGCTGCTCTGTTGACAAGAACCTCCCCTTCGTTACACCTGAAACATCCCAGGAAAGCGAAGAATGGATAAAGAAGTTGTGGTCCTTATGTACAATGGAATATCACTCAGCCATGAAATCAACGTCATAAGGCTAGGAGCAGCATGATGAGTGGATTTAGGTACGACGATTCTAAGTGAAATAGGTCACACAGAAAAAGACACTTATCATAAGATATCACTTATAGAGGGAATGTAAAAACCACTACCCTTGAACTGAATTACAAAACAGAACAGATTCGCACGTTTAGAAAACACACTATGGCTGCTTAACGGGAAAGGTGAGGTGGGGTGATGCATAAAACAAGGGTTTCAAATTAGCTCAGATACCGTTCCATAAACCCAATATGTAATAGACAAGACCTACTCCTTGCTCAGTGAACTGGACTCAACACCCCCTATTCACCGCCCAAGAATATATTTGACTAGTAAGAATCTTAAAACCTATGTATTGCTATCTCTCTGTAAGTGAGTCAAGTGGGTGTAAAGCGGCATAAACACAGCAGTGCACAGCAGCTAAACCCCATTATAGAAATCAATTACTTTTAAAGACCCGTGAAACAAAGACAGTGAAAGAGAGAGAAATTCTTACAAAATTCGTTCAGGGGCTGCGATGCCACCTGGATTGACCATATCTAGACCCACAGCTGACTGAGACATAAGGGTGGACACTCTTGGGGCTGAGAGGTTTGGTGAGGTTGGGTGAGCTAACTCAGACCCTGTAAAATAATACGGCGTGGTACCCATCCCATGGGTCCCAAATCTCCAGGTTCAAGGGCATCTTCCTACATCGAAAACATGCATGAGAAACCCAGAAGATGGTACACCGTGTGATCGGGAAAGGTTTCTAAAACGCACCTCATTTCTCATCTCCTTGTGCTCCGGTTCGCCATTCCAGCCGCTTTACTAGCAATCTCCCTCCTTGGAGAATCAGCACCTTTAACCTCCTGTTCCGTACAGGTTGCAATTTGTCCTGAGGATGAACGGGAAGAGGGGGAACCAATGAGAGACTAGCTCTAGGTGTTGGGACAGGCACAGGTCACTCTATTTTCCCATCAGGAAGAAGAATTAACCACAGGCTCAGCCTGCCGCCCGGAGCCAGAATAGGGCCTGAAGCAATCCTGCGCTTTTGCGGCCAGTTCCCAAGAAAGCGAGTTGGAAAATGGAGCTCAGGGGCACTGCAATTCACAGACCTGCACAGTTAGAAATGATAACTCTCGTCCACAAATATATTGAGGGAAGGCAACGAAGAGGATTTGAAAGCAAGGCAGAATTGCAGGAAACAGATTTCAGGAGGTAGATTCGAATCGCCTTTAAAGCACAGGAAAAGCGGCAAAACCTCGACAATGATGCCCTTGGCCAAAAAGGGCGTATGCGTTTTTTCCTGAATATATTCAGGAAAAAACGCATACGCCCTTTTTGGCCAACCAAGCAACCTGGAAAGGCAAATCAGCGCTACAAAGAAGTCTCGCTTCCCATCGGTCCAAAGGGCCATGCTGAATAAAGTGTCAAAACCAGAAATGCAGGACAGGCCATGGAGAAATGGGAGCCTTGCTACGCTGATGGGCGGGCTGTAAATTGCCAACAGCCACTCTGGAGAAGTGTACGGTGTGTCCTGAAACATCTAAAAAACTCAGCTTAGAGAGCATAGGGCACTTCCACTCATGGGCGTATAAATTGGGAAAACTAAAAATCAGCAAGACACAGGCACCCCAAAGTTTAGGGCTGCTCTGTTGACAAGAACCTCCACTTCGTTACACCTGAAACATCCCAGGAAAGAGAAGAATGGATAAAGAAGTTGTGGTCCTTATGTACAATGGAATATCACTCAGCCATGAAATCAACGTCATAAGGCTAGGAGCAGCATGATGAGTGGATATAGGTACGACGATTCTAAGTGAAATAGGTCACACAGAAAAAGACACTTATCATAAGATATCACTTATAGAGGGAATGTAAAAACCGCTACCCTTGAACTGAATTACAAAACAGAACAGAGTCGCACGTTTAGAAAACACACTATGGCTGCTTAACGGGAAAGGTGAGGTGGGGTGATGCATAAAACAAGGGTTTCAAATTAGCTCAGATACCGTTCCATAAACCCAATATGTAATAGACAAGACCTACTCCTTGCTCAGTTTACTGGACTCAACACCCCCTATTCACCGCCCAAGAATATATTTGACTAGTAAGAATCTTAAAACCTATGTATTGCTATCTCTCTGTAAGTGAGTCAAGTGGGTGTAAAGCGTCATAAACACAGCAGTGCAAAGCAGCTAAACCCCATTATAAAAATCAATTACTTTTAAAGACCCGTGAAACAAAGACAGTGAAAGAGAGAGAAATTCTTACAAAATTCGTTCAGGGGCTGCGATGCCACCTGGATTGACCATATCTAGACCCACAGCTGACTGAGACATAAGGGTGGACACTCTTGGGGCTGAGAGGTTTGGTGAGGTTGGGTGACCTAACGCAGACCCTGTAAAGTAATACGGCGTGGTACCCATCCCATGGGTCCCAAATCTCCAGGGTCAAGGGCATCTTCCTACATCGAAAACATGCATGAGAAACCCAGAAGATGGTACACCGTGTGATCGGGAAAGGTTTCTAAAACGCACCTCATTTCTCATCTCCTTGTGCTCCGGTTCGCCATTCCAGCCGCTTTACTAGCAATCTCCCTCCTTGGAGAATCAGCACCTTTAACCTCCTGTTCCGTACAGGTTGCAATTTGTCCTGAGGATGAACGGGAAGAGGGGGAACCAATGAGAGACTAGCTCTAGGTGTTGGGACAGGCACAGGTCACTCTATTTTCCCATCAGGAAGAAGAATTAACCACAGGCTCAGCCTGCCGCCCGGAGCCAGAATAGGGCCTGAAGCAATCCTGCGCTTTTGCGGCCAGTTCCCAAGAAAGCGAGTTGAAAAATGGAGCTCAGGGGCACTGCAATTCACAGACCTGCACAGTTAGAAAGGATAAATCTCGTCCACAAATATATTGAGGGAAGGCAACGAAGAGGATTTGAAAGCAAGGCAGAATTGCAGGAAACAGATTTCAGGAGGTAGATTCGAATCGCCTTTAAAGCACAGGAAAAGCGGCAAAACCTCGACAATGATGCCCTTGGCCAAAAAGGGCGTATGCGTTTTTTCCTGAATATATTCAGGAAAAAACGCATACGCCCTTTTTGGCCAACCAAGCAACCTGGAAAGGCAAATCAGCGCTACAAAGAAGTCTCGCTTCCCATCGGTCCAAAGGGCCATGCTGAATAAAGTGTCAAAACCAGAAATGCAGGACAGGCCATGGAGAAATGGGAGCCTTGCTACGCTGATGGGCGGGCTGTAAATTGCCAACAGCCACTCTGGAGAAGTGTACGGTGTGTCCTGAAACATCAAAAAAACTCAGCTTAGAGAGCATAGGGCACTTCCACTCATGGGCGTATAAATTGGGAAAACTAAAAATCAGCAAGACACAGGCACCCCAAAGTTTAGGGCTGCTCTGTTGACAAGAAACTCCACTTCGTTACACCTTAAACATCCCAGGAAAGAGAAGAATGGATAAAGAAGTTGTGGTCCTTATGTACAATGGAATATCACTCAGCCATGAAATCAACGTCATAAGGCTAGGAGCAGCATGATGAGTGGATATAGGTGCGACGATTCTAAGTGAAATAGGTCACACAGAAAAAGACCCTTATCATAAGATATCACTTACAGAGGGAATGTAAAAACCGCTACCCTTGAACTGAATTACAAAACAGAACAGAGTCGCACGTTTAGAAAACACACTATGGCTGCTTAACGGGAAAGGTGAGGTGGGGTGATGCATAAAACAAGGGTTTCAAATTAGCTCAGATACCGTTCCATAAACCCAATATGTAATAGACAAGACCTACTCCTTGCTCAGTGAACTGGACTCAACACCCCCTAGTCACCGCCCAAGAATATATTTGACTAGTAAGAATCTTAAAACCTATGTATTGCTATCTCTCTGTAAGTGAGTCAAGTGGGTGTAAAGCGGCATAAACACAGCAGTGCAAAGCAGCTAAACCCCATTATAAAAATCAATTACTTTTAAAAACCCGTGAAACAAAGACAGTGAAAGAGAGAGAAATTCTTACAAAATTCGTTCAGGGGCTGCGATGCCACCTGGATTGACCATATCTAGACCCACAGCTGACTGAGCCATAAGGGTGGACACTCTTGGGGCTGAGAGGTTTGTTGAGGTTGGGTGACCTAACG